>NC_133502.1:190883636-191186666 GCF_049354715.1 Callithrix jacchus
ATAGCTTTGTAGGAGCCCTTTATACATTTTAGATACTTTTTTTTTTGAGACGGAGTTTCGCTCTTGTTACCCAGGCTGGAGTACAATGGCACGATCTCGGCTCACCACAACCTCCGCCTCCTGGGTTCAGGCAATTCTCCTGCCTCAGCCTCCTGAGTAGCTGGGATTACAGGCATGCGCCACCATGCCAAGCTAATTTTTTGTATTTTTAGTAGAGATGAGGTTTCACCATGTTGACCAGAATGGTCTCGATCTCTTGACCTCGTGATCCACCCGCATCGGCCTCCCAAAGTGCTGGGATTACAGGCTTGAGCCACCGCTCCCGGCCTCACATTTTAGATACTATTAACCTTTGTCTGTTGAGATATATTCTCTCAGTCCTTATTATTTAACATTAGAAATCTTTCATGCCAACAAATCTTTAAAATTTTTATATAGTAAAATCAGCCTTTCTGACTTTTATGTTTTGTGCTTGCCTTGAGAAGTCGTCCCTACCCTAACCTGATAAAATATTTGTAGGTTTTCTACTTTATTTTTTACATTTAGATGTTTAATTGAATTGGTACTCAGTTTTGTATATGGTGTGAGGCAGAGATCTAACTTAATTTTTTTTCCAAATGGTTCTCATTCACTGGTATTAGCCTGTATGGACAGCCCATTTCACTTACAGAGGCCAGGAGAACACATGGCTAATGTAACTTGCTCAAGGTCATGGAGCATATTCTTATAAGGACTAAGACTAAAATTATGTCATTAGCAGATCTGTGCCACTTTCCTTATATTCCCATTTAACACTTTGACTATAGGTTTCCAAAACCTTAAAACATTATTTTCTGTGATGTTTGTTTCAATGGAACTAAGTTCTGTTAAGAGGTAGAGTAAGGTAGCTGTATATGTAGAAAGTGCTTGAAAAATAATTGACTTCTGATATTGAGAAGTATCTATGCTAAACTGTTAATATTCTAGACCAGTTGTACTGAATTCTGGTATATGTATATGAATCAGATGTATCATGTATATAGCTGTAAATAACTTTATATGTATTGTTTTATTGGGGTTTATTTACTATTAGAATAGCTAATCATTTTTCTGAGGATATTCTCTTTGAGAGTTACTTTAGCAAATCAGACAAGCAAAGTTTATTGCCATATAATTACTACATTAAAATTACACAGCTTTAATTGCATGACGTGTTTAATGCAGGAGTAAATATTAAAATTATGACAGCTTTTAAAAAAGCAGCTGAGCAGGTACTTGCTCATAGATTGTGTTTGACCATGCTTATTGAGAGGTCATTGTAAGCCGGGTGCAGTGGCTCACGCCTGTAATCCCAGAACTTTGGGAGGCTGAGGCAAGTGGATTATGAGGTCAGGAGATCGAGACCAGCCTGGCTGAGATGATGAAATGCCATACCTACTAAAAATACACAAAAATTAGCCAGATGTGGTGGTAGATGTCTGTAATCCCAGCTACTCAGGAGAATCACTTGAACCTGGGAGGTGGAGGTTGCAGTGAGCTGAGATCGAGCCACTGCACTCTAGCCTAGGCGACAGAGCCAGACTCCGACTCAAAAAAAAAAAAAAAAGAGGTTTTTATAGATAGAATGCAAATGGGCTTTTGATTTGGTTTTATTTATATCTGTGATGGTCTAAAGGTTTGTGGGAAGAGCATTTGTTCTAATTTTGAAGCTAAATGCCAATTTTGGTGTAGTTGTAAATTTGACTTCTTTCAATCTTTTAATTTTTTCCCTCTATATCTTGTAATCTTTAAATGTAAGCTTTCAATCTTTATGTTAAAGTTGACTCAAATTCTCAGAAGATACTTATCTTTAATGTACTGAAATTACTGAATTTTTCTAGTAAATTTTTGTCAGTTAAATATTCTTCATTCTTTTGTCTCATTCTATGAAATGCCATTATTAAAAACAAATTTCTCATAGTAGAATATTGAAGAGTTATTTGCATAGAATAGTCAAGAGGTGGGAGCAACCCAAATATCTATCAACAGATGAATGGATAAACAAAATAGGGCATACACTTAAAAGGGAATATTATACAGCCCAAAAAGAAAATTCTACCATATGTTACAATATAGATGAACCTCAAAGACATCATGATAAGCAAAATAAGTCAATTACAAAAGGACAAATATTATATGATTTTACTCAAATGAAGTATCTAAAGTAGTCAAAATCATAGAAACAGAAAGCAGAAAGGTGATTGCTAAGGACTGAGTTGGAGGAAGTTAATGTTTAATGGGAATAGAGCTTCAGTTTTGCAAGATGAAGTTTCTGGAGATGTGTTGCACAGCAGTGTGATTATACTTAATACTGCTGAACTGGATGCTTAAAAATGGTTAAGATGATACATTTTTATGGGTTTTTTAAATGACAGTTTTAAAAATTACATTAAATGTACTTTTAAACTCCCATGTAACCTCTAAAGTGGTTCTTTAACCCCTTTAAACCATTATAGTATGTACATGTTGAGATAAATTTATTTCAAGCCTGGATTTCAAAGACTTAGTTCCCCCTCACCACAAAAATTAATACAAAAGATTAACTTTTATATTGACTTTATGTTGAAATGACTATCTTTTGTATATGTTGTGCTAAATAAAACTTTATTAGAAATTTTTAAAAATCTTATTTCATGATTTGTTTTATAGACAACATCTCCTTTTAGGGATTATTGATAGACTTTTTAGAATTGACAGGAATTGTATCAATACCTATTTTATATTTCTGCTTCCTTAGGGTGCCATCTTTTTTTATTTTGCTCTCTAAGGAGAACCATTTCAGAGGTTACATGGGAGACCTATAAGGAAATGGAAGTATTGAAGATAGTTTTTGTTTGTTTGTTTGTTTGAGATGGAGTCTCACTCTGTTGCCCAGGCTGGAGTGCAGTGGTATGATCTTGGGTCACTGCAGCTTTTACCTCCCAGGTTCAAGCGATTCTTCTGCCTCAGCCTCCCAAGTAGTTAGAACTACAGGCGTGCACCACCATGCCTGGCTACTTTTTGTATTTTTAGTAGAGATGGGGGTTTCACCATGCTGGCCAGGCTGGTCTTGAGCTACTGACCTCGTGATCCACCCAACTTGGCCTCCCAAAGTGCTAGGATTACAGGCAAGAGCCACTACACCTGGTCCTGAAGGCAGTTTTATATTGATGGTTCAGAAAAAAGAGTGTAATGTATGGAGTTAGCACTGCTCTCCATACTCCAGTGTGTTGTGGTTCTGTGTGGCTTTGTGCTCCAGGTGCTGGTTTTTGTTTTGTTTTGAGATGGAGTCTCCCTCTGTATCTCAGGCTGGAGTACAATGGCACAATTTCAGCTCACTGTAGCCTCCGCCTCCCAGGTCCCCGTTCAAGCAATTCTCCTACGTCAGCCTCCCAAGTAGCTGGGATTACAGGCACCGGCCACCATGCCCAGCTAATTTTTGTATTTTTTAATAGAGACGGGGTTTCACCATATTGGCCAGTCTGGTCTTGAACTCCTGACCTTGTGATCCACCCACCTGGGCCTCCCAAAGGGCTAGGATTACAGGCGTACACCACCACGCCCAGCCCCAGGTGCTGTTTTATAAGTTTCTTAAGTCTGTCATCTTGATAATATTCTCTTCTTCCTAATTATATTCATCCCATTTTAAATATCTAGTTATAAAAGGCCCTTTAAATTTTTCTGAATTTTACTTATTATAGATCTTTCTTCAGTCCTAACAGTGTGTCCTCACCTAATCTCTGTTTCTGCTGCCGCTCCAACTCCCTAACTTACAACTCCATCTTTTCAACTTTTAAAAGTTGCACTTGTAGCACAAGATAAATCCCCACTGTGTAAGGATTCCTTTTATTCATATATTCCTTGTTTCATATTTGACTACCTAATTAGGCACTAAGCTTTTTGGGAGCCATTCTTTTGAGTGTTTATTTAAAAACCTTGGGCAACTCTGTAGCATTTCCTAAGTACAGGGAGAAGTAAAAATATTTCCAAATCATGAATTTTATAGATAATCACCTTCAGAACATAAACGTTGATATTTTGCCATAGGAAAGTTGTTGTTGTTAACGTTTTTATTTTGTGTATTATACATAAGGTTTTCACCAGTTTTTTCCCCCTTCAAACCGTTACAATATGTACATGTTGAAATAAATTTATTAAGAAGTACCAAGTTGAACTCTCTGTAAACTCAATCATGATTACACAGTAGTAAGCTAGACATCAGAAGAATAGTTGGCTTTTCTATATTATCTTTGACAGCTTTTGGGGGAACGAGGAAATGAGTTTTCTTTTCAAGTTAATTGGTATTTCGAAAATGGCACAAAGAGGTTCAGTAGATGATAGTTTATAGTCATGGAAGTTTTGCTGCTGGGAGCTTTTGTAAAACCATCAACATTTTGTACTAGATCTTTGAGGAACTTTCAGTTGCTAATAAATTTTGTAATTTGCATTGAAGTTACTTTTTTAAAAAATTAATTCTCTAACATCTTTTTTCCCCCCAGAGGTCTCAGAATTGTAAAAAAATTCTGAATTTTGTGAGATTTTTCTTGGACCCCTGGACCATGGATTAATTGCAATAAGAGTAATTTCAAGGCCTGGCCTGGTGGCTCATACCTGTAATGTCAACACTTTGGGAGGGAGCGGTGGGAGGCTTGCTGGAACTCAGGAGTTAGAGAACAGCCTGGGGCAATATGGCCAATCCTTATCTCTACAAAAAAAGGCAAAAATTACCTGAGCCTGTTGTTGTGCTCCTGTAGTCCTAACTACTCAAGATCACTTGAGCCTGAGAGGTGGAGGGTGCAGTGAGCCAAGATCTCACCACTGCCCTCCAGCCTGGGTGACAGAACAAGACCCTGTCTCGAAAAACAAAAAACAATGTAATTTTAATAGATGACAGAATGAGACCCTGTCTCTAAAATAAAATAAAAAGGCTAAGCACAATGGCTCACGCTTATAATCCCAGCACTTTGGGAGGCTGATGCGAGCAGATCACCTGAGGTCAGGAGTTTGAGACCAGCCTGGCCAACATGGAGAAACTCTGTCTCTACTAAAAATACAAAATTAGCCAGGCATGGTGGCATATGCCTATAATTCCAGCTACTTGGAAGGCTGAGGCAGGAGAACTGCTTGAACCAGGGAGGCGGAGGTTGCAGTGAACAAGATTGCACCATTGCCCTCTAGCCTGGGCAAAACTTGAGAGCAAAACTCAATCTGAAAAGAAAAGGGTAACTTTAATAGATATGTTTCACAATTTTATCTTATTATCTTAGCTACGATAACAGCCTTGTTTCCTATTCTCACTGCAACCTCCGCCTCCCTCCAGGTTCAAGTGATTCTACTGCTTTGGCCTCCCAGTAGCTGTCATTACAGGTGCACGCCACCACGCCCTGCTAATTTTTGTATATTTAGTAGATACAGGGTTTCCCCGTGTTGGCCAGGCTGGTCTCGAACTTTTGACCTTAGGTGATCCGCCTGCCAGGGTCTCCCAAAGTGCTGGGATCACAAGTGTGAGCCACCATGCTTGCCAGGTATGTGTTTCACAATTGACAATGACTATAAACTTTAAGAGTTGCTCTTCATTACAGGCTAAGGTGTTAACTTTAAATAATAACAAATAGGGTAGGTCATGCAGCTCTCAGAATGTTCATTTTGTTTATATTTTACTTATATGGACAACTAAAAGGCCTTTATGGTAAAACATTAATTGAAAGGTAAGATATATTTGTCCTGTGACTTGAAAGTGGTGTCTTAAGGCATCTTTTTGGAGATGGTGTTGTTCTGCAGTTGTAGAATGTTTTCATATCCTCAGCACTATATGAAAATAGGTAAAGAAATACATGTTCAGAATCAAGAATCTCCATTGGTGTCATGAAGAGAAGCTAGTGTTCATTTTCTCCACATTTTATGATCACTTGAGGGTATGGATCCAAGTTCCCTCAGAGCATTCTGGCATTTGCCTTCCCTTAGGGAATATCTGTGTGTGAAGTGAGGAAGAGTATGGTAAGCGGGAGGGGAGGCTCAAGGCAGAAAAGATCAGGTTAAAGCTTCATGCCAGATCTTCAGCTCCATGAAGATAGATTTCTGTTGTCTTGGTCACTGCCTAGAGAAGTGCTAGCACAAAAAGCATCTATAAATACATGTTGAATGAATAAAGATGTCAGGAAGTTCCCACTGACTGTTAAGAATCCCTAATCTACACTCTCAGTTTGAAAGTCAGAGGTGGTCTTATTAAAAAGCCTAATTTCAGAATATTTTATCTGTTATTGGCAGAAGAAAAGTGCATTAAAGTACTTCAGGGGGCCGAGGCGGGAGGATCACTTGAGGTCAGGAGTTCAAGACCAGCCTGACAAACATCGTGAAACCCTGTCTCTACTAGAAAAAAAAATTAGCTGGGCATGGTGACCAGGCATACGCTCCTGTAATCCTAGCTACTCAAGAGCGACATCCACACCCCCCCCCACCCACCTTTTTTCTGAGACAAGGTGTCACTTTATCACCCACGCAGTACAATGGTGCAGTCTTGCAATCTGGGCTCACTGCAGCCTCAACCAAAAAAAATCTTTTTGAGACAGAGTCTCCCTGTGTCACTCAGGTTGTAGTGCAGTGGCATGGTGATGGCTTATTTCAGCCTTGACCACCTAGACTCAAGCAATCCTCCCACTCCAGCCTCCGGAGTAGCTAGTACTATAGGCACACACTACCATGCCTGGCTAATTTTTTGGTTGTAGTAGAGACAAGGCCTGACCGTGTTGCCAGGCTGGTCTTGAACTCCTGGGCTCAAGCAGTCCTTCTGCCTTGGTCTCCCAAAGTACTTGGATTACAGCCATAAGCCACTATGCCGTCATCAACTTTAGATTCAGTCCTTTCTTGATTATGTTCCAATAGACCTGATTTGATCGTCATTCTTCTTCTTAAGCATCCCTACCTATAGGCTAGTGTATTAGTCCATTCTCATGTTGCTAAAAAAGAACTACCTGAGTCTGGGTAGTTTATAAAAGAAAGAGGTTTAATTGACTCACACTTTCACATGGCCGTGGAGGCCTCAGGAAACTTACAATCATGGCGGAAAGGAAAGCAAACACATCTTTCTTCACTTGGCAGCAGAAAGGAGAAGTGCTGAGCAATGGGGGGAAAGCCCCTTCTAAAACCATCAGATCTTGTGAGAACTCACTCACTATCAGGAGAACAGCATGAAAGTGACCACCCCCATGATTCAATTACCTTCCACTGGGTCCCTCCCACAACACATAGAGATTATGGGAACTACAATTCAAGATGAGATTTGGGTGAAAATGCCTTTCTAGCCAAGTCTGAGCCTTTTCTTTGCTTCTAAGGGCCTCCCTAAAGTGCTGTTAGCCTATCTATGCATATTTTCACTACTGCACAAAGGAACTTCTGCTCCTGCCAGGGGCTCTGCTGAAGATCTTCCATGCAAGTCTGGTTTCCTTCTGTCTTAAATGTCTGTGGTCAGACAAAGAAATCCTTCTTTCTGACCAGCTGCAAATCTGGCTTTTGTGGGAATACTTTTTAAGAAAAAGCAAATTAATTTCAAAGACAAAATTAGGTTCAAAAGTGAATATTTATTTACAAAGAGAAGATAAATCACAAAAATGGAAACTTTAAAACGTTGACAACAAATACCACAAAATTCAGAAAAACAATGTAATATTTGTATTAATTGGTTGCCTAACACATGGATGTGAAACATTTTTCCCTACATTTTTTGGCCATGCTATACTCTTTTGTCATACTCCCTATTCTGTGATATTTTCTAAAAAGAGAATAGGTGAATAATCAGTGCTTTCTATAGCATAGTTGACCAAAATATGTTTTTTGTTATTAATTAGATAAGTTCCATTCAGCCACACAACTTGTTATTGGTGACATCATATAAATTTGTAAAATTGTTGGCTGGGTGCAGTCGCTCATGCCTGTAATCCCAACACTTTGGGAGGCTGAGGCAGGCAGATCACAAGGTCAGGAGAGACCAGCCTGACCAACATGGTGAAACCCCGTCTCTACTAAAAATAAAAAAATTAGCCGGGCGTGATGGATGGCATGCACCTGTAATCCCAGCTACTCAGGAGGCTGAGGCGGGAGAATTGCTTGAACCCAAGAGGCTTAGATTGCATTGAGCCGAGATTGTCCCACTGCACTCCAGCCTTGGTGACAGAGCAAGACTCCATCTCAAAAAAAAAAAAAAAAAAAAAGTTGTTAGCAATTTTGGGGAAACCTCTATCTTTTTTTTTTTTTTGAGACGGAGTTTCACTCTTGTTACCCAGGTTGGAATGCAATGGTGCGATCTCAGCTCACCACAACCTCCACCTCCTGGGTTCAAGCAATTCTCCTGCCTCAGCCTCCTGAGTAGCTGGGATTACAGGCATGCGCCACCATGCCCAGCTAATTTTTGTATTTTTAGTAGAGACGGGGTTTCACCATGTTGACCAGGATGGTCTCGATCTCTTGACCTCATGATCCACCCGCCTCGGCCTCCCAAAGTGCTGGGATTATAGGTGTGAGCCACCGCGCCTGGCCCAAACCTCTGTCTTTTATATATGCACTATGAAATTGCAAAGCTTCACCTTTTCTCGTACATTGACTAATCTGAAATAGCCTTTGAATTGACATGTATATCAAACATAATGTGGCTCTGCACAATTCTGTCATGTTACAGAGTGAGTTGACCCAGTAACAGCTATTTGTACATTGATGGTTAACATCTCAACCATACGCAGTTTTATGAAAACCACATAAATTTAGTTTATTCTATTAAACCCAAAACAAAGGTATCCTCAACTGAAGGTCTCCTTGGGGAGAATCTACAGAATGCCTGAAATCACTCGTAAGTCCACTGACACAAGGGGAACCATAATGGGAAATAAGTTGGTATGGAAGGACAAATACTATTAATATGGATCCATTTATCTGAGGTACTTAGATCAGTCAATTTAGAGACAGAAAGTAGACTGGTGGTTGCCAGGAGATAGGGAAGGGGAAAAAAAGGAAGTTGTTGTTTAATGTGAACAGAATTTCAGATTTGCAAGATGAAAAAGTTCTGGAGATCTGTTGCATAGCAGAGTGAATATACATAACACTACTGAACTTATGCACTTAAAAATGGTTAAGATAATCAATTTTATGTGTTTTTTACCACAATAAAAATTATCTGGCCAGGCGTTGTGACCATGTTGGTACACGCCTGTCATCCTAGCTACTTGGGAGGCTGAGTTTGAGACAGGAGGATTGCTTGAACCTGGCCGTTTGAGGCTGCAGTGAGCCATGATTGTGCCACTGCACTCTAGCCAGGGCAACAGAGCAAGACCTTGCAAAAAACGACAGCAAAAATATAGTAACCAAAAAATAAGGAATCATTGGGCATTTTGTTAGGATCCCTCCTAGAGCTTTAGGAGGGATCCATGAAAATGAGGGGGCCTGCAGCTTTAACTTCACTATCTTCAGAGCAGAGCAAATCTGTTTCAGCCATTCTGTTCCTGTCTATCTGTTGAAACCCAACTGAACTAAGCTGTAGTGTCTCCATTTTCAACTCCCTTCTCTTAGAGCACAACCATACATTTAATAATTTATCTTACACTTTTTGTTGATTGCCTCATGCATATGTCTTATCTCTCAACTGTAGGATAAGTGTTGTCTTCTTTTACAACCTAAAAGTACCTAGGTTCATAGTATTCATCCATTCATTTCTTTGCTTATTTGTTCATTCATTCAGCAGATATTAATTGAATTTCTCTTCTGTACTAGACCCAGAAATAAAATCTACATAGCCTGCCCTCTTAAGGGGTCATTGTTTAGAGACAGAAACACCAAGTAAGTGGTTAATAACAGGCTATGAACGCGCCGCTTTAGATATATATATGAGGTGCCTTGGAGAACAGATGGGTGTACTCAACTCAGCCTGGAGTGTCAAGAAAGCCTTCCTCCAAATGCAGATTTATTTTTGAGGTTCAATGCTAAGGAATTTCAGCAAAAATGTTCCTTAAAAGGCCTGCTGGCATTCTAACTTACAATAATAGTATAAATGTTAACATTCGAATTTGTAACCAGATCCAGAGATTGTTGGATTCAGGTCACGTTGGAGATCCTCACGTAGTTTTGGCTATTATTTCTATCTTCTGACTTTGCTGGGAGTAAGAATAGCAGAAAGGCTTAGCTCTCCCATTGACATTTTTTCTTGTCAGCCTTCCTCCTTGCATGGTTTGGTAGTACTAAAGTTGGTAAAACTTGGAAAAGTCTTTGCCTTTTCTAGGTTCTCTACATGGCAAACTCCTACTCATTCTTTGAGACTCAGTTCAAACTTTCACCTCCTCCCCTGTGAAATCTCTTCTGATTCTCCCAGCAGTTATCCTTTTTCTTTTTTTCTTTTTTTTCTTTTCATTTCTCATTCTCATATAGACTTAGTCTTTCTCAGTAGCAGTTACCCTTTTTATTCTCATAGCATAGCCATGTTATATCTATATTTATACTTTCATTAGGATACTTTGCTATGTCTTAATTATGGATTTACATGCTTCTCTGTCCTTTGAGGTGTTATTAATCCTTTTTGTATGCCCTGGACCTGGTCCTAGCACAGTAACTGCTACACAGTAGGTGCCATACAACAAATAATGGTTGTTGACTTCATGAATGAATGGTGAGTCCAGAGTTTGGAGTCTTATTTTTGAGTAAATTGATTGGCCTTACAATATTTCATGGTCACAAGATTACATGCTTAACAAGTATCAGTTATCTTACAATAGAATCACTTCTACCTTCAAAATATACTGCATACTTACATACTTTTCTCCCCCTCTACCACCCAGCTGGCTGTAGCCGCCCTCTCTCACCTAAATGGCCACAGAGGCTTTCCAACTTGTTTTCCTGCTTCTCTTGATCCTTGTTAGTATAATCTGCATACAGAAGCCAGGATGAGCTTCTGGAAATACAAATCTTATTGTGTTCTACCAAAGTGGTTTTAAGACCTCCAAGGGTCCTTGGCATGCTTGCTTTAGGAGGTTTTGAAGGCTTCATCTCATGTTTATAGGAAAAATTAAAAGTTACCCACCTCCTGTATTAAATATGTAGACACATCCCATATTAAATATGTAGATTTATCTTATTTATTTTTGCCATCACATTTTAAAAGAATTTTCATAATTCTGCTTCTGAAATTCTTTGGCTACAAGTAACTAATTTAAATCGTTTAAGTATCTAAGACTTCTTAACAGTTAACATATTTAGGGTCTGGGCATGGTGGCTCATGCCTGTAATCCTCCCAGCACTTTGGGAGGCCGAGGCAGGAGGATTGCTTGAGCCCAGCAGTTGTAGACCAGCCTGAGCAACATGGTGAAACACTGTCTACAAAAAAATTGAAAGAATAGTTGTGTGTGGTGGCACACACCTCTAGTCTCAGCTACGTGGGATGCTGAGGCAGGAGAATCACTTGAGCCTGACAGGTTGAGGCTGTGGTAAGCCATGTTCGTGTCACTGCATTCTAGCATGGGCAACAGAGCAAGACCCTATCTCAAAAGGAAAACATATATATATGTATGTATGTATGTGTATATATATATGTTTATATAGGTATGGTTAAGAAGTTTTGCAAAGTGAGAATTGTTTTCAAATGTGAACATTTTATAAACGCTATTTTTTTTTTAATGGAGTCTCTCTCTGTTGCCCAGGCTGGAGTGCAGTGGCATGATCTCCATTCACTGCAACCTCTGCCTTCCGGGTTCAAGTGATTCTCCTGCCTCAGCCTCCCAAGTAGCTGGGACTACAGATATGTCTCACAATGCCCAGCTAATTTTTGGTATTTTTAGTAGAGACAGGGTTTCATCGTGTTAGCCAGAATGGTCTTGATCTCCTGACCTCGTGATTCACCTGCCTTAGCCTCCCAAAGTGCTGGGATTACAGGCGTGAGCCACCATGCCCGGCCATAAATGGTAGATTTAACAATGAATGGGACTGCTTAGTGGTTATATTTAAAGGACATTTAAGCATGTATTAATTTTTGTGGTTACAATTTTTTTGTTTGTATTTTGAACTTGCATTTGTTTCAGATCCCAAGCTTTTTTCTGTCTCTGAAAATGGCGCTGTTCATCGTCCCGCTGAAAACTCTTCTGTGACTTTCCACTATTCCTAAAGTGAAATCCTTACTGTGGCCTGCAGGACTCAGTATGATCTAGCTCTTCCTACCTCTTGAGATTCATTTCATGCCTCTATCCCCTGCTCACAAGTCCTAGCCTCCTGATCATCCCTCTTGTTCATGGACCGCTCAAACATTTGCTTTTCAACTCAGCTTAAATGTCACTCCTGAGAAAAGCCTTCCCTAACCACCTTATCTGAAGTGAGCCTCTCTCAGTTATTCTGTATCCTATCAAACTGCTTATTCCCTTCTCTGTGAATTCCTTTTCCTGTGGGGATGTCAGCTCCATATAGATGAGAACCTTCTGCTTCACTGTTGCATCCCTACCATTCAGCACAACGTCTGATGGGGAGAGTACTTAGTATGTATTTATTGAACAAATGAAGATTAATGTTAATAGCTAGTTTAACTGTCTTTCTATGGTTGTAATTTAGCCATCCTTGTATCATTGGTATAGTATTGTTGGTATAAATGCAACATGCTCATAATGAATTATTCTCTTAAAACTACTCAATTCTATCTCATAATATTTTATTTAGTATTTTTGCATCTGTCTTCACAAGTGAAGATTAGTTTAGTTTTATTTTTGTACTATCTTAGTCCAAAGGCCTATCAGGAATATGTTTTCCTCATTGAAGAAAGCAGGAAGCTTTTCCTTTTATCCTTTACCTCCTGGAACAGTAGGGATAATATGGAAATTATCTGTTCAATGAGAGTTAGATAGCATTTACCTAGAAAATTGGGCTTGCTGTCATTTTAGTGGCTCATTCGTTGAAGATCTTAGAGATTTCTGCTATGGGTTGTTTCCCCTAATTTTTCTTGAGTCAATTTTGGTAACTTCTGTTTTCTTTGACTATCATCCATCTTATTTAATCTTCAAGTTTATTTATGTAACGTTACATATAATTCTAGCAAGATTTAAAAGATTTTCTCTAAATCTGCAGTTACATTATCCTCTTTCTCAGCCCTAATGTTTGTGACTTCTCTTTCTCTCTCTTTTTTTTTTAAATAGAGACAGGATTTCACCGTGTTGGCCAGGCTGTTCTCAAACTCCTGACCTCAAGTGATCCCCCCACCTCGGCCCCCCCAAAGTGCTGGGATTACAGGCGTGAGCCACCAAGTCCCGCCCTTCTCTCTTTTAATTGATCAGATTTTCGAAAGTATTATCTACATGTATTTAATTTTTAAAAATAGTTTTTGGTTTTATTAATTCAGTTTACACCTTTTTTAGGGGGGGCTGTTACTTTATATTTGTGCCCCAAAACAAAACAAAACAAAAACCGATAACTATATCTGTATATCTGTGCTAAGTATACATACGGGCACATATATATAATCCGTCGCCGAGGCTAGAATACAGTGGCGTGATCTCAGCTCTCTCTAGCCTCGACTTCCCAGGCTCAAGTGATCTTCCCACCTCAGTCTCCAGAATAGCTAGGGCCACAGGCATGCCCCACCAAGCCCAGCTAATTTTTTAATTTTTTTGTAGGGGCGAGGTCTCCCACTATGTTTTTTTGCCCAGTCTCAAACAACTGGGCTTAAGCGATTCTCCCACTTTGGCCTCCCAAAATGCTGGGATTACAAGCATGAGCCACCACCATGGACAGCCTTTCTTTTATATTTATTCTTTTTTGGTGTTTATTAACTCTTTTCCTAGATTTTTGAACATTTATTTATTTAAGACAGTCTCACTGTGTTGCCCAGGTTGAGGTGCAGTGGCATGATCTCAGCTCACTGCAACCTCCATCTCCCAGGTTGAAATAATTCTCCTGCCTCAGCCTCCTAAGTAGCTGGGATTACCAGCATGTGCCACCATGCCCCACTAATTTTTGTATTTTTAGTAAAGACAAGGTTTCACCATGTTGGCCAGGCTGGTCTTGAACTCCTAACCTCAGGTGATCTGTGCCCACCTTGGTCTCCCAAACTGCTGGGATTACATGCGTGAGCCACCATGCCCAGTCTTTTTCTAGATTTTTGAGTTAAATGTTCAGTTCAGTTCATTATTTTTCAATCTTGTTTTCTTCTTCTCTTTTTTTAAGAGACAGAATTTTGCTCTGTCGCCCCAGCTGGCATGTAGTGTTATGACCTCAGCTCAGTGCAGCTCACTGCAACCTGCAACCTCCACCTCCTTGGGTTCAAGTGATTCTTGAGCCTCAGCCTCCTGAGTAGCTGGGACTACAGGCATGTGCCACCATGCCTGGCTAATTTTGGCATTTTTAGTAGAGACAGGGTTTTGAGATTTTGGCCAGGGTCTCAAATTCCTGGCCTCAAGTGATCCACCCACTTGGCCTCCCAAAGTGCCAGCATTACAGGTGTAAGCCACCACACCTGGCCAATCTTGTTTTCTGATAAAAATATATTGAGTAATGGTATGTAACCTCCAAAGGTGCCAGCTTTGAAAGATAACACTCATTTGAATGGTCTTGTTTTTGTTTTAGAAAATAATTTTTATTACTTTGTATCCTTACCTCTTAATAATATAATTTTAAAATATTGTCTAATTGTTAATATGAAAAAAGTATAATAAATCTATCAGAATCTGTCTGGAAGCACAAGGGAAAAATAATGTATTTATTGTACTTGTTTCTTTTATATGAACAATTGGACTAATTGCATTAAATTTAGAGGTATTGCATAGAAAAGATGATCTGGAGGTTAAGGAAAAAATATTCAGCATATTATTTGAAATTAGAACCTATATATATGGGTTTTTTGTTTGTTTGTTTGTTTTTTGAGACAGAGTCTGGTTCTGCTGTCAAGGCTGGAGGGCAGTGGCTTGATCTCAGCTCACTGCAACCTCTACCTCCTGGGTTCAAGCAGTTCTCCTGTCTCAGCCTCCCAAGTAGCTGGGATTACAGTCACCTTCCACCATGCCCAGCTAATTTTTTTGTATTTTAGTGGACATGGGGTTTTGCCATATTAGCCAGGCTGGTCTCCAACTCCTGACCTCAAGTGATCTGCTTGCCTTGGCCTCCCAAAGTGCTGAGATTACAGGCATGAACCACTGTGCCCGGCCTTAGAACCAATATTTTATTTAAAATATGTTTGTTCTGTTTTGAAACTTTTCATACAGTTTGCTATTTAACACAAGGCAACACAGAAACATTTGTGTTCAATATTCTGCATTGGGGAATGGAGACTTAGCAAAGTTCAGTTTCATAAAGAAAGCGTGTCCATTGCAAATTAAAAGAAAGTGGATGTTCAGTCTCCATACATTTTAACAAATCGAGCACGCTACAAGCAAGTAGACTTTCAGTAACTCATCTGGAAGGTATTGGAAGGATATAAATAGACTAAATAATCAGAATTTCCATTCTAGGAGTTTCCTGCTTTTTCCTGCATCTCAATTGTCAGCGCAGGGCCTGGCTATTTCACTCAGTGCTAGGCAAAGACAGTGGAAGCTTGTTAAGCCACAGCTATTCAGGCTGCCAGATCGTCCAGGCATTGGCCTCTGCCTGCCCTGAAACAGCTCCTTCCTGTCCTCATATCTGAGTGGAAAAAACAAAGGCGGGAGACTGTATCAAGACCCAGAAGCCAGGATGACAAGTATGTGGGATTTTACAAGCATTCATAGGTTCCTTTTCAAGAAAAGCCCGGCTTCTAGAATCTGTCAGTCGTCTGCTGCCTGGCATGTCAGCCTGGTTTATGAGAGAAGCACACTGGGGAATCATCCCTTTTCTGGCTTATAGAGATAGGTGGAGTCGATAGTCATAGGGCACTCTCATGTGCTTTTTACTATTTTAGTTACTTTATTTCCTGAAGCAGTCCTTAAAACAGGTAGATGAATTCGAGTTTCTGGGAACAATGTGACCCTCATTCCCCTAGTTTTTATACTCAGGTGGCAGATTTCCTCCTACTCAGCCCAGTCCTTCTGAATAGGGTCCAAGTCATTGATTCATTCATTTATTCACCTCCTATGTGGGGTTTGGTGTGGAGCCTCACAGAGCAATGAAGACATGGTGTTTATCCTTAATACAGTTTACAGTCTCCTGGGAAGACTAATGTTAAGCACATTCTTTCGCAGATACTAAATTGCAGTTATCACCATTGCATTCTGAAGAAGTAGTAAAGGATGTTATGGGAGTTAACAGGAAGGCCTGGTCTGGACTGTGAGGGTCAAGAAGGCTTCGCAGGGCGGAGGCGAACTTTTGAGATAGCCAGGAAAAAATGAACGGAACTGCTCAAAGAAGGAAGCCAAGTGGGGCTGGGCACGGTGGCTCACTCTGGTAAACGCAGCACTTTGGGAGGCTGAGGCGGGTGGATCACAAGGTCAAGAGTTCGAGACCAGCCTGGCCAACATGGTGAAACCCCGTCTCTACTAAAAATACAAAAATTAGCCGGGCATGGTGGTGCACACCTGTAATCCTAGCTACTCAGGAGGTTGAGGCAGAATTGCTTGAACGCGGGAGGTGGGAGTTGCCCTGAGCCGAGATGGGGCCACTGCACTCCAGCCTGGGTGACAGAGTAAGGCTTCATCTCAAAAAATAAAAATAAGAAAAAAGAAGCCAAGTGCAGTGTTTCAGAGGTGAAAGAAACCAAACATACCCTCTAGTGAAGCCCAATCTCCTACAAATGAGAAAACTGAGGCCAGGCAGGGTAGGTTAGGGACTTACTCGCTTTTAGCACTAAAGTTAGACAGCCTGTGAGCTGCAGGGCTGGAGATGTAAACCCAGCTTGGGTTTCTTCGGTAGTTAGTAATGGAGATGCATGAGGAAAGGAGACGGGATTAGGAGGGGTGGAAACCAGGTAGGTTTTAATTTAGTGCCTCCTCTCCCTCAGCTGCAGAGCTACTTCCTGCGGTGGGGGAGGGGATTAAAGATGACTCAGACCTGCCCTAGCCCAGAGAAACTCCGTATGCAATGCTGTAGCATAGTTTTTATTTGAGTTTGGGGGAAGAGGTACTGAACACACATACAGGCAAAACAGTAAGTGCAGAGTTCAGAATTGGGAAACCATTCCCTCTTCCGCAGCTGTTTAGCTGTGTGATTTGGGAAAAGTCACTTAACCTTTCTGAATTGCAGTTCAGTTTATACTTTTGTGCGTTTCTTTCAGTCTTTTTCTATGCATTTTAGGAGCTTCTTAGAGATCAGTTTTGCCCTATATTTCACCTCGGTCTTTCCCAAAACTAAAGCCTCTTGTTTGGTAGAGCGGTGTTTCAGCCCCTTTTACAGAGCAGTTTGCCAGCCTGTGCTTGCCCAAACATCTAGAGAATAACTAGCAAGCGAGCCAGGATAAGATCCAGGAGCTGTAAGAATCGTTAGCAACTGAGCATATTTCTATAAACCAATAAAGGTTTTTCTATTTTGTTCATCTGTTACCCTTATGCTGTTGCCACTTTCACATGCAGTGTCTGTAGGCGGAGAGTATGAGATAACAGCATTTCACAAATGAGAGTAGAAAAGGGCTGCTTCCCCTTTAAGGCAGTTTCAGCTCCAGCTCCCTCCCCTTTCCTGATTGACAAACCTACCCGAAGTCACATGACCTGCCTCTATTTGAAGGTCACAAAAAGCTGCTTCCTTTAGAGACAGAGGGGGAGAGAGAGAGCAAGAGGGAGAGTGTGTGAGAGTGAGTTAGTTCAAGCCAAAATGGCCGACAGAGTCTCTGCTGGTTTCTGAATATTTAAAATACAAAAAAACAGATAGACAAAAAGAATTCATTTTTTGGACCTTTTTTCATTTCCATTTCTACCTTGTATGCCTCAATTTGCTGGATTTAAGCACTGCTGCACTTTATGAGGTTGGTAAATATTTTCAATTTTTTTAAACCAATTGATTTATATGGATCTTGTCTAACCGTTTTCGCTGGTGGTGTTGCAAATCGACATTTGTCTAGCATGGAGACTGGCTTCAGACATTTCGTGGATCTGTGTAAATCAGACCCGTGATGTACTTTTGGTTCGGCATTTTAGAAATGGAAAAGACTTGGTAAAATATTTAGATTTTGAAGTTATTTAATTGCACTTTTAATGTATATGCAGATTTTCATCAGTGTTTCTATCTTGCAATAAATGAAGCTGAGAGTAATTGGAAATTTGCTATTTAGAAAGAGGTTTTTAAAAAACACAGACCTCCCCCTCCCCCCTTAAATCTGCAGCAAAAATTTGCATAAATATAAATGGGTTTGCATTCTTTCGGCTGCTAAGGCCGACAAAGGATCTGGGAGGGCAAGTCCTCGAACGGGAAAGCCTTTTTCTATCTTTTTGTTTTTTAAACTGGGCCTTCCTTCCTAGAGAGATGTAAAAGCTAAAGTAAGACCTGATACATTTTAAACATCAGGTTGGGGGCGGGTGAACACCAGGAGGTTTGGGGTTTGTAGATTCCCCTGCTTGAAAACCTCCCAAGCAATATGTGGCTCACCCCTCTCCTTTCTGCGCGCGCTCATTTGCACTGGGTCTCTCTGTGTGTTCTCAAATGTGCAGCCAGATGCGCTTTTATTTTGATCGTGGATTCATCCAAAGGGTAGGACTGTCTTGTAAACATGATGTTTTAAAGATATGAACAGCTCTTCACCACGATTAGAAATTATTTCTTTATCAGTTCTCCCTGTGTATTAGCCTTCTTCATTCCTCACAAAATAAAATTTGTGTTTAATTTTACACAGATGCATAACTGGGCTTTTCAGCACAAATTCATCGTGTGGGTGTGTGGCTGCCTGTTTCAGCCATGTATCCACAGCGAAGTGGTCATTTAGGGTCACATGTATAAGTAGCTGTCTGTGTGATTGTTAGTAAACCCTGAAGCTGTGCAGTGCCTGAAGTTAAATTCCATTACTCCTAATGCAGGATTCTAGAAGCCTGAGAGCAGGGAGGAAAGAAAGCTGAAAACTTGCTTTCTCAGAGCCTCCTCCCCCTATCATTGTGAGAGTGTGATGTAATGCTTCTCGGTCTGGTGGGCTGAAAGGATTGTAGTTTGTGATGTGGCGGGTAAATTGCCCCCACCCCTGGGTAAATTACTCCACCCCCCTGAGCACATCCCTGGCTCTGAGAGGCCTTGTTTTCTTTTCTCTTTTTTTTCCTAATTTGTATCCTCCTGATTTATGCTGTGGCATATTGGCATGAGAAAGAGACTGGTCTTCTAAATCTGTTACAAAGTATAGTTTAGAAAAGGCATTTAAAATATGCAAATGGGTTGAATTGTCATATCCCCATCATTAAATATGTAGACGTGGATTAAAGCTAATTAAGCATAAATGGAATAATTTTGATCAGAAGGGAGCGGTGTTTTTTGTTGCTTCCTTTTTAATTAATCTAATTATGAGATGCTTACTGGGCCTGAAAGTGTTAAAAAAGATAAAGTGGAAAAAATGCTGGACCATTTTGAAAATTTGACAGTCTGGAAGAGGGTGTGTGGTGCTTTCAAAAGCTTTATTCACTGTTAAAATGGATTGGCCTCTTGTGCTGAAAATGGCCTGTTTCTTTGGGCCAATTGTGTGTAGATGAAGGGACTTTCACGCTAATTTAACAAAAAGACTTTCCATTTGAATGCATAAGATAATTAAAGTCTTCTGTCTCTAACAAGCAAGGATTTTATTATTTTAAAAAATTAATGTTGTTAGATTAGTAATGGTAATAAGTAGAGAAGTGACTGTTTAGATTCACTGGAAGTTTTTTGATGGTATAAATTCAGCTTTTGAAAAGAATGATTGGAAACATTACATTAAAGAGGTGGACTGGAACAAAGTTGTCTCTAAATTGTTTTTATGGCTTGATTTTAAGGGGAAAAAGATACAGAACTTACCTTAGTGATAGGGAGTGTTGCATTTCGGTAGACCTACAGGAAAATCAGCTCTGATTTTTGTTGTTTTTTTTCTGAAAATGAAAGCACTTTTTTTAGGGCTTTGCTTGCTAGACGATTCATTTTACACCTATTTTCTAAAGTTGGTCTTACTGAAGAGGAGAGAAAAACCTAGGTTTTCCATGTTGTGCCATTAGCTTGTTTTTGTGGACTGTGTAAACATATGAATGGCAGGTTAATTCAGTTTGCAGAGAGGAGGAACCCGAGCAGGATGCCTGCTCTCTTAGGCAGAACAGAGAAGGATATAATGAATGCCACTTGATTCTTTGAAATGTTTTTATAAATATTATTTTCCCCCAGATAATTAAAAGGTGAGATAAATAAGACCTGGCTTCATGTGTGGGAAGCATTATGGTTCTGGTGAGTTGATAGCTCGGCTGCCATTTTGGATCTCAGATCTTGCAGAGCCAATCCTTCTGGCTCATCAACACGATGGTCATCCAGAAGGAAATGAAACCGAGTAATCAATTAAGTGTGCAGATGGATAGTATTTAATTTGTGATAGTTTTCTTTCTGTGAGTAGTGTGAATTGAAGCTTTAAAAACTTGAAAGATGTGGCTAACGTTATGAAGAGCAATATCCAGGAGTACTGGAACTTGCATGCTGTGGTTTTACTTTTTTAAAATGAGATGGCGTATGCAGAGGAAGCTTCTTATTGGAGAGAGTGAATATAATCCCTATTAACCACGCCCTCACCAATCCACGTTTCCTAATGCTGGATCAACTAATGATAATAACACTACTCTGTCTCAGAAAAAAATGTCACAGGTTCATGACTGAAACATCACAAAAATTGATAGCATTCATCAGAAGTGGTATCTCAATTTTAAAGTGTTTTTCGATCATTCCATCTGGTTCCCAGAAAGGAAGATTTGGCATCTTTGATATATGGTGCAAACTCAGCTTTGCTCTTCAGCTGTGAATGGCCATTTGTTATTCTGTATGGCCACTAGGATGGTCCTTTAAAAATAAACTTCCGAACATTGAAGCAAGACTTCTAAGACTTCTCCAGATCTTCAGCTCTATAAGAGACACTGAAAAGTGTTATGTGATAACGATACCTTCAGGTTCTGCAGAGCAGGCTGAGCAGCTCTGTCTCTTGAGGACCACCTTGAAGAATAAGGGTAGTCCCCACCCTATCCAGCTGCTCCATGACTGAAAAGTTTGGGGGGATTTTAGTTTTTTATAACTCAGATCATATAATCATTGATCATCTGCATTAAGCCGGACACGGCCCTGAAGCAATGCAGAGATGAATGTACTTTGTCCCCTTCCTAAAGGAGTACCAGGTCAGCATTATTGGTAAACAGATCGTCACAACTTGGCAGTTTACATGTATTCGGAGCAAGCTCCTGGTTACAGGTATCCTGATACCTGCATTAGATGAGTTTTTATTTTAAAATTTCTTAAAGAAGCCAAATAGGCCAGTTGTGGTGGCTCACACCGGTAATTCCAGCACTCTGGGAATCCGAGGCAGGTTGATTGCTTGAGCTCAGAAGTTTGACACCAGCCTGGGCCACCATGGTGAAATCCTGCCCCTACAAGAAATGAAAAAAAAAAAAAATAGCTGGGCACGGTGGTGCACGGCTATCGTCCCAGCTACTCAGGAGGCTGAGAGGTGAAAGGATAGCTTGAGCCCGTCAGGTCGTCGCTGCGGGGAGCCAAGATCTCGCCACTGTATGCCAAGATCTCGCCACTGTATTCCAACCTGGAAAGAAGCAAGACCCTATCTCAAAAAAAAAAAAGCCAAATAATTATCCCCTTTAATAATTTTTAGTTATTTGGATATTAGACTTCTTTAAGTGGAACTTGTGATTTCAAGATGGGGTTTCTGTCTGGTGGCTGGGGAGAGGGATCGTATATGCTGATTGTTTCTCAGTACAGTATTGTTCGTGGATTTGCTTCTTGTGATTAAGACTGGTGTCGGGGGTAGGGTGGAGTAAATTGAAGCCACTTGGCCAGTAAAGGGATTTATTTAACTCATGGCAGTGACATCTTAACATTGTTTTCTTTTCTTCTTTCCATCATATATTTATTCAAGAATAATGTATTATGCACTGATGTAGGTGCTGGGGTATCTAAGAATTAATTTGGTTGGCCTGTTGCCCTCAGTAGCTTGGTTCATGAGGAAGTATTTGCCATCTGGTGACTGACTATATAACTTACTGCTTTAGGTTATAACTGGGATAACTCCATAGTTATCTTTTCTGATATTCAGGGAATGAGTGGTAACTTTTTGCTTCTGGTAGTTCTAGAGAATTCCATTGAAGGTTTGACTTGAGAGTCACTTTATTAAACATTGTCTTTAGCTCTGTACACTCTCTTCAAAATTATCATTTGAATTATCTCTGAGAACTTTGCAACCTAGAATTGCCTTCCTAGTTATTTTATCACATCCTTCAGTTTTACTTTTCTAACACTCTTTAATTGTATCGCCGTCTGAAATTGTTTGTGTATGTATGGTGGTGCGACTGTTTCCACAATACTAGCGCTTTCCTGAGAGCAGAGCCCTTATCTGTTTTCTTACTGTTGTATCTGCAGTATCTAGAACAGGGCTTGGCAGGAGAAGATGTTGAGGGAAAATGTGTGAGTATATAAGGTCACCAGGACTCGTGTGACAACGGCAGGCTCATTTCCTCATCAGCATAGTGGGGATAATATATTGTTGCGAAGCATAAAGGAAATGCTATGTGTGAGGGCTGGGCACCTAGTCTTGTCGTTTAGTAAGTGCTTCCTTCCCCTTGCTGTATTTCCCTTTGTTGAATGAACCAGAAAGACTTTTATGGCCCCACAGAATGCCTCTGTTCTTTCTCATTGCTACCATGATCATGAAGCATGCACAGTGATTGCACAGAGCTTCAGCCTGTACAAGGGACGGGAGAAGCGCGGAGCCTTTTCTTTTTATTAAAGTCTCTACATTCCTGTGGTCTGATGTCGTCTCTTCGTACTCTCCAGTTTCCTTCAGGCTCTGCCTCTGTGATGTATCCACATTTGCTTGGCTGTTTTTCATACATTCTGTGCTTTGCATCAGAAGGTTCTCAGCAATTTGGAATGAATTGGTCTTAGAGTTTACAAGGCAAAGGAGAACATTGAATACAGCATTTTCTCCCTCACTTTATTCTGAGCCCACACATGTAAATTCTGTTTATTTAACCAAATTATTACTAGTTTTGACTCACAGATAAAATAAAAATTTTGGTCCGTTGCCCACTTTATACATTGCTATTGAATTAATATAGGTGACAGAAAAATGGCTTTCATTCATTGACCTTAGAATTTGTTTTTTTTTTTAATAGAAAATGATGATCTGTTTACTCATTCATTCAGCAAATAATTACTGAGTGCCTTTTATATGCCAGGTGTTGATAAGTACAAGTACAAGCATAACGGTAGTGTGAAGATCTTCTCCAGACACCGCTGCTGAAGTTAGAAAATAGATCCAAGGAGGCTGGCTGGCGCTCAGGGTGTTGGGGGATTACAGAGGAAGGACACCTAGCCCAAAGAGAGATAGCAGCTTGTGCAAAGACCACAGAGCGAGAGTGGATGACTCTTGTTATGCATGTTTGGGGAACAGCGTAGAGAGTATTGTGACATGGTTGGAGTGCAATGTACTTGAGAAAAGAAATAATCTAAGAAATGAGAGGTAAGCTGAAGAACTAAGCCTTGACCAGATGCAGAAGAGTGTGTAAGCCACATTTGAAGTCTTTTTCCTCAGAACAAGTGAAGGGTATTAAGCGGGAAAGTCCCTTGTTCAGATTGGATTTTTGAAAGGTGATTCCGGTGTGTTGTGGAAACTGGCCAGGGCATAGCACGTAAGACCAGATGATATTGCAGTAATCTCAGGTAACGGTGGCCTGAACCGACAACAGAGCTGGGGACAAGTGAATGAATTCTAGAGACATTTAGGAAAATTTCCCAGGAGTTGGTACTGAGAAGGCAGGATTGGGGAAATGTAAAGTAACACCTGTGTCTCTAGCTGAATTTCTTGAGGGGATGATGCCACCATTCATTGAGTTAGGGTCCATTTAGATGAGGGACAGATGTAGGGTTGAGATTGTGAGTTCAGTTTTGGAATCATTGAATCTTGAGACATTCAAGTGAAAGTCTGGAGTAATTACAGATCCAGTCTGGAGATAAAGACTTGTGAGTCATCAGTAGTTCCAAATTTACCAAGATTTTCCTTTTTAAGTTGATTTCTTTGGTAAAATGTCCAAAGATGGCATACCTGTACTATGCAGTACAAGGCGCTGTTCAGTGCTGTTAAGGGGATTCTATTTTGTTAAGGCCGTATACTCTCATTACTATGGTGGTTGTTAGAAGTACCAAAGGAGTTTGAGGGAGGAGAGATGCTGATTTTAACTGTGTTGATCAGAGAAAGCTTTCTTAAGGACCTGTATTTGAGTGAAACCCTGCGGATTGGGCAGAATGGTGTTGAGTAGACTCAGGGCAGACTGTATGAGCTAGAGGAAGGTGGAGGGGAGGACTAGGTGTGTCCAGGGAGGATTGAGGGCAGGTTGCACATGTGTAGAGGAGCTGAGCTCCTGCTCAGTAATTTGGATTGCTATGGTAGACAGTGGGGACCTGTTGAAAATTTGATGGCAATGCAGTGAGAATATTGACATGGCAGTGGTGCAGAGGAGGAGTTGGTGGGGGGCCACTGATTAAAGGAAGAATTGAGAGTCAGGCAGGCCAGTTAGGAGTCTGGGGATAAAAGGACTGTTATGAAAGGGCCTGCTATAAAGCTGTGGCCATGGGACTAGAAAAGGAATCAGAGACTCCATGTTTTTTTATGTGTTCGTTTTGGGGTTTTGTTTTTTTTTTTTATTTTGAGACGGAGTTTCGCTCTTACTACCCAGGCTGGAGTGCAATGGCGTGATCTCGGCTCACCGCAACCTCCGCCTCCTGGGATCAGGCAATTCTCCTGCCTCAGCTTCCTGAGTAGCTGGAATTACAGGCGCGCACCACCATGCCCGGCTAATTTTTTGTATTTTTAGTAGAGACGGGGTTTCACCATGTTGACCAGGATGGTCCCAATCTCTTGACCTCGTGATCCACCTGCCTCGGCCTCCCAAAGTCCTGGGATTACAGGCGTGAGCCACCATGCCTGGGTTTGGTTTTGTTTTTTAGTTAGTTAGAGCTAATTAAGACCTTAATGTTCAGTCAGTATTTGCTTATCGTCATCCAGGGAGACTCCAGGTTTTTAAGGTGAATAATGGGAATCTTCAACAGAAAGGAAGATGATGCATACCAGGTCACACTTACTGAATTAGAGAATTTGGTGGGACTTGGCGGTGGAACTGGTTAGCAGGCAGCTGGCAATGTGGGTCTGCAGCTCAAGAAAGAGGTCAGAAGTGGAGGTAAAGAATTGGAAGGCTTCCACATGGAAGTGATAGCTGAAGCTAAGGGAGTGGATGAGGTCACCCTGGGAGTGTAAAGAATAGAAAAGAGAACTCAGAATGAGACCTTGGGGACAGGAAGAGAAAGAGGACCTGGGAAGGTATAAAAAGAACGGTGGCCCTGTAGGACAGTCATTCATCGTCACTGAAGATGAGGGAAGGACTTCAATCACAGGTGTGGTCAGCAGTTTAAATGCTGCACAGGAAGAAACGTATTTGGTTGTGGCAATATTCCCAAGCCTGGTGTTGGGAGGTGTTCCAGTGGGAAAGGTTTGGGAGTCATTCAGTGACGCCAGCATCATCCAATAGAAACAGAATGTAAGCAATGTTTGTTATTTTAAATTTTCCAGGAGTCACATTTAAAAAGCAAAAAAGAAATGTGAAATTAATTTCAATAATATCGATTTTATTTAACCAAATATATGTAAAATACTGTCAATTCAGCATATAATCTATTTTAAAATAGTAATGCAATGTTTTACATTTTCTTCATAGCAAGACTTTGAAACCTGGTGTGTGTCTTAACTCTTACAACACATTTCAGTTCAGACATAAAATTTTCATTGGCAATACTGATTTGCATTTAGATTTCATAAAATTTACTACTTTTTCATGGAAAAGTAGATTCACATACCCAAGTTTTTCCAAACATACGAAAGTTTTCCAGCAATGGAAATAAGTGTCAGTTTTTAGGTTTAATTAAAATACCCTTAAAAATTCAGTTCAAGTGGCACTAGTGTCATTGTAAGTGCACACTAGCCATGCGTGGCTGCTCTGTTTGGACAGCACAGGGAGGGATATGCAAATTAAAATAGGCTACTTTACTGTGGATGTGCACTCTGAAAATATCCAAAATGGCTTAACACCATCACAAAGCATTTCACAGGATTAGTGTTTCTTAGAATACATGTTGGCTTATCCTAGTGGAATTTTTAGAAAGAGAAGGGTCAAATCTCTAATTTTGTATGTGAGGAGACAAACTTTTTATGAAAGTACACAGATTCCAAAATTTGAAGTAGTGTTTGAGCTGCAGTCAACAGAATGTCACATTGGTAGAAGTTCCTAAACTTGCCAGTTTGTGCCATATTTCTGAAGTGCTTGGTGCAGAGGCTTACACTTAAAAACAGATACAGCAGAAAGGGTAGGAGTGCCTCTGTCCCCGTTTGTGAGTTTCTTTTGCACTCCCTGGAGTGCAAAAGAGGTGGTGCAAAAGAGAAGTGCAGTGAGGTGGTGGCTCCAGGTGGGGCGGATAAAATTAGGATTGCTTTAAATCAGTGTCCCAGCCTCCCTGTGTGGTGGTGGTGGTGTGAGGTGGGAGAGGGTGCCACCAGGCTAATTATCTTGTGCTTGTCTCTCACTTTCCTTGTCTCACTTTTCTCGAGTGATATCCTGGCCATTTAGTGATAGATTGTCACACTCACTGTGTACTTTTTGCTGACCTGGGCCAATAGAACAAATATTTACTGAATATGAGTGGATCTTTTTAGTTTATAAAAAACAGGTTCACAGACTTTCATTTAATTATCTCATTGACTGAGACTGCTTTGCAGCTGTCAACTAGACCTTCTAAGTGATAACCAGTAAAGATAGAAATGATCTTGAATCCTGCTTGGAACCAAACCTTGTTCACACTGGAGAGTAAGTGCTGGTTTTTGGTTACTGCATAATTTCATTTCAGCTGATGGCTGATGTAGAGGAGCATATTTTCATGTGAAGTGCCCTGGAAGAGCTTGGGGTATCAGCTATAATCTTTTTTGTTTGTTTAATCAGTATGACTTACTACATTTTTGTTTTTCTTTAAAAGTGCATTTTGGTTATTCACTTATGCCTTTATGAAAAGCACAGTGTGTGGTGGCGAGCATAAATAACGCCCCTTCATGCCTCAGTAAGGCCAGAGACCTAGCAGGTGACGGCGTGCCCCTACCCGGAATCCCGGGCCAGCAAAGCTGGGATCAGTTGTTGCCTCTTGGTGCCGTTGTTTCCTTTACCTCTCTGCTTACAGAAAATAATTGCTGTTCTTTTAATGCCAAGAAGTTCCTATTTATAAACCGAATTTAGATAATTAGGTAGCTTAGAACAGTGGCTTTTAAACTTTTTGATTGGCTCTACTATTAAAAAAATCAGTTTGCATTGAGAGACCCTTAGACATATGAACATACACACTGAAGCAGAAGTATTTACTTTCTGCTAAGTGTGTATAGTCAACCAGAGTCTTTTAAGTCCAGTTTGTATGGTACAGAATAAAACCCTAACAAGCCAATTCCAACTAAATTGATTTAATTGTCACTGAAGGTTGTCTTGCCACGGTTTCAAAACTTGTAGAAGGAACTACTCATGTGTTGCCCCATTTCAGCATATGATCCCCACTTCTGCTGGTCTGTGAATCATTTATCAGTCCCACTCAGTTATCATATCCACCAGATTCATTAGTGACTTTAAAAAATGTTAATTTGTTGCTGGGCACGGTGGCTCATGCCTGTAATCCCAGTGTTTTGGGAGGCTGAGGCTGTGGACTGAGAGGTCAAGAGTTCAAGACCAGCCTGGCTAACAGGGTGAAACCCCATCTCTACCAAAAATACAAGAATTAGCTGGGCGTGGTGGCGCTTGCTTGTAACTTCAGCTACTCGGGAAGTTATAGTGAGCTGAGGTCACCCCACTGTACTCCAGCCTAGGCGACAGAGCAAGACTGTCTTGAAAAAAAAAAAGTTAATTTGTTATTTTAGCATGTAGAAGATGTATATTTTTGATATCCAGAGTGTTGTCTTCCCATCCAGGGGATCTCATTCTGATCAAACCAGATTGGCCATTCATATTGAGAAGTGGCTATTGATATATTGAGAAATGAATATTTGTGAACACTTTCTCCCGCAGATATTAGAGAAACATAAGTGGCAAGCACCTTTTTAGCTACCAGATTATGTATTCTCTTTTGGAAAAGTATGATGGAAAACACTGCTGTGCTGTCTTCCAGCTTCCAGGTTTCATGAAGGCAAATCTCTCAACTAGTAATATGTTCTGTTTCCAGACACACTTTAATACATTTGATTAGTTCAACATTTCTCACTGTTTGTTGGGGTACTAACAGATTTATCTGCCAAAAAAAAAAAAAAAAAGATGTTTCTTTCCTGATTAAAGTGAATTAAGCTGGCCTTTCCTCACTACAGGATTTCTTAGAGTCTTTAAGATGGGATTGTGTCTCGGAAATGTTAGTGATGTGTATATAAAATCTTTAAGTGCCAGCTTTTTGTTCTTTAATATCCATTTGGGAAAATGCTTGATTAGCTTTCTATTTCAATTATCCCTTTCTAAAACAGTGTCTTAGTCAAGCAAGCTGGAATTGGGTGTTTCCCTGTCTCTTCAAACTCTTTAATATGGTGGCTCCCAGACTTTGGTTTCAGGGAATGGTAACATTGAAAAAAGTCACATTGGGATCCATCACGAGTTACTGGTTTGAAATTTGCCAAGTAAAGGCTTGAAATTTCCCATTTGTTACCATCATTTCAAAGAAAAAAAAAATAACAAAAAAGTAGAATGAACAGCCTCAGAATAAGAGCCTTCTCATTAAATTGAATAAAGCTTTATGAAAATGATTACATTGTTTCCTTTTTCCCATAGATCATCACAGGTGCTAAAGTTTGGCATTTGGGAACCACATCCTAATTATAGACCATCCCTTAGCATGTATTACAATTAACTATGTGCTTGCCAGTTTTATTAGCCTCACTCATAGGAATAAACCTTATTTCAAGTTTGGGGACTACCTTCCTTCATTATTTATTGACTGCCATGATGATGATTTCATGAGTCATACTTTTAAAAAAGTACTTTGTTCCAGCCAGGTGCATTGGCTCACACCTGCGATCGCAACACTTTGGGAGGGCAAGGAGGGCGGATCACAAGGTCAGGGGATTGAGACCATCCTGGCTAGCATGGTGAAACCCCGTCCACTAAAATACAAAAAAATTAGCCTATAGTCCCAGCTACTTAGGAGGCTGAGGCAGGGAAATTGCTTGAACCCGGGAGGCAGTGGTTGCAGTAAGCCGAGATCACATCACTGCACCCCAGCCTGGCGACAGAGTAAGACTCGGTCTCAAAAAAAAAAATTACTTGTTCCATCTGAATATATTGTGAGCAGATAACCATTCTACATCAGTGTCTGAAAAAAAGAAAAACCAAGCCCATTCCATTAGTTGCTGAGCAGTTGTCATCTAGAATAGTACTCAAAACTTACAGCAAAATTTATCCAATTCAGTCATGGTGGTTCTGTAAAACGACAAGTAGGTTATAAAACTTACATGTCTGTATTACTTGTATACGTTTTAGCCAGCCTGTTGACTCTTCATGAGTTATGAAAATGGCTATGGCAGATTTTCTATTATATTATGTACATTTTAATTTTCATGTCCATCATCTACTGTTGCATTTTAAATGACAAAGACCTTAAATCTGGCAACCCCACATCAAATGTCCCCTCAGTCCCTGTCTCAGGGAGAGAAAGTGCTTCTTGGATGCACTTTATTCCTGTAATCAGGAGGGCTGTGGCCAGCAGCTCCCTGGCCTGCCCTGGTGTGATAATGCTGTCAGCTGCTGTGGGAGTGGCCGCCCCGGCAAGGCCTGCTCCTTCTCCCCCACCCCCCCAAGAGTACTGGGGCAGAGAAGGGAGAAGAGGAGAGGTTATGGTTAGCTGTGTAGGGCATTTGGAAGAGGAGAGGTTATTGTTAGCTGTATACGGTGTTTGGAAGAGGAGAGGTTATGGTTAGCTGTGTAGGACTTGCTGGGTAGACTTGAATTGGAGCCTGGTATAATCTAGGTCCTGTGTGATTGGAAGGATGTGTTTACTACATCACTATTTATTGAACGTATATAATGTATTGAGCACTGTATAGTGCTGGGAATACAACAGCAAAAAGGCCTAGTGTTTGGCTGGGTGCAGTGGCTCACGCCTGTAATCCCAGCATTTTGGGAGGCCAAGGCAGCTAGATCACGAGGTCAAGAGATCGGGACCATCCTGGCCAACATGGTGAAACTCCCCCCCACCCCGCCATGTCTACTAAAAATACAGAAATTAGTTGGGCATGGTGGTGCGTGCCTGTAGTCCCAGCTATTCGGGAGCCTGAGGCAGGAGAATCACTTGAACCCCGGAGGGGGAGGTTGCAGTGAGCCGAGATTGTACCACTGCACTCCAGCCTGGTGACAGAGCAAAGCAACTTCTCAAAAAAAAAAAAAAAGGACCTAGTTTTTATCTTTGGAACTCAACCAGTAATGTAAACAGACAAGACACATAGTGAGGTTGTCCATAATAAAGATGGTGCTTTGGGATCCTAGAGGATAGAGAGAGAAAGGGAAGGGAATGGGAAAGTTTCCCCCAAAGAGGAAGAAGCACTGAATTGGGTCTTAATTGGGGAGTGAGAGTTGCTTGGTGTGGTATAGTGGTGAAGAACTGAGGTTCTTTTTTTTTTTTTTGAGATGGAGTTTTGCTCTTGTTACCCAGGCTGGAGTGCAATGGCGCGATCTTGGCTCACCGCAACCTCCGCCTCCTGGGTTCAGGCAATTCTCCTGCCTCAGCCTCCTGAGTAGCTGGGATTACAGCCACGCGCCACCATGCCAAGCTAATTTTTTGTATCTTTAGTAGAGACGGGGTTTCACCATGTTGACCAGGATGGTCTCGATATCTTGACCTCGTGATCCACCCGCCTTGGCCTCCCAAAGTGCTGGGATTACAGGCTTGAGCCACTGCGCCCGGACAGAACTGAGGTTCTTAAGTCAGGACAGCCGTGTGGTCGGATCAGCCTGGTGTTGAGCAGTTCTGCCATCTGTGGGCCTCAGCTTTCTCATTGGCAAAATGAGGGGATAGTAATAGTACCCACCTCAAAGAGGGATTGTGAGGATTTAGTGAGAACTTGTTTCAAGTGTTTAGCAGGTTGTTTGGGTCAGTGTTAGCTACTGTTTTCATTATTGTTACTATTGAAATTGGGTATTTCTCAGGTCTCTTCCCTGCTCTATTTCAGGCAGAAGAAATAGAATAAACAAAGACAAAGTGTTAGGTAGGGAGTGAGTGGGAGAGTGGGAAATGGTGAGATATTAGTGGAGCACAAGTGTTAACTCTTTGGAGGAGAGTGGAAGGCTAGTTTGGAGTTATCATTTGATGGGTTTTGTAGTCTAAGAAATTTGTTTTATTTTCATTTTTTAAAACAAGATAGGTTCTCACTCTGTCATCCAGGCTGGAGTGTAGGAGTGTGACCATTAGCTCACTGTGACCTCAAACTCCTGGGCTTAAGTGATCCTCCTGCCTCAGCCTCCTGAGTAGCTGAGACTGCAAATGTGTGCCATTATGGCCAGCTAATTTGTTTATTTTTATTTATTTTTTGAGACAGAGTCTCACTATGTTGCCCAGGTTGGAGTGCAGTGACATGACATCAGCCCACCACAACCTCCACCTCACAAGTTCAAGTGATTCTTTTGCCTCAGCCTCCCCAGTAGCTGGGATTACAGGCATGCACCACCAAGCCTGGCTAATTTTTATGTTTTTTTAGTAGAGACAGGTTTTGCCATGTTGGCCAGACTGGTCTCAAACTCCTGAACTCAGGTGATCCACCCTGCCTTGGCCTCCCAAAGTGCTGGGATTACAAACGTGAGCCACCATGCCTGGCCTACTTTTTTTTAGAGATAGGATCTTGCTTTATTGCCTAGGCTGGTCTCAAACTTCTGGCCTCAAGTGATTATCCCACCTCGGCCTCCCAAAGTGCTGGGATTACAGGTGTGAACCACTGTGCCCAGCCCAGAGATTTGGATTTTATCTTGTAGAAAGCAGTTTTAAAAACTAAACTTGACTCCGCTGACTTCACGTTAAGGATCCAGTGGAAGGGAAAGGCAGTCAAAGCAAGAGGGGCGAGTGGAGAACGTAAATTATAGCGGTGACCACAGAGGTGGAAAACCAGGCCGGGCGCAGTGGCTCACACCGGTAATCCCAGCACTTTGGGAGGCCGAGGTGGGAGGATCACCTGAGGTTGGGAGTTCGAGACAGCCTGACCAACATGGTGAAACCCCATCTCTACTAAAAATATAAAAATTAGCCAAGTGTGGTGGTGAACACCTATAGTCCCAGCTATTCCAGAGGCTGAGCTCAGCATGAGAATCACTTAAACCTGGGAGGCAGAGGCTGCAGTGAGCTGAGATTGCGCCACTGCACTCCAGCCTGGGCGACCCAGCGAGGCTTTGTCTCCAAAAAAAAAAAAGGAAAGACCAGATGTTAGAGCTCCTTCCAAGAAAGAGGGAGGGGTCCTAGATCAGCCCCAGTCTAGGTGAAGGGATGATGCTATGAATTGGGTCAGTGGGTAGAGCAGGGGTTTGGGCTGTGTGGTGGGGTGAACAGCATGGGTAGAAAGCAGTGTGTTTGGCTTTGGACATGCTTAGATTTGCCAGACTTTTAGAATAACTTGGCGGCAGAAATAAGGGTCTGGAGTTCAAGGCAGAGCTTGGGAACCATTTACTTACTTAAAGAGGTGGTCCTATAGGCCGTGGGAGTGGAAGTGTTCCCATAGGAGTTGCTCGGAGGAGCAGGGTAAGAACAGGAAAAAGGGTGGCGCAAGAGAAACCCAAAGAGGAAGGATTTTAGGGCCGGCACCCCAGCGGTCTGCTTGGGAAGCCCCGAATGAGGGCAGTTAAGATATGGCCTTGAGGAGCACTGGAGTCAGGCTCCAGTGAGGCCCGGCAGCCCAGCACATTGTTCGTTCTGCTTGTTGCTCTCGCATGGCAAAGTCTGCTCATGGGGTTTTCAGGTCTCTTCCTGGCAATACATTGAGCAGCTCTTGGGCAGGAACTCATGGTGCTCACCTCTTTCATCCAGCACCTGCACAGTTCCTGACAGAGCATGCTCAGTGAGGGTTTGTGAATGAATAAGTGAATCAAAGACGAAACAACTCAGCAAATAATTATGGAATGCCTCATGAGCTGCAGGAGCTATACTGTCTCTGAGGATAAAGCAGCAACAGTAGATGGAAAAATGCTGCCCTTGTTGGGCTTCCATTCTGAAGCACAAATAGGAAGGAGCAGAGAGGTGACCATTGAGAGCGTGAGGACGAGCTCTACCTCTTGTCATCCATCTGTGGACTGCAGCCCAGCGCTGCATAAGCATTCGATACAGTTAGTTGACTTGTACCTGGAAGAGGGGATGTCCTGGGGAGAAAAACCTCCCCTTAGAGAAGAGACCTGAGGGGTGAGGACAGAGTTGCTGCATAGATGACAGGTTAGCCTCAGAGAAGGAAAAGTAGATATGGAAATGGAGGGAAGGGTGTTTGAGGGAGTTCTGGGAAGCATCCACTGTTTCTGTCAAGTAGAAATAGGAGGTGAAGTCTGAGTGGGAAAGGGAACCTGAAGTAAGATAAAACATGTAGAACAGCGCCACCCCCACCCCCCAAAAAAGAAAGCATGCAAAGAGAACCGGCTGCCAGCTCTATATAAGGGCTCCACTGAGAGAAGAGATGCTTTATATGTAATTGCAGTGATCTGTGGCTGTGCAGGTTTTTTTCCCTGCACAAGTAAAGGTGAAGAACACAGTTAGTTGGGGTTGGGCCTTTTCTGAGGTTGTGTGAGGATAGGCTTAGAAAGGTAGTGTGGGATAACCAGGGGGTGAGGTCTTTGGAGAATGCTGCTGAATATGCATGACAGTGTGGGTTAGGTTGGGAATAAAAGAACCAGGGGCCGGCAAATGGTCTGAAGAAAAGGAAAAGAAGAAAGAGTCTGTGTTGGAGGAGGTGGGAATTGCCGTCTTGGAAGGAAAAGTCAGTACTCCTATGTATTTCCTGTGGTGAACTCCAGGCCCGGTGCCCTGTGTGCTTTACCTGTGCCGACTCATTTCATCTTCGTGAAGACCCTGTAAGCTGGTGTGGAGAGACTGTGTTGCCCGAGGCTGCACAGGTAGGAAGTGACCCTAATGGCCTCGGTGGCTGAGCTTGTGTGCTTGGGCATGATGGTATTCTGCCTTCGGAAGAAACCAGACAAAATACTTCTCCCGGGCCAGGTAGCTTTGCGGTAGCTTCCTGAAGTTGCTGGGCCAGCTTTCCTTCCAGAAGAAATACTTGGAGTGGTGTGGAAGGGGGCCATGAACTGTCCCCCCCTTTTAGAATAAATATCTGTATTTTAGGTAGCAGTGTGCTTGATATAGAACTCTTAATTTTCCCTACCTGCTTTGCATGTGCCTGGATGTCCTTCATTAGGAAACTAAGAATGCCTAACATCTCACAATTGGGGAGGGCTTTAAATGCAGTCAGCCTATGAATTCTCTGAGCTATACCAACTTGTTTGTTTACTTGTCCTCCCCCACACCAATAGAAAAGAAAAGCCAGAGTGGCTGCCGCATCCTGCAGCCTGGGGATGGGGAGACTTTTAGGCACTATGATGGCCTGAAGGAGGGCTTCAAAGGAGGGGAACTGGTGTTTTCTGCTGTAGAACGCTGGCAGTGTCTGCTGTGGTTTGTGGAGGACCTCTTGAGTCCTGTGATGTATCACTCAGGGTCTAGGCCCTTTGTAAACCCAGCGGAGACCTCCTTTAAACTTTGCTTGGAGGGCTTTTGGAAGCACAGAGGCTTTGCAAATGAAACATGCAGACAGCTTTATCGTTCTGTATGAAGAAAGAATTATTTGCAGAGACAACAATGTATATTCATGGTACCTTTTCTGTTTGCATTTTAAAAATGTCTGGCTTTGCTCTTGAGGCAGTTTGGAAGGAATGCCACTATGTTTTTTTGGATGTAAACAAATTATGGTTTTAAAAGAAACAACACACGGAAACCACATCAGCTTATGCACTAAGGAAGTTTAGATATTCAAATATTGAAAATATAGAGCAAATTGGCCAGGCGCGGTGGCTCTCATCCGTGCAATCCCAGCACTTTGGGAGGCCAAGGCAGGCGGCTCATGAGGTCAAGAGATGGAGACCAGCCTGGCCAACATGGTGAAACCCCATCTCTACTAAAAATACAAAAATTAGCTGGGTATGGTGGTGTGCACCTATAGTCCCAGCTACTCAGGAGGCTGAGGCAGGAGAATCGCATGAACCCGAGAGGTGGAGGTTTCAGTGAACCACAAGATCACTTCACTGCACTTCGGCCTGAGCTGGACATGAAAGCACATGTCTGTAATCCCAGCTACTCAGGAAGCTGAAGCAGGAGAATCGCTTGAACCTGGGAGGCAGATGTTGCAGTGAGACAGAGCAAGACTCCATCTAAAAAAAAAAATTATAAATACACGCACACACACAGACACACACATATGGAGAGAGAGAGAGCGTGTGTAAGAGTGCGCACAGTGCAAATAGATCATTCCTGATCCTAGTGTTTTCTTTTGAGACCACGTGTTTGAAAAGTCTAACCTGCTGGGACCTTTCCAGTTCTCTTTGATTCCCTATCAGGGACTAGCTTTTTTTGCCTTTGTCTTCTTTTTTTTTTTTTTTTTTTTTTTTTTAGTTTATTTATTAGAGACAGGGTTTTTTTCTGTCACCCAGGCTGGAGTGCAGTGGCACAATCTTAGCTCATTGCAGCCTCAGACTCCTGGACTCAAAGGATCCTCGTGGGTTAGCCTCCCAAGAAGTTAGGACTACAGGTGTGCACCGCCACACCTGCCTAAATTTTTTTGTAGAGACAGGGTCTTGATGTGCTGGCCAGGCGATCCTCCTGCCTTTGTCTCCCAAGGTGCTAGGATTACAGACATGAGCCACCATCCTTAGCCGTTTTTTTTTTTAACAGAGCCATTGAATGATATGTTTTTTCTTTTTAATACACTGCTGGGTTGGCCTATAGTGCATCATATTATTAACACCTTTAATTTTTAAAACTGCTTACTTGTAGTGGATTTTTTTCTTTTTCTTTTCTTTTCTTTTTTTTTTTTTTTTTTTTTTTTGAGATGGAGTCTCACTCTGTTTTCCAGGCTGGAGTGCAATGGCTTGGTCTCAGTTCACTGCAACCTCTGCCTCCCGGGTTCAAGCAGTTCTCTTGCCTTAGCTTCCTGAGTAGCTGAGACTACAGGCACATACCACCACGCCCCAGCTAAATTTTGTGCTTGTGGTAGAGATGGGGTTTCACCATGTTGATCAGGCTCCTGACCTTGTGATCTGCCTGCCTTGGCCTCCCAAAGTGTTGGGATTACAGGCGTGAGCCACCATGCCTGACCATGGATTCTTTTTCTTCTTCTTCTTTTTTTTTTGAGACAGGGTTTTAGTCTGTCACCCAGGCAGACACTGAGTGTCTGTCACAATCTCAGCTGGAGTGCAGTGTCTCAATCTCAGCTCACTGCAGCCTCAACTTACCAGGCTCAAGCCATTTCAGCCACTGGAATAGCTGCAGCTACAGGCACTACCACCATGCCTGGCTAATTTTTTTTTGTAGAGGTAGGGCTTTCTAATGGATGTTTAATAATGTGATAGTCTTCTGTCACATGTTAAATCCTAACGGTTACTGGTACTTAACAGAGCTAGAGGTAACCCACCACTCAATAAACGAGTGCTTCAGTGGTCCAGGACCCTCAAACTGGGCCTTTTTGCAGTCTCTAGAATTTGTTGGCGCCTTTATTTGGAAGTCAGGGTAGAAAAAATAGCCTATTTATTCTTTACTTCTTTTCCCCTAGAATATTTCTGTTCTCCTGAGGCAGGGGTGAGGTGGTTGCTCATTTTCAGGTTATGGAACTCTTGCCGGTGTTTTTTTTTCTGGCTTCCCTTTGTTTGGGTTGGGGCAGTGATAGGGCAGACACAGGTCAGGCTGGCAGTTATGACCTGTGTTCTGCAGTAGCTTCTCTCTGAGGTTCTGTGTAACCAAATTTTAAAACGTCGCTCTGAGTCATGCTGAGTTTTTCCATGAGACTCTGGGAGGGGGAAGGGACATGAACTGATTCATTAAGTGCTTATTATGTAGCACACACTTCCATTACCTCATTTAGTCCTCCCGACAACCTGATGTGGAGGATAGTTTTATCTTCATAAGAAAAAGGAAGTGCTGACAGCTCAGTGACCAGGCTGCATCCTTGTACACGAGGAGGTGGAGGAACAGGGTGCTATAACTCCACCAAAATTTTCTTCTCTTCCCAAACTGCCTTAAACACAGTGCAGAATGATTTACTAATTGATTGGTTGAACCCCTGTTTTATAAAGTGGAGTATCTTAAAATATGGAAGCAGATGATGGGAACTGATGGCTTTATGGTATCCTCAGCTGCATTCATGATAAACAACAGGAGAATGAGACCATGTTGATGGTGTGCAGAATAGGAGGTCTTTGGAAGCAGCCCTGGCTGTCTACTAAAAGGCGTTTTTCTTTTTCTTTTTTTGAGACAAGGTCTTGCTCTGTTGCCCAAGTTGGAGTGCAGTGGTGCAATTCATAGCTCACTGTAGCCTTGATCTTCTGGGCACAAGCAATCCTCCTGTCTCAGGCTCCCAAGTAATTGGGACTACAGGCATGAGCCACAACACTGGGCTAATTAAAAAAAAAAAAAAAAAACTTTAAACAGAGACAGGGTCAATATGTTGCACAGGCTGGTCTTGAACTCCTGGGCTCAAGTGATTCTCCCACCTCAGCCTCCCAAAGCACTAGGATTATAGGCATGAGCCACCGTGGCTGGCCAATTTTTTTTCTTTTTGAGCAACATGACAGATTAACTAAAAAAGAAAAATCAGTGAAATGGTTAAAAAATTTATTTCAGGTGATTTATTGAAAAATCAAATTGATTAGTAAAGACATTTTTCAAGGATCTTCACTGTATTGAGTTTAACTTGTAATTCTTCAACGTGTAATCAGAAGGCTTATCAAAGCTATAACAAAGAAAATAGAAGTCATTTTTAATTAGACAATAATTAAAGGCAAGTACATGCTCAGTGATTTTAAAGTGCTTGAAAACAATTAGTTTTCCTAAGTGGGTTAAATATCTGGGTTACAAGCTTGTTTACACTATTAATTTACTTAGCAAACCTGTTCTTCATAGATGATGCAAAGGAGAACTCTAGCTTAGCTCTCTGAATTATTACAAGTTCTAATTTAACTGATATCCTTAAAAAATATATTTTTACATTAATTCTTTTTAATTTTAAAAGCATTCTTTTTCTCTCTCTCTTTTTCTTCCTGAACAATTCAGTCCTACAGGCTATTAAGCAGGCAAAGCAAGGTGTTGGCCTGTCCAGGGGTATCAGAGCCTGAGTAGGATGAGGAGGTCTTTGCCTAGGACGGAGGGTCTGGTGTATTGTGTCAGAGTCCGGGAGAGGTAAGAAGGGCATCCATTGCTTCTGGGATGCCCTTCCTGCATTGATTGGTTGAATATAGGAGGGTTGATGAAATAAGTATGTTCAGGATAATGGTCCCCAGCAGCTCTCACTGTTGAAGAATCTTACAGATATTGGAAAGGAGATAGCTAGAATTAACCCTGTGAGGCAAGACTGAAATCAGAAATACTGGTGTGAATGCATGGATTTTCATAAGGACCAATAAAAATAGCAGTAAAATCATTGCAAAAGGTGTACATGCATGTGTATTTATATACATATCTGTGTGCACATACATACACACATCTGTTACCTAGTTCTGTTCATAGTATAGAGGGAGGGCGCCTGGGAGCAGCAATACTCCAATAGCAATGAGTGTATCAGGTTTCCAGATCCTGGCATCTATACACCATTTTCCACTAGAAGGAACCCCAGCTGCTTGGAGAATGACTGATTATGGGATTGGAACAGGAAAGTTTAACATGAACCTGGAACATCTTGGGTTAGAAAGCAAAGAAGTCTTCAAAGAGAGATGAAAACATGACAAAAGGACCCAGAATCAGTTTGAAGAGAGTTCCCACTGGCCAAATCTGAATCAGTTTCAAAATTTAAGAAGTGATAGTCGGCGGGGTGTGGTGGCTCATGCCTGTAATCCCAGCACTTTGGGAGGCCAAGGCAGGCGGATCACAAGGCTAGGAGTTCAAGACCAGCCTGGTCAATACAGTGAAACCCCGTCTTTACTAAAAATATAAAAAAAATTAGCCGGGCGTGGTGGCATGTGCCTGTAGTCCTAGCTACTTGGAGACTGAGGCAGGAGAATCACTTGAACCTGGGAGGCGGAGGTTGCAGTGAGCCAAGATCAGGCCGCGGCACTCCAGCCTGGGCAGCAGAGTAAGAGTCCATCTCAAAAAAAAAAAAAAAAAGAAGTGATAGTCATGGATTAGAACCTGTTGAATAAAAAAGAAAATTAAGCACTCTCACACAGCTTCACTTACTTCATAAGAAAACCTATATACAGACTCATAAATAAATCCAGCATTTGAAGAATGGATTCTTTAAATTTCAGAGTACCGCATTAAAAATACTTATTGATTACAAAGGAGAAAAAGAGCAACTTTCCAATGGAGAGGCCTGGCAGACGCCACCTCAACCAGGTAATCCCAGTGACTGTCCCCAGCAGTGAGACAAATTGAAGTCATGCCACCTGCTAGGATGTAAAGAGAACACACCATTTCCTCTGTACAATTCCTGCCAAGGCACATGACCTCAATCTAATCATGAGGAAATGATAGACAAACCTGGTTTGAGCAACATTCTGCAAAATAACTGGCCTGTGTTCCTCAAAAATTTCATGGGTCATGAAATTCAAAGCAAGGCCAAAGAATGATTCCAAACTAAAGGAGACCAGAGAGACTTGTCAACTAAATGCAACATGTGATTCTGACCTGGATCTTTTGACTGTAAAGGCCTTTGCTGGGACAAGTGATGAAGCTTGCATGGAGCTTGAGGATTTAAGACAGAAATGTGTCAGCGTTAATGTTCTGATTTTGATGGTTGTATTATGGTTATGTAGGACAGTGGTTTGGTTTTTGTTCTTGTTGTTTTGAGACAGAGTCTGGCTCTGTCACCCAGGCTGGAGTGGTGCAGTGGCATGATCTCGGTTCATTGCAACCTCTGCCTTTGAGGTTCAAGTAATTCTCATGATGCCCCAGCCTCTGGACTAGCTGGGATTACAGGCGTGTACCACCATACCCTGCTACTTTTTGTATTCTTAGTGGAGATTGGGTTTCACCATGTTGGCCAGGCTGGTCTTGAACTCCTGACTTCAAGTGATCTGCCTGACTCAGCCTCCCAAAGTGCTAGGATTACAGGTATGAGCCACAGTGCCTGACCCAGTGATTTTGTTTTATTTTTGGGAAAACACATACTGAAATATTCAGGTTGGCAGGGCCTCAAGTTGACAACTTCCCCTGAGTGGTTCTGGGGAGAGGCAGTTCTTTGTACTATTCTTGCAAATTACCTTAAGTTTGAGATTGTTTCAAAATTTTAAAACAATTTAAAAAGTAACATACTTTTTTTTTTTTTGAGATGGAGTTTTGCCCTTGTTGCCCAAGCTGGAGTACAGTGGCATGATCTTGGCTCAGTGCAACCTCCGCCGCCCAGGTTCAAGTGATTCTCCTGCCTCAGCCTCCCGAGTAGCTGGGAATACAGGCATGCACCACCATGCCTGGCTAATTTTTTGTGTTTGTAGTAGAAACAGGGTTTCACCATGTCGGCCAGGCTGGTCTCGAACTGACCTCAAGTTATCTGCCCACCTTGGCCTCCCAAAGAGCTGGGATTACAGGGTTGAGGCACCATGCCTGGCCAAAAAGTAATATTATTGCCTAAAATTTAAACCATGAGAAGTACATAAAATTAAACATTCCTTATTTTAGCCTCCTCTTTTAAGCATTTTATTTATGTATGTATGAATGTATATGTAATATATATGGTAGGTCATATTGAGTATTTATGATATGCTTAGGCAGAGGCACCCTGTATTCCTGGAAATTACGTTGGTCATCAGTCAAAAAGAGCAGTCCCCCTACCCATGCCACTAGAGCTGCATGGCCTTGTGTCATTTGGAGAAGCCATCATTGCTTTAAGTTCTCTCTCTTGAGAGGCAGTGGAATGTGGTGGTTGCAGGAGCTCACGCTCTATATTCGTATCCCAGCCCCGCCAGCAGCTATGCTGAAATCTTACTCAACTTCACTGTGCCTCCGCTTCCTCATCTGCAGGTTGGAGATGAGTCTCATCCCCATTTAACAGAGCTGTTGTGAGCATGACACGTGGTCGTGATACATAGAGGGTGCTACACTCGTGGGTGGTACATGGCAAGCACTTGGTAAATGGTAGCTCCCACCGAGGGATGTTTAGATTACCATTTCGTACTTTTATAATTCTAAAAATTGCCTTGTAGACATTTTTGCACACTTACACTTGAGAATCTTTAAAAAAAACATTTGGCTACCTTTCTGTTGTGAAGTTTTGCTTTTAGTGGCTTTGTTAGTTTTTTAGAGTGCTGTGAAAAACTAGATGGAGAATAGGGAACATGTGTCTGGAAGTTTGTGCCATATAGGGCTGGAACTTGAGCAGTATGAGATATGAAATACTGGCTTGCTTTCAGATTTTTCTCTACTCAAGGGTTGGCCTACTAACACTGCTGTTTTTTATGGTGAGTTGCACATTTTCTTTTTCTTATTTATTTGAGACAGAGTCTCACTCTGTCACCTAGGCTGGAATGCAGTGGCATGATCACAGCTCACTGCAGCCATTACCTCCTAGGCTCAAGTGGTCTTCCGGCTTCAGCCTCCTGAGTAGCTAGGACTACAGGCATACACTACCAAGCCTGGCTAATTCTTAAATTTTTTTTGTAGAGATGGGGTCTCACTGTGTTGCCCAGGCTGGTCTCCAACTCTTGGACTCAGGCGATCCTCTCACCTCAGCCTCCTGAGTAGCTGGGATTAGAGGCGTGAGCCACCACACCCAGCTTGCATTTTCAAATACAGGTTGAGAATCCCAAATCTGAAAATCCTAAATGCTCCAAAATCTGAAACTTTTTGAGCAGCAGCACGATACTGAAAGGAAATGCTCACTGGAGTATTTTGGGTTTCAGATTTTCAGATTTAGAATACTCAACCAGTAAGTTCCGTGCATACATTTCAAAACCTGACAAAATCTGAAACACTTCTGTTCCTAAGCATTTCAATAAAGAATACTCAACTTGTAATGCCATTTTAGAATAGTTAGATGAGCTTTGCTTTCGTTTGAAAGGATCATGTAATGTTAATCACTAAGAAATACTTTCATCTCAAGTAGTGTAAGCCAAGAAAATATTGTTTTGAGAACTTTGCCTGATGAGTTTTGAATGTCAGAGAAAAGAATAATATTAATTCCTGGTTGTTCTAGTTGAGTTAAAGTCATTTAATTTGATGTTTTGTTTCTGTATACTTTGCTTGAAAAACCAGAATAGGCTTTTAAAACCTCTAAATGGTTGGGTGTTGTTTTTTTGTTTTCTTTGTGTTTTTTTTTTTTTTTTTTTTTGCCTTTGGCAGACCTATTTTGCAAATGACCAACTTTCTATTATGAGCTTTTAACAGGAATGTTGCCACTTGTTACTCTTTACATTTAAAAGAATCAAATAACTTATTTTTAGGTTATTATAATTGCAAATAGATTGTGGTTTTCTGCAGTCAGTGGAGGAATGTAAATAAACCATCGCTGCTGTAACTATATATAAACTCATGTAGGACAGGAGATGTGCTTGAAAACTGTGAAGCAAAAAGGAGTCCATCTTTCAAAAAGAGACAACCCATATCTTTAAGATGAATCTGATTTATGTGTTGCTCAAGATAACAAACAACTTGTTTCTCAGTTTTGAAATACATAGCCCACAGTGTTGGATAAATACCTTCATAGCTTCATGAAGACCAAAATATTTCCTCTGTGTCACTGGCCATAGGGATCCCTAGTCCTTGAAGGTGTGTCAAAGGAGTCCATGTGTCGAGTGCGTGCTGGAAAGGGCCAGGAGTGGACTGCATGGCGGGGATAACTGCAGGTGGGAAGGAGCTCTGCTCTTCAGACCGTCCACCTGAGAGTCTGCACTGTTGGGTATCTCCAAAGTTACAGCTTATCAGCATTGCTTCCATCCATCTTACCTCCACACATTTTGTCTTTTTTTTGCTGGCCCTTTCCTTCTTGCCCAGGTTTTCGCTAATGTTTTACCTGACACACTTGAATTTAGTGAGGAGGACTTCAGGCCTATTGTCTTAGACTAAGCTAAGGCCAATAGCTTAGTTGCAGGTTGCATGCGGCTCGCTAGCAGGTTTCAAAAAATGTTGGCCGCTGATCATCAGCTTGTCTTGTTGATCATAGTAGAGAGAAGTGTAGTTATTGGTGATCACATGTTGGTGAACAAACTTAACTGATAGCTCAAAACAAAACATATTTTTGGTCCTAAGCTATGGGTGCTTCCCAACCAGGTGTCAGGACACTCTAATGCATCACAAAGACCTAATATATCACAGCATGCCAGGCTTCCCCACCTCCCCACCCCCGCTTAATGGATTCCCCGCTTAGTGGTCCAGGGTCTGGCCCACCCCCTTAATGGATTCCCACCAGGGTTGCTTCTGGCCCTATGACCCACTTTCCTCTTTCTATAAGTTCATGTCCCGCCACTTGCCCCCCTGGAACAGAAGTCACCTTCATGAGAGTACTCCTTGCATTTGCTTTAATCTCTTCCAGGTATGTCATAAAAATGCAAAAATGTACAAGTGTGTGGTAAACAGAATTGGGAAGACAGCATGAGAAACTCATTGATCACTTTGATAGATACCACTTATGGTAATTCTTCGGTTATAATAAGTGCTATATTTAAGATGAAATTTTGAGACCCAGTGTTTTCTTTCCTTATATAGCCTTAGGTTCAGTCATCAGGACAGACTCGTGTGGTGAGGCCTTCTGCTTCTGCCAATTTTGTTTTGTTTTGTTTTCATTTCCTGCCACATGGCAGGTGCTGCTGAGAAGTACCTTCAGGAACCACTGAAAACTCTAGCCCCATCTTTCTAAGGTTTTGGTGATCTAGAATGCAGTTGGGCTGTTAGTCACTGCGTGGGGCTCTGGTTTTTCTTTTATTGCCCTTTATGGTGAGCGTATTTCCCTTTGTCTTTGCTTCTTCAGTTTTCCCTCTCCCCATTTCCCTACCCAAATAACATCACCTTCCTCAGCCCTCTACTTTTCATCCCTATTCGCCTCTTAATAAATGAAAGAGAATCAAAAAGAAAAAGACAGCAAAGAGAAAGAAGAAACATTTTATAATGCAGTTTTGAGCAAAATACTTTTGTGTCTTTATATGCTGCCACATCTCTTTAATTTTTAGAGGATCTGAATATTTTGTATTTCATAAGTCATCTTCACTGTGTTCAGACTGTGCGGTCTTTGTTGTTTAATTATAAAAGAAGGAAGTATAGGGCAGGAACTTTTTACATACTTGAGAATTTTGGTTAATCTTGTGAAGTGTAAGTGTCTGGCATTTATTCACGGACCATTAGGATAAACAGGTTCAATTTTTTTTGCTGTTGTTGGGGTGCTGTGGCCAGTAGCTAGGGCCAGTCATTCCAAATTCATCCTGACACTGGTCTGCAGGGAGTAGCAGAGTCCAGACAGTGTATATTTTTCTGGCTATGGACCTGCCCTTCTGCTTTCGGTGTCCCACTGCATTCCAAAAATGCTAACAAGTGACTAGCCAGCATAAATTGTATGTGTTGCAAAGCAGTTGTGGAACTTGGGTTTCAGTGTTTGCACCACTATTTGTAAGCAGGATGTTATCTCTAAATGATACATGTGTAACCGACCCAGGGGGCTGCCTGGCCTCCTTGATGCTCTTCTGTGAGAATAATTGACTCTGGTAGAGACAGAGCTGCCTGCGGCTATTAAGAAGCTCTGCTGTACTTAATGCCACCTGCTTTTGTTCTCTCTCTGCTGCTGCTGCTGCTTTTTCTATTTTTAATAAGTTGCCAATTACTTGGTTTTTATAGGGTTACTAACAGTTCACTGAAATGGGCATAGGAAAAATGTAGTTGGTTTCTGACCTTCACTTTTCTAGTGAAATTAATGACTTTAAAAACTTTTATCAGTTATTATTTTGAAAGTACAAGTGCATTTTTATCTTATTAAATACCATTGTTTAGTTTTTTCATTTTGAAAACAGTATACAACTGTGGAGCTTGTAGTTTGGCCAACGTATATTAATTTCCTTTTTCTTTTCTTTTCTTTTTCTTTTTTTTTTTTTGAGACCTAATTTCGCTCTGTCTCCAGGCTGGAGTACAGTGGCGCAATCTTGGCTTACAGGAATCTCCACCTCCCAGGTTCAAGTGATTCCCCTGCCTTAGCCTCCCAAATAGCTGGGACTATCGGCGCATACCACCACGTCCGGCTAACTTTTTGTATTTTAGTAGAGATGGGGTTTCACCATGTTTCACCTGGAAATTGGCCAGGATGGTCTCAATTTCCTGATCTCCTGATCTGCCCGCCTCAACCTTCCAAAGTGCTGGGATTACTTTGTGAGCCGCCACACCCAGTTCATATGCTAATTTTCACAATGATAATCTCAGATGTGTTCCACAGATGTGATCTAATAAATTGATCAGCTGTTCCTGACCACTACTGGGCCACACTGGAGTGTGCTGAGTTCCCACCTTGTAGTGGAAATTGTCAGGATCTTTTGTCTGTTTTGTTTACTGATATACCTCAAGCACTTAGTAAAAGTTTAGTAAATATTTGTAGCATTATAGTAAGCAAACAAATGTAATTAAGTAGTTGGTGTTTACAGATTATCCATTAATATAAGGTGAGGCCAAAATTTTATTCACCAATATTGAAAAGGGATTACTTGGTATTGGCTAAGGTCAGAAGATTACTGGTATTCTAGATATGCTGATTCTGTAGCTTATAGATTAAAAAAGAATTTAGATATATTAGTGTAATTACTGAAAATTACTAGAATAGTCAACTGTTGGTTTGCTCACAGAAACGCTAATCATTATCAACCTAGAAGCTTTGGGATCTAGGTGAAGTCCATTACTGAATCTTTAAAATGAATCATTAATTTGAAAATTGACACTTAAGCATTGAGCATTTTTAAGAAAGTAATTGAAAAACTATCTGGAAACTACCACTGCCTAACAGTGATACTAGTTTTGTTACATTCCTGGTTCACTGTATTTAATTACTTTAAAATGTAATCGAAGGCTGGGAGCAGTGGTTCACACCTACAATCCCAGCACTTTGGGAGGCAGAGGCGGGCAGATCACTGAGTTCAGGAGTTTGAGACCAGCCTGACCAATGTGATGAAACCCCATCTCTACTAAAAATACAAAAATTAGCTGGATGTGGTGACATGCGCCTGTAATCCTAGCTACTTGGGAGGCTGAGACAGAATTGCTTGAACCCAGGAGGCAGAAGTTGCAGTGAGCCGAGATTGCGCCATTGTGCTCCATCTCAAAAAAAAAAAAGGTGATTGAAAGTATTGAATGCTAGAGAGCGTTTTATTCTAAGTTTATCAGAAAAGTAGTTTTGAATCCACAATTAGTTAGTTTTAATGATATTTTGATTTGCAGAAGCCACCAACTGAATTTAGGCTGCCAGAAGGGATTTCGATTATTGGGAAAGTATTTTGGGGTTCTGAGGTTAAGGTGGATTTTATTCTTCTCATCGGTGACGATGAAGTGGTGATACACGCAATAGTACTTAAGAAATTATGCAGTGAAGCCACACACTGGCTTCCGTTTCCAGAGCTGCCTCCTGGGTCCTTACTTTTTTAAGCCTGAGTTTTCGCCACTGGACAGTGATCCTCATAGAATTTACCTCAGGAAAGTGAGGTTTACACATTTAGGGGCAATGTCCAACATGTAATGAGCAAAGAAATAGGTTTTTAAAATCATTTATTTTGGGTTTTTTTTTAAGTATGGAAATACTAGATATTAATATAGCTATTAAAACATCTGATTTCTGTATGGGTTGCTCATTCAAGAACTTACTGGTGTAAGCATATGATAAGGCATTGTTTCTAAAGATTAGCAAAGTTTGATCTTTTTTATTTAAATGATTCCCTGTTTAAGAATATAATTTTTAAAATTATACCATTATAGTAGCAAGAGAAATACTAGAAGTGTGAGACTAGACCTAACAAGACCTTCATGGGAGAAAATGTAAAATTATATCAGAAGACGTTAAAGTAAGACCTAAATAGACGGAGCTCTATCATGTTCATGGTTAAGAAGGTTCTAGTATTTTCAGAGTCAGTAGCCTTTTTTTGTTTTGTTTTGTTGTTTTTTGTTTTTTTTTTTTGAGATGGAGTCTCACTCTGTCACCCAGGCTGGAGTGCAGTGGCGCAATCTCAGCTCACTGCAACCTCCACCTCCCGGGTTGAAGCAGTTCTCCTGCCTCAGCCTCCTGAGTAGCTGGGATTATAGGCACGTGGCCAATTTTTTTTGTGACTCTATTGTTTTTTTAAATGTCATTTCTTAGTCCGGGGGCAGTGGCTCACGCCTGTAATCCCAGCACATTGGGAGGCCGAGGCAGGTGGATCATGAGGTCAGGTGTTCAGGACCAGCGTGGCCAAGATAGTGAAAACCCGTCTTTACTAAAATTACAGAAATTAGCAGGGCATGGTGGCAAGCGCCTGTAATCCCAGCTACTCAGGAGGCTGAGGCAGAACTGCTTGAACCCAGGAGGCAGGCAGAGGTTACAGTGAGCCGAGGTCACACACTGCACTCTGGCCTGGATGACAGAGCAAGAATCCATCTCAAAAAAAAAAAAAAAAGTTCTTCTTGAATTGGTATATAAATTCAAAGTAATTCCCATAAAAATCTCATGCTTTTTTTCTGAAACTTGATAAGCTGATTTAAATTTTATATGGAAGAGAGAAATAACAGCAACAACAAATAGCAGGATTTAACCTGCTAGATCTCTTACCGTCGAACTGTAGTGATGAAGGGCAGCGTGGTGTGTAGATGCAGGGGCAGAGGCCGGGCAGAGGTGGGTCAGCGCATCAGAAACCTAGACCAAGACTGCCCTGTGAACATGGAATCTTGCTCTGTAGTAGAACTGGCCTGACAGTAGGAGAGGCAACAGTTGACATTGCAGTTTAGTGGGGGAAAAATGGATTTGCAACAGGTGATCTGGGATACTTCATATGGATTGCATTCGTCTCTTAGAGCAGCGATAACAAAATACCACAAACTGAGTGGCTTTAAACATCGGAAGTTTATTCTCTCACACTTCTGAGGCTAGAGGTCCAAAGTGACTCTGCCTCCGAAGGCTCTTGTAAGAATTGCTCCCCATCTCTTCCTAGCTTTTGGTTGCTGGCAATGCTTCATGTTCGTGCCTTGGAGCTGCATCACTTCAGCTTCTGCCTCTGTCTTCACGTGAATGTTTTCCCTTGTAAGGAGCAAGTCATACACCACATACAAAAATAAACACCAAATTGATTCAGATAAATATTAAAAATTATTATTTATAGAAACAAATATAGAAGAATATTTATGACCTTGGAGCAGGGATGATTAAACAGGATAACATGACTGGTTGCTGTGGCTCAACGCCTGTAGTCCTAGCACTCTGGGAGGCTGAGGCAGGAGGACTGCCTGAGCTCAGAAGTTTGTGGACAGTGTTGTGAGACCTTGCCTCTACTGTCCTCACACCACTGCACTCCAGCCTGGACGACGGAGTGGGACCCTGTCTCAAAAATATATATACAAAATAAAATAAACATAACATGAATGAAAAAGTTGATACGTACATGTTCATTATATCATTATAAGAACTTGCAATCACCAAATGACACTATGGCCAAATAAGAGACAAGCTAGGAGAAAATGTTTTCAGCACATGTGATCAACAGAAGATTCATATATGGAGTACAATGAAGAACTCCTGCTAGTCAGTAAGAAAAAGACCCAGTAGGGAAAAAAATGCACAAAAGAAACAGAAATTTCACAGTAGAGAAAATCCAAATGGCCAATAAATGTGGTGGGGGGAAATACAACTTGATTAGTAATCAAGGAATTGCTAGTTAAACCACAATGAGGTCCCATTTTATATGCATCAAATTGGCAAAAATGAAGAGAATTAAGAAAATACCAAGTTTTGGTGTGGATATGGAACAGTAGGAGGCTTTGCTCCTCAGGTGGGAAGGTAAATTGTTGTAACCACTTTGGAAAACAGTGTAGCAATGTCTAGTAAAGTTGGAAAACAGGGATACTCTTAGCCAGCAGTTTCAGTTGTGGGCTGGTAACCTACCCTGCAGAGGAACTGTTTTATGTATGCATGCACAGGAGGCATGCCCGAGGGTTTTTGCAGCAGTGTGGCTTCTGGTGGTAAAACCTGGAAACCTTAATGCCCATCAGTAGGCAAATGTATAAATAGAGTGTGGTACTCCTTACAACATGTACATAAATTTTAGGAACAAAGCATTGTGTGAGAAAAACAAGTTGCAGAAGAATAATAAACTTCTATTTACCAAATTCAGAAATACTTAAAACCAAAGTGTTGTTTAGGTGACCAAGCGTGGTGTGGTCAGTTAACAGAGTGCTAAGCTTTCGTTAAGGGGATAGTTAACACTTGTGGAGTAGGAAAAGATGGGATTATACAGGGGGCTTCTGAGTACTGGGTTCTGTTCCTTAAGCTGAGTGGGGGCACATATAAAAGTTATTTGGGACATATTAAAGATTTAATAAAAGTTTTTTTCCAGAAGTTGTATTTTTTTTTTTAAGAGTGGAAAAATAACAGAAATGTCATCTCCATCCAAAAAGTAATTCAGGCACTGAGTACTTACTTTTAAATGCGTTTTGAATTCTTTGTCAACGAGAGATGCCTGAAACATGAAAAGGAAAGACCTAGTTGATCCTTGTTTGTCCATGACTGGCATTGAGAGGCTTCTGCTGCTGTAGACATGACAGTGTATCTCAAGAGCAGGCTGAAGGAGGTTTTAGTGGCATGTGAAAGCATACGCACATTTCTATCAGAGCAACACTATGCCTGTCTCCTGTTCATTTTGTCTTTTTTTTTTTCTTGGCAACTAAGTAATTTAGCCAGATGGAAAATGTTTCCCACATTAGGTTCCCCTTCAGCATGTCAGCCATTTAATTTTACTGTTCCCAATCTCCTAATGATAGGACTTCAAAATGTGAATAATTGGCTAAGAGAGTCCAATTTATGTTTCTAGAACAGAAACTTTTAGAGATAGCTCATACCTACCCCTTTCTACCAATATCCATTTAGTTAATAGATAGTAAGAACAAAATAATAAAACCAGCCTTTATTTCTTCCTGGCCTGTTTGAACATGCAATCATCTGGTTGGTTAGCAATTGAAAAGGCCCAAACCTTTATCTCACCCTAAGAACATGGGCTTGGAAATCAGACAAACAAACCTAGATTCAGGTCTCAGCTTTGCCACCTACTGTGAGTAAAAACTCTGTAATTTACTTAAAGTCTCTGAACTGCAGTTCAGGGCATGGTGGTAGTTCTGCCATTGTCGTCCCAGAATGGTGGTGTTCTTACGCTAACCTGCCATGGCATGCATAGGTAGCATACCCCCAGTGAGAGAAGCCCTTGCTTCAGTCACCAGTTGTGTGATCTCAGGAGATTCACTTGAACTCTCTGGGCCTCAGTTTCCTCATATGCAAAGTGGTAAGACTTCTACCTCTCAGGGATAAAGAGAATGTAGATCTGAGCACAGGCATACTTGGTGACCTGCAGACTGCAGGCCCCACATCCCCATTGTTGGAGACCCTGTACCCTTGCCTGTGGCATGCCCACCCTGTGCCTTCCCCCTAACCCCCAGTCTGCTAGAGACCTCACTTCCTTGCCCCATCTGAAAGGACTTAACTATGAAACAGAGATGGCAGTATCTGTGGAACATGTTCACTACACAGATCAAGTAGTCAAGTGAGATGACAGTGAGTATGAAAAAGCTGTCATCGCTCAGATTCTGTGGGAATACAGGCACAGATGCTGCTCATGCTAACAACACCAGGCATTGCCCCCCTCCCTGAGCCAACCTGATAACATTATGTGTTCAACATGCAAAGTTTGATCTTTAAAAAATAGCTGTGAAAGTAACATGACTGGCCGGGTGCAGCAGCTCATGCCTGTAATCCCAGCACTTGAAGAGTCCGAGGCAGATGGATCATGAGGTCAGGAGTTTGAGACCGGTCTGGCCAACATAGTGAGACCCGTCTCTACTAAAAATGCAAAAATTAGCTGGATGTGGTGATATGCACCTGTAATCCCAGCTACTTGGGAGGCTGTGGCAGGAGAATCACTTGAACCCGGCCGGGAGAAAGAGGTTGCAGTGAGCCGAGATTGGATCGTGCCATTGCTCTCTAGCCTGGGTGACAGTGCAAGACTCCGTCTCAAAAAAAAAAAAAAAAAAAAAGTAACACGGCTTGGACAGTCTTTTTCTTAAAATTGGTAAGGGAGTTTGTATATCAATTTCTGCTTCCCTATTCACTGAAAACTATTACCACTTTGGTAAAAATTATTTTCTTCACCATTTAATATGCACTGATTTTAGTAGTTAAAACAGGTGTAGAATCTAAACTCATTTACACTATTTAAGTTTGCCCCTTTGACTGCAGTGTCAACAGCATGAGGGCTTAAATAAAGACTGCCATTGGAAACTATTAACATATTGTTGGTAGCAAACATTCATTGATTCCAATCTTTCCTAGAACTTAATTAAATTGTCGGGAAGCCTTCTTTACCTGTCACCTTATTCTAGGAACCTGGAAATATGCTAGTTCAGAGTCTCCAAACATTGGAAATGTCATTTGGGGCTGGGCAGTTCTTTATTGAGGGGCCATCCAATGCATTGTAAGGCGTTTAGCGGCCTCCTTAGCCTTCTACCCACTAGATGCCATTAGCACTCTGCTACCTCAGTCATGACAGTCAAATGTCTCTCTATTGTCAGATGTCTCCAGAAGGGCGGAATCATCCCTGCTGAAAACCACTGTCTTAACCTCTTCTTTTTCGCTTCCCTCCCACATTTACTCAGTTACCAGCCTTTTTAATACTGCTTCCTGAATATCCTAGTGAGATTTCTTCTTCATCTTCTTTTTTGAGACAGAGTCTTGCTTTGTCATCCAGGCTGAAGTGCAGTGGCATGATCATGGTTCACTGCATCCTCAGCCTCCTACGTAGCTGGGACTACTGCCACCACACCAGCTCATTTTTTTATTTTTCAGAGAGATGAGGTCTTGCTATGTTGGCCAGGCTGGTCTCAAACTCCTGGACTCAACCAATTCTCTACCTTGGCCTTCCAGAGTGTTGGGATTATGGGCTTGAGCCATCATGCCCAGCCTCTTTTTTTCTTTATTCTCATTGTTTATGTGTTAGTTTGAGTGCTTTTCCCACGCCTGGACTATTCTATTAGTTACCAGGAACACCACCTCTATTGAGTAACTGATACCTGGTGCTTTACTTACATCATCTGTACTCCTTGCCACAAAATTATTGTGGCTCTCTGGGTTGTAAGCAACCTAAACCCAGCTCACACTTTTAAACCCAAAGAGGATCTTAGAGGCCTGAGTTACTAGGAAGCTTTGGACCTTCCTCCCTTCTCTGTATTTTGAAGATGTGCTTGTATGTGCTTCATTCTAAGCCTACCTTGTTCTTAGAGTTCTCCATCCCATCTCCTGGAGACAACCTCCAGCCTAGAGTTTGTCTCCAGGAGAACTCTGGCAGCAGTCCTTGGAGGGGCAAGTTCTCTTTCAACAAAACTGTTAGGGAGATATCCCCATTTTACATGTCAGGAAATTGAGGCTCTGGGAGGGGAACCCTGTGCCCCAGGCTACACTGTGGCTAGTGCTGGCATACTCTGACTGCAAAGCCTGGACTCTTCACATTTCTGCATGCTGCTTCCTAACTCCTCTTTCCTGTCGTCTGTCTCTTCTGCTGGATACTTTCTTATTTCAAATGTTCACTTTCACAGTTACAAATGTGGTTGTGTAATTACTTTGCTTAGTAGGTTCCTTCTGTGGTTTCTCACCAAGATGAACTTCAAATTTAGCCTGAAAGACAAAGCCCTTTATATTTGACTTTGCTTATCTTGGAGTTAGAGATTTAACTCCTGTCATTTACCTAGTCGTACTCCAGCTATCCACTGCTTTAAAACTTAATGCTTTTACTTCTGCAGTTTCCTCAGTACTGGGGAGTGGTCAAGATCACAGGCCCTAGGAAACAGACTTGGCTCTACCACCCACCAGCTCTGTGACCTTGGACCCTGCCAGACGTGCCCTGCCCACTGTGTCCCCCTAGCTGACGCCTGTTCAGGATGCAACATGGCCCTCACTGGAAAGCCTGCCCTCTTAACCATTTCATTCTTGGCCTTTGTACATAGCGCCGTTAGCACTCTCCTTAGTTGTTAGTATTTATTATTTTTTAAATGCGTACCTTTGGGAGCAGAATAGTTTGGAATTTTTGTGGCCTTTGGGTATGGACGCAGTCCAAGGTTCTGATCTCTGTGTACTGAGTTTCTGCACACTTCCGGCATGTATAGTTTTCTCTGTGACTGGGCAGCTTTGCTTCTGCCTGTATGCCTTGCCCTTCAACAGCTAGACATTTCTTTTCTTTTTTTAAAAAAAAATTACTTTTATTTTTTAATCTTTTGAGATACAGTCTCATTCTGTTGCCCAGGCTGGAGTGCAGTGGTGCAATCCCCTGGGTTCAAGCAATTCTTGTGCCTCAGCCTCCCTAGTAGCTGGGATTATAGGCACGTGCCACCATACCCAGCTAATTTTAGTATTTTTAGGAGAGACTCAGTTTTGCCATGTTGGCCAGGCTGGTCTCGAACTCCTGACCTCAAGTGATCTGCCTGCCTCGGCCTCCCAAAGTGCTGGGATCACAGGCATGAGCCACCGCCCCCGGCCCTGATTTTTAAATTGAATTTACGTTGCCACATGTGGCTGGTAGCTACAGTATTAAACAGCTCAGATCTTAACTGTTAGTGATAGCTTCACCTTCCTATTAAATGAGACCTTATGTCTTCTCTAATGTATAACCTCTGATATTCTCCTTCCTCTCTTTTACAGAAAACTGTTCTGTATTAAGACTTCAATGCCTGCTGCACCTGGAGTAATAAACCTGTAGGAAAATGGAATAAAGTGCTAATGCCACTGAACTGTACAGTTTAAAACGGTTAAAATAGTAAATGTTATGTTATATATTTTTTACCATAATGAAAAACCAAAGAGCATGTGGTGAAGGGACACAAAGCCTGCAGGTAGAGGCCATCAGGGAAGCTTTTGCTGAGGAGTCAGTGCCCTGAGTCTGAGGATTTTTAATATAAGCAGTGACCCAGGGAAAAGAGATGACAAGTGGCTTCCTGACTTGGACTTGAAGGGGCTGGAGAGCAAGTAGGGGCAGGTCCTGGTGTGGCAGACTAAGCAGATGAGACATGGCCTGTCCAGCCACAGGAAGCCATTGAAGGATTTTAAGCAAGCAAATGACAAGTTTGGATTCCATTTCTAGAAAGATCATCATTCTGGCTTCTCTGTAGAAAATGGATCAGTGGGTGGCAGAACTGGATCAAGGGAGACCTATGCAGGCTAATAACAATCACAGTGATAATAACAGCAGCTAACATTCAGCAGTGCAGGGTTCAGGAGGAGATGAGCGCCTGGGAGGCTGTGTAGAGTGCAGTGATTGCACAGCTAGTAAATGATGGGGCTTGGAAAGATGCTAAGATTTCCTCATTTGGGGAAGTCTTTACCCATTTTGCAGTGCACTACTGTATAGGAATAACTAATCCAAAGTCAACCGAAATATTTAATCACTCTTCAAATACGGTAAAAGAACTCGGGTTCATATGACAAATAATGAGAGAATAATATGTAAACCCATCCATAAAAAAATAACCTAGATGGGCACTGAGGAGAAAGATGTCTGTGGCTATTAAAAAAGGGGGTAGCATGAGGGATCCTTGTGATGGAACTGTTCTCTCTCTTGACTGAGGTGTTGGTTATAAGTTGCATCACTAAATACACACAGATAGACACACATAAACAAGAGCATGTAAAACTGGTGAAATCTGAATAAGGTTGGTAGACATTATCAATGTCAGTTTCTTCATTGGGATATTATAGTTATATAAGATGTTACCATTAGGGGAAACTGGGTAAAAGGCACACAGAAGCTCTGTGTGGTATTCGTTTCCTTCCTTCCTTTTTTTTTTGGACAGAGTTTTGCTCTGTTGCCCAGGCTAGAGTACTGTGGCACAATCATAGCTCACTGCAGCCTTGAACTGGGTTCAAATGATTCTCCTGTCTCAACCTCTTAAGTAGCTAGAATTAAAGGCATACACCACCATACCCAGCTAATTTTTAATTTTTATAGAGATAGGGTCTTGCTATATTGCCCAGACCAGTTTCAAACTCTTAGCCACAAGTAATCCTCCCACCTAAGCCTCCAAAATGCTGAGATTACGGGCATGAACCACCGCACCCAGCTTTGTGTAGTACTTCTTAAAACTGCATGTGTATCTATAATTATCTCAAAAAATTAAGAGTAAACCAAAAAAATTGAAGAAAGCAAGGCTCCCTTCATGCTCATAGTTTTCAATATTTTCTACTTTCCCAGATGTTTCTTCTATAATAATTTCCTATGTCAATGATTTGTTTTGATTATGTTTGACACTTTACTAAAGAATATTTAGCTTTCTTTTTTTTAACCTTTTAACATCTTTCAAATAAAGATGTATCTTACAATTGATGGAGACTTAGCATTGAGTCACTTTAATTGGCGTCACTTTTTCTTAGTGGCACGTGAAATATTGATGTGTCTTGCAATCACTCGTGTCTTCAATTGAATACATATGATTAGTAGTGAGTCATTCGGCCATGTTGGAAAAGCACAGTAGCTGGTGACAGTTTTGCTAGCTACATTTTTCATGTGTGATTTATCAGTTAACTATGTGTTCCTCAGCCCCAAGCCCCCCTTCTCTGTGTGTGCCTTTAAAGCTGGCATCCTGTCAGCCACATTTCTCATTGCCACCTGGCTCTTCCTTAGGCAGTGGCAGTGGGGCAGGAGAGGGTGACTGCATGGCCGGCGAAGGAAGAAGGAACTTGGTGCTTCCTGTTGCCATGAGGGCACTTGAGCAACACTTTGTTGCCCCACAGCAGCAGCAGCAGCAGCAGTTCCTTCCTGTAGATGCACCTGAATCCATTTTGCAGTTTCCCCAATACTTGGAGGATCATCTTGGTTGCATCCCCAGAAGTGTTGACAATGGACCAAAGCTCCATGGAAGCCTCTTTCCTTTGTTTCCCTAGTCCCGGGGCAGCTCCCACCTCTGTAGTATCTTAGTGCTCTCTCTCTCCCCTTTTCAATGAGTAGTTAATAACTTTATGGCTAGTTTACAATTTTTTATATTCTTTCAATTACAATCTGTATGTTAAGATGATATGTGTGATTTCTGTCTCCTATGTGGATCTCGACTAATATACCTGGTGAACCAAGCCACCAGCTCAGCATGGGCTGCATCTCAGCTTTTCCTTCACACAGGCTCTGTTCTCTGTAGCCAGAGAACAGAAATGTAAACCTGATATTCCTCCCCTTAAAATCCATCAGTGGATTCCTATGCTGTCAGGTAAAAGAAGAAAATTCTTGTAGGGCCTGCAGGGCTGTGTGGTCTGGCTCATTTACCAGCCCTGTCTCATCTCACACTTCGCTTCCCTTCATCTTTGTGATCTGGCCACACGGGTCTTATCTTAGCGCTGCAACAGCCAGGTTGCTTCCTGCTGCATAGCCTTGGCCTATGCCATTCCCCCTAGATAGACCCCCCTTCTGCTTCTTTCCTGGTTTGCTTTTTCTTTCTTCGGCCTCAGTTTAATCATAACTTCCTGGGGAACACCCTTCTGGCCTCCCTGGTGAGGTCTACCCCCCAGCTACATACATTCTCTTTCCCTTATGGCCCTCACAGTCTCAGTGAGCATTTATATTTGCTACTCTCTACAGCATGCCTCTCTCCACACCTGCACTATTTAGTTTCATGAGTGTAGGAACTAAGTCAGTATTTGTTTCTTACTGCTGTTTCCCAGTGCTTGGCACATTATATATGCTCGACTTGTTGAACTAAAAGTAGGAAGAGACCGTTTGGTGATCCATAAGCATGAATTGCTTGAACCTGGAGTGCAGAGGTTGTAGTGAGTCTAGACTGCGTCACTGTACTCCAGCCTGGGTGACAGAGTGAAACTGTCTCCAAAAAAAAACCACAACACCTCTATAATAAGTAGTTCTTTCTGATCTTTTAGAAAGTTTCTCTTGCTGTGCATTTAATTACTTCAATAAAACTACTGACAAGGAGCAAAACCAGGAGAAAAAAAATCTACTTATTAAACTGGAAGTACTATATATTAGGTTGCTGCCTTCTCTAATATCCGTTGGAAAAGATAATGTGAAATCATATGTACTCGGTTGAAACCTAATTCTCCATAGTGGTGTCTGTACTCTCACCCCTCCTTAAAAGACAAGCATGAATTATCCTACTCCTTTCCTGGAGTTGCCATTAGTCCCAAATTGGAGGTTTTGCCACACCGTGAACCCAGTATACCAGTCTTTGCCCTCCTGAAACTTGCTGTATTCCAGTTCAGTGCCTTCTGTTAGACTGACACAGCTGTACCTTTGTTCTTCTTTCCTCCGAGTCTTCTGCTCTGGCTGGTGTACCATGTATCCTTCCAGGGGCCCATTTCCATACTGTGAAAATTCCTCCCAGCCTTGGAAGCATTTCCCTTATTGTCCTCAATCACTACATCATCGGCATCAGCATTCTCAACTCACTGTAATCCTCTGCCTCCTGGGTTCCAATGATTCTCCTGCCTGCCTCAGCCTCCCAAGAAGCTGGGACTACAGGTGTGCGACACCACACCTAGCTAATTTTTTTTTTGTATTTTTAGGAGAGATGGGGTTTCACCATGTTGGCCATGATGATCTCAATCTCCTGACCTGTGATATGCCCAGCCTGAGACTACTTCTACTCCTACATAACAGTTCCCAAGTTATTCTTTTGTTGAAGTTGGATTTTTACTAATTCTCTAAAAGCACCATAAAATGTAGTGCGGAAAGGAACCTGACATCATGTATAGCCCACTTTTTTTTCTCATAAATATGACCCCAAGCAAGTCAGTGGCCTGCCCAGGTCTCACGGGGTGTCAGAGGCAGAGCCTGGGCTCCTAGCACCCTGCTCATGATTTTGGTCACAATAAGGACCACAAACCCACTATGTGTAAGGCAGTGTTGGGAAAGGACAACGATGTGACTATGTAAATTACTTTCTTTTTAAACTAGTCTTCTAGAATTTACACATCAAAATCCATGTTGCTTTTTAAAAGCAGACTGTGCAGATGTTGAAAAAGATGCCCTAGCACTGATTCATTCTGTCAGATAGTTTAGAAACAGTTTGAACCAAGAAAATATTACTGAAATAAGCATAGAACCCTCCAATGTAACTGCTTTAAAGGGGACAAAACGTATTTGTCTCAGGAAATTCTGGTGTGATTATTACAGTGGCAGACATTTCTTTATACTGTCCCTTACAGACTGTGGCTACTAATGTCAAGGTGCTTATAATCTTAGAGGCAATGACCTAATTTGATAATATTAGGAATAATTTTGAAAATCCTTTTACACAGTAACCTCATTGATTACCAAGTGATAGCAAGACTTGGGCATTCTGCACAGGAAAAGGAAGTGAGTGCTGCTTGGAGAGCTTTTGTGGGCAAGAGATTTCTTTTTTCTTTTTTTTTAAAGACCAAGGCTTACTGTCTCACTCAGGCTGGAGTGTAGTGGCATGATCATGGCTCTCTCAGCCTTGACCTCCTGGGCTCAGGCAATCCTCCTATCTCAGCCTCTCAAGTAGCTGGGACTAAAGACCTACACCCCTATGCCTGGCTAATATTTGTGTTTTGTTTTGTTTTGTTTTGTTTTTGAGACGGAGTCTTACTCTGTCGCCAGGCTGGAGTGCAGTGGCGCAATCTTGGCTCACTGCAACCTCCGCCTGGGTTCAAGCGATTCTTCCACCTCAGCCTCCCAAGTAGCTGGGACCACAGGCGCATGCCACCATGCTCGGCTAATTTTTGTATTTTTAGTAGAGACAGGGTTTCACCATGGCCAGGATGGTCTCGTTCTCTTGACCTCATGATCCGCCTGCCTCGGCCTCCCAAAGTGCTGGAATTATAAATGTGAGCTACTGCACCTGGCCAAGCCAAAAGACTCCAGTTAGTTGCTGGTAAAGACTGACAGACATTCTCTTTATTTCTTTAACAAGCATTTATGTAAGTGCCTTTCTTGGACCAAGCATGGGTGGTACAAGGTGACCAAAGAAAAGCAGAAGGTGGGCCAGGCACAGTAGCTCACGCCTGTAATCCCAGTACTTTGGGAGGCCAAGGTGGGCAGATCACAAGGTCAAGAGATCAAGACCATCCTGGCCAACATAGTGAAACCCCATCTATACTAAAAAATACAAAAGTTAGCTGGATGGGGTGGCACGAGCCTGTAGTCCCAGCTACTTGGGAGGCTGAGGCAGGAGAATTGCTTGAACCCGGGAGGCAGAGGTTGCAGTGAGCCAAGATTGCACTACTGCACATTGCTCAGCCTGGCGACAGAGCAAGACTCTGTCTCAAAATAAAAAAAATAAAAAGAAAGGCAGAAGGTGACAGATTATAGGTGGGTTCTGGTGACAGCCAGTACAAGTCTCTTCAGGGAGACATAGGAGAGGAGATAGGGATAAAAGATGGGGCCACGTGAATGTCGAGTGTTTAAGAGCCAGCCAAGAGGGTTGGCTTGATCCTGATGGAAAGGATGGAGTCGTTGTCAACAGTGGGACACTTTTGAGAAGCAGTAGGCATAAATTAGAACTTCCTGGGCATTCTGGGAAGCAGGTTCACCTGTCCCCTTCTGTTTTCAGGCTGAGCTAGGCAGATGACATCACACACACAGGCACAAAGTTGCTGTCAAAGGCCGTTATCTGATGAAAAGTCAAATGAACTTTATTGTTACAGTCACCCCATTGTATATGATTTGTTTGCCTACCAGTTCCTCTCCCTGGGAGACTGAGCTGAGCCCTTTGAAGACCAGCAGTGTCTGGTTCACCTCTGTATCTATACCCAGGACCAGTAGCACTTAGTAGGTGGCAGTAAATTCTTGCTTTAAAAAATGAGTAAGTGATGGGCTGGGCATGGTGACTCACACCTGTAATCCCAGCACTTTGGGAGGCTGAGGCTGGCAGATCATGAGGTCTGGAGTTCAAGACCAGCCTGACCAACATGGTGAAACCTCATCTCTACTAAAAATACAATATATATATATTTAGCCAAGTATGGTAACATGCACCTGTAATCCCAGCTACTCAGGAGGCTGCAGCAGGAGAATTGCTTGAACCGGGAGGTAGAGGTTGCAGTGAGCTGCGCCACTGCTCTCCAGCCTGGGCAACAGAGTGAGACTCTGTCTCAAAAAAAAAAAAAAAAAAAAAAAATTAAATGCCCCAGTCTTTCAGGACTACCTTGTAGACAGGAGAGCTTTGAGTAGGAAGGTATTTGAAGGAGCAAGAAAGTCATTTCTGGAGGGGAATGACCTAAACAAAGTTTCAGGCTTGGGAATGAGGACAGGAGGCCAGCAGGAGGGTGGACATTCTTTTATTTGCAGCCCCTTCAGAGTCCTGGAAAGGATAGCAGAGATTGTCCCTCCCGGTCATATGGTTCAGGCATTCACTGTTCCCGCCCCCGCCACATCTGTTCTATCTGCCCTGCTGCCTTTGGCTGAGGACGCTGGTGTCCATGGTGACTACCCAGACCTCCTTCCTGTGCTTCACACTCAAACAAGGCTGTTCCCTGTGCCTGGGCCGTCACCTGGATCGCTCTTCCACAGTGGCCTGTTCTCAGCATTGAGTTCTCAAATGCCCCTCCTCAGAAGCCTTTCCTCACCTTATCCGAAGGACCCATTCCCCGCCCTTGCCACGTTCTGTCCTGTTACCCTGTCTGGTTTATTTTCTTCCTAGTATTGATCCCTACTGGAATCATCTTATTCATCAGTCTGCCAGTTTAATGCTTGTTCCCTTTACTGGAATGTAAGCATGATTTTGGTCTTTTCCTCCCGTATCCTAATTACCTAGAACAAAGAGTGGCCTATAGAGGACACGAAATGAATGCTTGGGGGAAAAACTGATTTTATTGCAGAGGAAGACCCTTTTTTTTATACAGATCATTTGTAAATGTAGAGATTTTGTTAGCAACCAGTTATGAGAGAACTTACAGCTGGTCTCCTTAAGAATCACTACGGTAGTAGATGGGGAGTGGAGCTTTTATAGGCAGCATTTCAGCGTGTCCTAGCTTGGATGCTCCGACCACCCGAGCTCTAAACCTATACTGCCTACTCCAGAGTTACGGAATGTGTATCAGGGAATCCTTGTTGAAGGATCCCCAAACCCTTGATGGCCATGGACAGCCCACAGTGTTCCTGGAGTCAGAGCCAGAATTCCCAGTGAGACCAGGAGCTAGAGTTTAAGTCAAGGCAGCAGGTCTGCTCAGGTGCGGTTTGCATTCCCTCTGAGGGAGGTGTGGAGGTTTGAGCGCCCTCCACATCCCGTTGGGCTGGGACAGAGAGTGCCTTTGTCACTCTGTCAGCTTTAGAGTGACTTAGAAGAGAGATTGGTGGATGGGGGGACACTGTTTAAATCTACCCCGCTGGAGGCAGTGAATAGTTTTATAAGTGTGTGTACACTCTATTGTTCAAGTGTTTGCTTAAATCATTTTATCTTAGAAAGTTTTTTAACCTTTAGGTTAGTGCTGTTGCATTTTAGTTTTTGATGCTTGGTATTTAATTCCCATTTCCTTTCACCTTTTTTTAAAAAAAAAAAAAAAAAAAGCAAAAGATGCATGTAGTAGAACAGTGGAAAGCTTAACCATAGAAACCCTGAGTTGGCCGGAGAATTGGCAGGGGCTGTGAATGCGCTTGCTTTCTTCACCTTCCCTTCCCTTTTAAAGCCTTTGTTTTAGGAAAGAGGAAATTGGTGTGTTTGGAGAGCAGTTGTTAGCTTTTCAAGACTGGACTCGTTGGTCTAATTTGGTAAGGGCTCCGATCACGTCCCATGAAGTAAGGGAAAAATGTGAAGCTGAAGCAGGCGTGTGGGGTAGAACTAACAACAGGACATTTTCACCCAAAGCCCCACCTCACATGCCTTTAGCCAGAAGGCTTGGCTTTTTATTTCTGGGAAGCTTTCGGTTTCCTGCTTATGGTGGCATCCCCGCTGGTGTCTGAGATGTTCTCTGCCCCTCCCTCCCAGCTCTCTTCATCCCTGTAGCATTCCTTCTTGGGTCTGGGCACTCAGATCAGACTAACATGTGGCAGATTCCAGTTCTTTCACCATTCCCTGTGACACTGCATGGCGGGTAGTTTCTTTTTTGTCAGGGCAACTGTTTTCTTCTTTTAGGCGTATGAAAGTTTTGTAGTACATACTTGGGTTCCTAAGATAGATCTCGACTATCTAGCCTGAGTGTCCAGCTATTTCAGGAACAATGTTCCTATAGCAGTTGAGTGCTCAGGAACTAGGTAAGTGCAAATACATTTAGTTGTTAATTTTCTCTCTGAGATATTTCATCTAGCTGCAGATTATTGGCTATCTTTGTTTTTTGTTTATTTTTTTTTATCTTTTCGAGTCAAGGTCTTGCTTGGTTGCCCAGGCTGGAGCGTAGTGGCACAATCACTGCTCACTGCAGCCTCAACTTCCCTGGCTCAAATGGTCCTCCCACCTCAGCTTCCTGAGCAGCTGGTACCACAGGTGTGTGCCACCATGACCAGCTAATTTTAAGATTTTTTATAGAGATGGGGTCCCAGTATGTTGGCCAGGCTGGTCTTGAATTCCTGGGCTCAAGCGATCCTCCTGCCTTGGCCTCCCAAAGTGCTGGAATTACAGGTGTGAGCCACCACACTTGGCCGAACTTCTTATCTACCTTTTTTTTTTTGACTCCTGTCTACTATCCTGCTGCCCCTTTCTCCAAGGCTCCCACTGGACAGTCTGCCCAAATACCTGTCCTTATCCAGGTGTTCTGTGTAGGAGAATGAGATGGTTGCTTGGTGAGCAAGGAGTCCGTAGATGGGAGGCTTGAAGGGAAGGGTCTCAATGTTTCATGTCCTGTAGTGATGTTGTCCTGGCCCTCCCATCTCTTTTTTTACTTTAAGGTGTACCAGGAGGTGGGATAACTCACCTCTAACTCACTTTCGGCTTCGGGAAAAGTGGACACCAACTAAGTCTTGCTCTCTGGAAACCTCTTTGACCATCTCTGGTGTGCAGTATTGTTATCTTCACACTGTCTCATAGTCCCTTCCTAAAAGTAAAAATAGGGAGTCCCTGGAACCTCTTATTTACCCATTTGCAGTCTATTGGTTGATAGCTACGCTAGGCAGCCTGCATCTATGTGTTTGGTGAACCTTAGGTTGCCTCTGTGTACCACTCTACAGACTGCTGAGGTGTCAGGAATAAAAGAGGCTTAAAGGGGATGCGTAGGGCCAGGCTCAGTGGCTCATGCCAAATTTCAGTGCTTTGGGAGGCCGAGGCAGGCGGATCACCTGAGGTCAAGAGCTCAAGACCAGCCTGACCGACATGGAGAAATCCTTTCTCTACTAAAAATTAAAAATCTGGCCAGTGGTGGTGGCTCATGCCTGTAATCCCAGCACTTTGGGAGTCTGAGGTGGGCAAATCATGAGGTCAGGAGTTTGATACCAGCCTGACGAACATAGTGAAACCCCGTCTCTATTAAAAATGCAAAAAAATTAGGCAGGGGTGGTGGCAGGCACCTATAATCCCAGCTACTTGGGAGGCTGAGGCAGGAAAGTCGCTTGAACCCGGGAGGCAGAGGTTGCAGTGAGCTGAGATCGTGCCATTGTACTCCAGCCTAGGCGACAGTGTGAAACTCTCAAAAAAAAGAACATTAGCTGGACGTAGTTGCTCATGCCTGTAATCCCAGCTACTCAGGAGGCTGAGGCAGGAGAATCTCTTGAACCTGGGAGGCAGAGGTTGCAGTGAGCTGAGATTGCAGCACCACTGTGAAGCCTGAGTGACAAGAGGGAAACTCCATCTCAAAAGAAAAAAAAAGAGGGATGCATAGATGAAGGGGAAGTTTTGTGGCTATTCACAGGCCTTACTAGGACCAGAAGAAAGGAGAAATGCAGTCCAGGCAGGGAAGTACAGGAGCCAGAGGGCCCAACAGGAGTGCGGCTTGTTTGAGGAAACGGGTGGGGGTGTGTTCTCAAGGAGGAATCCCAGGGTTCCTGTGGCAAAGCCTGAGGCGGCCTTCTGAACTCAGGACGGCATTCCAGTCTTGACCACTTGTTTGACTTTCAGATCCATGTTACTCAAATACAGTGGATTATCTTTTTTTTAACTTAAAGTCTTTTGTTGTTTTTTGTTTCTTTTTCTTTTGAGACAGACTTTCGCTCCTGTTGCCCAGGCTAGAGTGCAGTGGCATGATCTCGGCTCACTGCAACCTCTGCCTCCCAGGTTCAAGCGATTCTTCTGCCTTAGCCTCCTGAGTAGCTGGGATTACAGGCACCCACCACCACACCTGGCTAATTTTTGTATTTTTAATAGAGACGGGGTTTCATATGTTGGCCAGGCTGGTCTCAAACTCCTGACCTCAGGTGAGCCACCACGCCAGGCCTACTTAAAGATTTTATTTAAATTTGAGATAATTATATATTCACATGCCTTATATGAAATAATCTCCCCCTTTTTTAAATTTACCTTAGGTTCTGGGGTACACGTGCAGATGATGCAGGGTTGTTGCATAGGTATTTATATGGCAAGGTGGTTTGCTGCCTCCATCCCCCTGTCACCTATGTCTGGCATTTCTCCCCATGTTATCCCTCCCCACCCCCCACTGTCCCTCCCCTAGCTCCCCACAACAGACCCCAGTGTGTGATGCTCCCCTCCCTGTGTTCACATGTTCTCATTGGTAAGCACACGCCTATGAATGAGAACATGTGGTGTTTGATTTTTTGTTCTTGTGTCAGTTTGCTGAGAATGATGGTTTCCAGATTCATCCATATTTCTACATAGGACACGAACTCATCGTTTTTTATGGCTGCTTAGTATACCATGGTGTATATGTGCCACAGTTTCCTTGTCCAGTCTATCATTGATGGGCATTTGGGTTGGTTCCAGGTCTTTGCTATTGTAAACAGTGCCTCAGTGAACATCCGTGTGCATGTGTCTTTATAATAGAATGATTTATAATCCTTTGGGTGTATACCCAGCAATGGGATTGCTGGGTCAAATAGAATTTCTCTTTCTAGGTCCTTGAGGAATCGCCACACTGTCTTCCACAATGGTTGAACTAATTTACACTCCCACCAGCATTGTAAAAGTGTTCCTATTTCTCCACATCCTCTCCAGCATCTGTTGTCTCCAGATTTTTTTGATGATCGTCTTTCTAACTGGCGTGAGACGGTATCTCAATGTGGTTTTGATTTGCATTTCTCTGATGACCAGTGATGATGAGCATTTTTTCATATGTTTGTTGGCCTCATAGATGTCTTCTTTTGAAAAGTGTCTTTTCATATCCTTCACCCCCTTTTGAATGAGTTTGTTTGTTTTTTCTTGTAAATCTGTTTTAGTACTTTGTAGATTCTGGATATCAGCCCTTTGTCAGATGGGTAGATTGCAAAAATTTTTTCCCATTCTATTGGTTGCTGGTTCACTCTAATGATTGTTTCTTTTGCTGTACAGAAGCTCTGGAGTTTAATTAGATCCCATTTGTCTATTTTGGCTTTTGTTGCCAGTGCTTTTGGTGTTTTAGTCATGAAGTCCTTGCCTATGCCTATGTCCTGAATGGTTTTGCCTAGGTTTTCTTGTAGGGTTTTCTTGTAGGTGTTTGATCTTATGTTTAAGTGTTTAATCCATCTGGAGTTAATTTTAGTGTAAGGGGTCACGAAGGGGTTCAGTTTCTGCTTTCTGCACATGGCTAGCCAGTTTCCCCAACACCATTTATTAAACAGGGAATCCTTTCCCCATTGCTTGTTTTTGTCAGGTTTGTCAACGATCAGATGGTTTTAGATGTGTGGCATTGCCTCTGAGGCCTCTGTTTTGTTCCATTGGTCTATATCTCTGTAGAAATAATCTCTTTACCCTTTTATGCAGTTTCCCCATTGGTAACATCTTGCTGTATTCTCTCTCTCTCTCTGTCTCTCTCTCTTTCTCTTGAGACGGGGGTCTTGCTCTATTGCCCATACTGGAATGCAGTGACACAGTATTGGCTCGCTGCAACCTTACCTTGGCCTCCCAGGGTCGGGTAATCCTCCTGCCTCAGCCTTGCGAATAGCTAGGACTACGGAGGCATGCCCTACCACGCACAGCTAATATCTGTATTTTCTTCTAGAGACTGGGGTTTCACCATGTCACCCAGGCTGGTCTCAAACTTCGGGACTTGAGAGGTCCACTCGCCTTGGCCTCCCAAAGTGCTTGGATTATACTCATGACCCACCACACCCAGCCTATATTATGTTTTTAAAAATTGAATTTATCTAGTTTAAAATGGTATGCAGTTGTCTTACAGCCACTAGCATTTCCTTCTCTGACCCAGTAGTAGTGCTAGTTTTTTGTTTGCTTTCAAGGGAGTCTCTGTTCATATGTAAAGAATTACATCACCCCCCCCTTTTCTTATGTACATGATATCAAGTACACTTTTTTGCATCTTGCTTTTAAAATTTGACACCATATCTTGAAGACCTATCTTCAGTAGTACATGAAGAACTGCTTGTTATAATTGCATAGAATTCTCTTTTGCGGATAGGTGCAATTTATTTAACCAGACCCTTAATTGATGGACTGTTTCTGATCTTTTGCCCCTTACAAATATTTTTGCAGTGACTATCCTTTGCATATGTAATTTCCCACATGTGTGATTCTTTTCCTGTGCTAAACACTTAGAAATAGGATAGGTGGGTCAAACACTGTGTGTACACTTTCATTCTGATAGGTAACTGCCAAGATGTCCTATACAGAGATTGTACCAGTTTATTTTCTCATCAGCAATGATATATGTGAATGCCTTTTTCTCTGTTACCTTGGACAGCACTGTGTTATTACCAAATTTTGTCTTTGCCAGTTTGGTCAGTGAAAAACAGTATCTTGGTATACTTTTGGGGTATGGGTTTGTTTTTGTTTTTGAGACTGAGTCTCATTCTGTTGCCCAGGCTGGAGTCCGGTGGTGTAATCTCAGCTCACTGCAACCTCCACTTCCTGGTTTTAAGTGATTCCCGTGCCTCAGCCTCCCAAGTAGCTGGGACTGCAGGCATCAGCCACCATGCCTGGCTAATTTTTGTATTTTTAGTAGAGGTGGAGTTTCACCATGTTGACCAGGCTGGTATCAAACTCCTGAGCTCAGGTGATCCGCCTACCTCAGCCTCCCAAAGGGCTGGGATTACATGCGTGAGCCACCACACCCAGCCTCTCTTGGTGTACTCTATTCCCTTATAGAGAATGCAATTGATCTTCTCCTATGTCTTAGAAGGCTATATTTCCTTTTCTGTGAACTGTCCATTTTCTTCACTCACTTTTCCTTTGTATTGTTGGTCTTTTCCTTGTTGATTTGTAGTAGTTCTTCATGTATTATGGAACCTAGCTTTTTGAGATATAAATGCTGATTTTTTCCCCCAGCAATAATGACGTTGGTGGGTTCTATCATAATACTTGTTTTAAAGCATTTCTATAATCAGATGTAGTTCTCATTTGTTTATGGCTTCTGAGTTTGTATCATAGTTAGAAAGTCTTTGTTCATTCTGCATTATACAAAGGAAAATTAGGCTAGGTGTGGTGGCTCATGCCTGTAATCCTAGCACTTTGGGAGACTGAGGCAGGCAGATAACGAGATCAGGAGTTCGAGACCAGTCTGCCCAATATGGTGAAAGCTCATCTCTACGAAAAATACAAAAATGACCCAGGCATGGTGGTGGGCACCTATAGTCTCAGCTACTTGGGAGGCCGAGGCTGGAGAATGGCTTGAACCCAGGAGGCGGAGGTTGTGGGGATCCAAGATCACGCCACTGCACTCTAGCCTGGGTGACAGAGCGAGACTCTCTCTCAAAAAAGAAAAAAGAAGAGGAAAATTAGCCATAATTTTTTCAAATGCTTTAATGGTTGCCTTCCTACCTTTCTTCTTTCTCTCCTTTTCCTTCCTTCCTATCTTGCTCCTATTTAAATGTTTCATCCACATGCAGTTTATTTTCATGAAAGGTATGAGATATAGGTCTGATTTTATGAGGTCACGTGTGGTTCTTGAGTGCCTTCTCCGGGTGCTCTGTTATTCCTTCTCAAAGGGTGCTGTGTGTCTCATCCCTTTGTTACTCAGAGCCTTCTCTGCTGATGCATAGTAGGTGCTTGATGTGGAGGAAGAGGTAGTTCCTGCAGCCAGAAGCAGTAGCAGCTCATGTGCTTTGTATTGTTAGATGCTTTCTGTCTATTATTTCTAATCAGCACAGCCTTCTTCAAGATAAGTAGTATATACCCCCATTTTACAGATGCAGAAACTTAGACGCCAGATAATTTGCCCAATCTTCTACCATCATAATGTCCAAGATACATAACATTTGATTTTAAACTGTGAGTCCGAAGCCTGTGCTTTTTCTCTTTACCTGGCTATGAGTAGCATGAGAGCACCTTGGGAGAGGCATCTGCTTGTTGCAGTTGACCATGCTTGAGTGTAGGATTTTGAGAGATGGATTCAAAAGAACGATGAAGAAGGTGTTGGAAGTGGGGGTTGGGAAACACAAAGAAATACAGAAATACCGCATCTATTCACTAATACAATCCCTAGATCAAATGATGTATAGAAAGCAATAATACTCAACTGAAAGGGGAAAAATTCCTTCTGATAGCTTAAGAGAACCCGAAGTGTCCTCTCAGAAAAACATATTTGAGGCCGGGTGCATCAAGCCCTTCAGGAGGCTGAAGGAGTTCATGACCAGCCTAGCCAACATGGTGAAACCCCCATCTCTACTTAAAAAAAAAAATTAACCAGGTGTGGTGACGGGCATCTGTAATTGGAGCTACATGGGAGGCCAAGACAGGAGAATCGCTTGAACTCAGGAGGCAGAGGTTGCAGTGAGCCAAGATCATGCCACTGTACCCTGAGTGACTGTAGCCTGAGTGACAGAGTGAGACTTCATCTCAAAAGAAAAATAAGAACATAGTTGACATAGCTGTTACTGTGATTGTTTGCTAAGTATTACAATGGTAGATCATTCACCAAACATTTCCCCCAGGTTACCTCAGTAGAAATTAGGTGCTAGACTGTGTACAGAGACTTGGTTATCATTTTAAAGAGAGCTGGGCATCCTGTAACTGATCCTGAAGAGTTAAACACAGGTAAGTCTTGGCTTAGTTGTTATCAGATTGCTGTATGTAAATCATTAGTTAGATTTGAAGTCATTTTCTCACTGGTGTATAATTTTAGTTGAAGAATTGGGTCATGTAAGTTCACAAGTCAGCTTTACTCTGTAGTTTGTGATTACTGTTAAACATGCTTATCTTTCAGAAATACACATTTTCCTCAAGGTAATTCAATTTATTATCATTCAGCTTGATAAATTTAAATGACAACTGCTGGCACACAAGAACATGACTTTCCATTTTTACTGTTCTGAAAATAGAGCACAAATTAAGAGCACTGAGAAGTAGGGTACGACTGTCACCTGTGGAGTCTTGAATTCAGCGTTGATTTCCTTGTCTGCTAATTTTTTTCAATACCAAGATAAGTGTCACAAATAGCACCCTTTCTCAGAGGATTTCCAGAATTAGAATAACAGACTTAAACTTAATAAAGCGGCAGTGGTGCAGCATGATCAGGAGGGCCACCCGCCCCCGCTTATGCCTGTAATCTCAGCACTTTGGGGGTTGCCATATTCTGGACCCCATTTCACTCTGTTGGCCAGGCTGGTCTTGATCATCTGAGATCAGGCGTTCAAGACCAGCCCGGCCAACATAGTGAAACCCTGTATCTACTAAAAATACAAAAAAATAGCTGTGCATGGTGGTGGGCACCTGTAATCCCAGCTACTTGGGAGGCTGAGGCAGGAGAATGGCTTGAATCTGGGAGGCAGAGGGTATGATGAGCCATTGCACTCTAGCCTGGGCAATAAGAGGAACACCCTGTCTCAAAAAAAAATAAAAAATAAGATAAATAAATATCAGAGTATGTGCCCCTCATTGGGTGACTGTTTCTTAGCCTGTTTGGATATTTGTAAAACTACTACTAATTTCAGGCTGTCATTAGAAGCAATGTGTAAAGGAAATATAGCAGTGTGTATTAATTGTAGTGTATAAGAAAGTAATTTCAGGAGTAAAATGTGAGGTGATGTTAACAAAGATTTATCCACCAAATCTTATATTAAAACCTAAGGTGTCCTTTGAACTCAAAGAACCTTATTTGAAGACCAGCAAAACCATAAGAATGGTTTAAAAATTAACAGCTTTAAAAGAAAAAAAAACTAACAGCTTTGGTTGAATTACCTTATAAACGCACAATATGGGTATTACTAATGGAAGTTCAGTGAAGATGCTGCTAGTTTGCAGCACTCCAGAGAATGAAAGCAATGAGATATAAAGGTACAGCTCTGAAAATTCCGGCATTTGCCTTACTAAGCTTTCTCTATAAGAGGCTTCATTGCATTGAAAAATGAAACCTGGCGCTTATCCTAGGAGCATTATCTGTGCAGAAGCTCCGATTTACAGATTTGTGATCTTAGGGAACAATGTGCACACCCAGGGTGAAATTTCAACTGATAAAGAGATCTCACTTGTAGGGCCGTGTCATTCAGGGTTCTGCCAGGGAAATGGGCCATTCCAGGTACTCCGTGTAGGAAAGCCTTATTTTCCCTCTTCTTTATTTTTCCTTTTACCTCCTTATTGAAGTATAACTGACATGTACAATGTGCTAAGTTTCAAACGATGTATGCAAAAGATAGTTAATATGTTCTTTACCACACTGTGTCCCCTCTTGCCCATTATCACCCCCTCTCCCACCCTTCCCTCCCCCTCCTCCACCCCAGGTAACCATTGATATGCTTTCTGTCACCATAGATTAGTTGACATTTTCTAGAATTTTATGTTCAGTAGGTACTCTTTTTTTGTCTATGTTCTTTTACTCAACCTAGTTATTTTTGGGTTCATCCATGTTGTCTGTAGCTGTAGTCCATTATTTTTATTGCTGAGGAAGTAGCATTCTGTTGTATGTTCTACCTTAATTTGTTTATCCATTCACCTATTGATGTGAATTTGGTCAGTTGCTGGTTTTCAGCTATTAGTCATAAAGCTACTATGAGTATTCATCCGGAAGTCCTTGTTGGACATACAATTTCCTTTCTCTAGAGTGAGTAACCTAGGCATGGAGTGGTTGGGTCACATAGTGCATGTATGTTTAGCCTTTTACGAAACTGCTGAAGTGTTTTCCAAAGTGATTGTACCATTTTACATTCCCACCATGAGAGAGTTCCCTTTGCTAATTCTTGGAATGGTGAGTCTTTTTAATTTTGGACGTCCTAGAAGTCCATGTGTGTTGACATCTCACTGTGGCTTTGATTTTTTTTTTTCATAATCACTAATGATGTTGAGTATCTTTTTTATGTGTTTATTTGCCATATGTATGCCTTCTCTATTGAAGTGTCTGTTCAAATTTTTGCTTCCCCCCTGGCCTTTTTTTTTTTTTTTTTTTTTGTGATAGGGTCTCACTCTGTTACCCAGACTGGAGTACAGTGGCACAATCTTGGCTCATTGCAACCTCCGCCTCCCAGGCTCAAGTGATTTCTCCTGCCTCAGCCTCCAGAGTAGCTGGGTTTACAGGCATGCACCATTACCACTTGGCTAATTTTTCTATATTTATTTAGTAGCGATGGGGTTTCACTATGTTGCCAGACTGGTGTTGAACTCCTGACCTCAAGTGATTCACCCACCTCAGCCTCCCAAAGTGCTGGGATTACAGGTGTGAGCCACTGAGCCCGGCCTCTTTTGCCCAATTTTTTTTTTTTTTGAGACAGAGTCTCGCTTCGTCGCCAGGCTGCAGTGCAGTGGCACACTCTTGGCTCACTACAACCTCCATCTCCTGGGTTCAAGCGATTCTTCTGCCTCAGCCTCCCAGGTACCTGGGACTACAGGTGCACACCATCATGCCCAGCTAGTTTTTCTATTTTTAGTAGAGACAGCATTTCACCATGTTGGCCAGGAGGTCTTGATCTCTTGACCTTGTGATCTGCCCTCCTCGGCCTTCCAAAGTGCTGGGATTACAGGCATGAGCCACCATGCCCGGCCCTTGCCCAGTTTTAAGATGGGGTTCTTTATATACTCTGTATATAAATTCCTTATTAGATGAGTGATTTGCAGGTAACTTTTTCTCAGTGTGTGACTTAATCTTTTCATTCTCTTGTCTTTTGAAGAGCAGAAGTTTTAACTTTGAGTCCAAGTTATCAGTTTTTTTTCTTTTATGGATTATGCTTTTTGGTGTTGTACTTAGGGTCACAAAGATTTTTCTCTTATGTTTTCTTCTGGAAGTTTTTTAGGTTTTACATTTAGGTCTGTGATTCATTGAGTTATATATTGCCTAGGTACAAATTGAAGTTCATTTTTAAAGATATTACTACCAGTTGTTCTAACACCATTTGTTGAAAACACTGTCTTTCCTCGATTAAATTACCTTTGCACCTTTTTTAAATATTGGTTTATATATATATGTGTGTGTGTGTGTGCGCGCGCGCGCTAAGGTTCAAATGATGTATGCAAAAGATAGTTAATATGCCCTTCATCACACTGCATCCCCTCTTCCCCATTATCACCCCTCTCTCCCACTCTTTCCTCCTCTTCCTCCACCCCAGGTAACCATTGATCTGCTTTCTGTCACCATAAATTAGTTGACATTTTCTAGAATTTTATGCAAGTGGAATCATATATATATATATGCATATATATATATAAGTATATTTCTGGATTCTGTTTTATCCCATTAAACTATCTGTCTGTTAAAACAAAAAGACAGTACCATATTGTGTTAATTATTATAACTTTATAATAACTCTCTTCATGTTGTGCAAGCCCTCCAACTTTTGTTTTTATAGTTGTCAACTATTCTGAGTCCTTTGCTTTTCCATATGAATTTTAGACGATACTTGTCAATTTCTACAAAAAAATTGTGCTGGGATTTTAATATAGAGATTTTTTTGAATGTAAATTAATTGGAGGGTGATTGACAGCTTAACAATATTTAGTCTTTTCATTCATGAGCATGGTATAACTCTTATTTAGATTTTTAAAAATTTCTACCCACAATGTTTTATAGTTTTTATTCTTCAAGGCTTTCATATTTTTGTCAGATTTACTCTTATGTGTTCACAGTTTTTGATGCTATTACATGTGGAATCTTCTTTTCTAATTTCCATTTCTGATTGATTGTTCCTAGTGTATAGAAATATAATTTGTTTTTTAATACTGGTCTTTTTGTATTGATCTTGTATTTTTCAGCCTCGTTAAACTCACTTATTAATTTTGGTAACTCCATTTGGTAGGCTCCATTTGACTTTCCAAATAGGAAAGATTTTAATATAGGGAGTCGAAGGTTCACACAACCATTGGAAGTCTGATGAAAGAAATTCAGGAAGGCTCCTGTTGTTGATAAAATTAGAGTGCATCTTGCTAGAGGAGCAGTGATGTCAGCTGCATGCAGCTATGGCTTTAGATCATCCAGAAGCTGCTGCAGAATCAGAAAGTCCTGCCTCTCTATTATTACCTATGTGTCTTTTTGCAACTGTTTCTAGAGAATATTGACTTCTTTTCTGCTTTCCAGATCTAAGGAGGGTACCTCTCCTTGGTGGCAGCTAACCTGGAACCCTACGGGGAATGGGATTCTGGAAAACAAAGTTCCAGGCCTTTCCTTGCAGTGCAGAGAAGATTGGGAGAGGTGATTTTGGAAGTTTGATAGTCTGGCACTGAGGGCATTAATAGAGATGTATTATTATTCAGTCACGGAAAAGTGACTTGGCAATATACTGTGAAAAAATAGGTGTATTAGGTGGTTTAACTCAGTAAGATGTGATTTCCAAGAAAGCAAGTGACTTATTTAACAGTATTAGCAGAGGTGTATCACATGGGACAACTAAGTGGCAGGCCTACTCTGTTTGGTGTTGCCTTGCCCAGGGAATGGATGAGGGTCGACAAACTGAAACATGTTTAAGGGACAGTGATCCCAGTGGTAAGGGGATGGAAAATCAGGTCATGAGTGGAATGTGTGAAGGAACCAAGAATGTCTCAGGGATGCATCATGGATAACTGGACATACTTAGATATCTGTTCCATGTGATCTGAAAAAGAAGTTTTAGGACCAGGGAGTCGAAGCTCTCAGGAGGTATTTCTCAAGGCAACATGAAGAACTTCCTACCCAGCTGCACTAAGTTTGAGTAGGAAGCCACATCTCTCTTTGTTAGAGTTGGCTGAGCTGCCCAGCCCCAGAGTATGTAAAGCATGAGATTAATGTTCTTCAGGCACCATTCTAACCCTGAAATTCTCTTCAGGGAAAAAATCCTTGAAATTGTTGGTTACAGTTTTTGCCATATAGAATTTTGGAAAGTAAAAACAAGTTTTTTAAAGTATCTTGCTGAGAGTAGTGGCTCAGGCCTCTAATCTCAGCATGTTAGGAGGCCAAGGCAGGCAGATGGCTTGATGTCAGGAGTTCGAGACCAGCCTAGCCAACATGACAAAACCCTGTCGCTACTTAAAATAAAAAATTAGTTGGGTGTGGTGTCACACTCCTATAGCCCCAGCTACGCTGGAGGCTGAGGCAGGAGAATCACTGGAACCTGGGAAGTGGAGGTTGCAGTGAGCAGAGATTGCGCTGGTGCACTCCAGCCTAGGTGATGGAGCAAGACTCAGTCTCAAAGAAAAAAAAAACCTTACTTTATTTGGTTTGAGTAATTCTAGACAAGCCAATTCCTTGCATATGCCTTAAAATAGTCAGAGGCTATGTCTGGAAAAGTCTATTGCTATATTTCATTGATTCTGAGCCACACATTCTTTTACTCATTTGACATCTCTGAAATCTGCATTCACCCTACAGTTGATGGCACCCTTGGATGGCTGGTGCCTTTCATTTGCTGTCATCCAGCTGGCAGTTATTCTTGCCGGCACATGCACAGATTGATCCTAGCTATTCCTAATGTCATTGTTTCAGTAGAATTTCATGAAGTCAGCACTACATGAGTTGTTTAATCTAAAATACCTTCACAGGCCGATGTGGTGCTCACAGCTGTAATCCCAGTACTTGGAGGGCTGATGCAGGAGTATTGACATTCCAAGACTAGCCTAGGCCACATAGCAAGACCCTGTCTCTGCAAAAAATTTAAAAATTAACCGCTCATGATGGCATATGTCTGTAATTCCAGCTACTTGAGAGGCTGAGGCAGGAGGATCGCTTGAGCCAGGAGTTTGAGGCTACACTGAACCATGTCCCATCACTGCACTCCAGCCTGTGTGATAGAAGCAAGACCCTGTCTCAGAACAAACAAAAACTTCATGAAGGTCATGCTGTAATTTGGCATCGAAACACAGATAAAAATAATGAGGCATATACTTGATATGAATGAGATTTTTAACTAAGAAATGACTACAATTCTATATTTTCTTGAAAAGAAACAACCAAGTGCGTATTTGTGTGTTGCCCAAAGTAAGATCTGGAGACCAGCAGCTTGTTAGAAGTGGTGACTTGTAGGCCCTGTCCCATAACCTACTAAATAAGATTCTGCATTTAACAAGATTCTTATTAAAGTTTGAGAAGCACTGCTCTATACAACCTCAGAAAGGAAGGTAACACGATGTAGAAGAAACTGTGTTACATTTTGTTAGCAACTTATAAAAGTGTTAACCTATCACATGTCACCTAATAAAACTGAAGGCAGAAGAAATTTCTTTATCCCTTAAAATGAATAAAAAATACATTTACCTTAGTCTTTTTAGGTTTAATGTTTATTGTTTTCTTTTTATAAGCCACTTGGTCTCAGAATGATTTTTATGCCCTAGTGCTATTTAGCCTTGTCTGCTAATTTAATATGTGCAAATTACGTTAGCATCCCATTAAATTCCCTCAGATCCAGCAGATGAAAAAATGTTAAGAACAAATCCAATATAGATATTTGGAGTACCCTACTATGTAATTTCCTCTGCCTGAATGGATATGTTCCAACATACTTTCTGTGTGTGTGTAATTTTAATTAAAAACATTTTAAGTGGTTACTTTGAGCACTTTGCTTAACTCTTTTCATTGTACTCCTTTGTTAATTTTTCTTACCCCGAATATGCATGTGGTGTCATTAATCCTTAATTAGTCGTGATTGGTAATGGTTTTGAGGCTAGTTATTTTCTTACTGTTTTATAAGTTGCTGGGATTACCTTTTGTTTTCTAAGGAAATAATGTTCATACAACTCACATGTCTTAGGTGCATTTTGAAAACTCCTATTTAAATCTGTGTTGGGCAGAGTTCTTAGTAAGTAGATAGTAGAATTCATTCTCACTGGTGCCTGGGTTTATTAAGTGGTGAGGCTGTCTCACAGATACTTGAGAGGCTGAGGCTCAGGTGCTGCCTAGCACCACACCATGGAACTGAGGGTCCCATGGGAGCATTTTTCTTTTCCTGCACATTCAGGAAATTGCTGTTACAGGAGTAGGCTCCAGGACCATGTCATCCCTGTAATGTTCCCTGAGAAGATGAGTGCCCCGTGTATCCTCTGGTAAAGTCACACATGCACCTTACTGGCACAGCATAAATCACATCCCCATTTCTTAATTGTGAAGGAGTCTGGGAAATAGGCCAGAGGGGCTTGGAATTAGTGTTGACTGAGCTTGTGAAGATACCACCACAAAGTGAAATAATAGCTCAGTGATTAGTACACTGCTAAGGTTCCTGGGAAATAATTGTATTGAAAATTCTGTGAAAGAGCATTTTAAACACCCTTGTGGTTATCAGTCATATTCCTGATGTACTTAAGACAAGGAATACTTGATCAATTAAACTAACAATTTGAGCATGTTAGGATGAAGAACAGATTCTAGAATATTTTTGGAAATCTAATTCTGTAATGTGGGGACTAAATAATTTATCAAATTCCTTTTGACTCTTAAGTGACTTTCATAAAGAAAACAGTTTAAAGTAGGAATCCTTGAAAAATTTTTAAACAGGAGAACAAAAGACGAGTCAATGTTTGAAGCTTCTTTTTTAATTGAAATTTTTGAGATAATTGTAGGTTCATGTGCCAGAAGCAATGCAGAAAGATTCCGTATGCCATTCCACCAATGGTAACCTCTTGCGGAACTAGAGCACAGTGTCACAGCCCAGATTTGATACAATCTGCCAATCTTATTTTGATTTCCCCAGTTTTACTTGTATTTAATTGCTTGTGTTTAGCTCTGTACAATTTTATCATGTGGTTTCATGTATCTACCACCACTATCAAATACAGAACATTCTGTCACCACAAGGGTCACTAGTGTCACCCCCCTTTTTTTTGAGATGGAGTTTCACTCTTTTGCCCAGGCTGTAGTGCAGTGGCGCTGTCTCAGCTCGTCACAATCTCCGCCTCTTGGGTTCAAGCGATTCTCCTGCCTCAGCCTCCCGAGTAGCTGGGATTACAGGCATGTGCCACCCACGCCCAGCTAATGTTTGTATTTTTCTTTCAGTAGAGATGGGGTTTCTCCCTGTTAGTCACGCTGGTCTCAAACTCCTGACCTCAGGTGATCTGCCTGCCTTGGCCTCCCAAAGTGTTGGGATTACAGGCGTGAGCCACTCGAGTCACCCTTTTTTATAACCACTCCTGCCTCACCCTGCCCCACTTTGTGTCCTCTGGCACCCAACCACTTGTCATCCCAGAAATGTTATCTAAATGGAATCTGTAGTGTGTAACCTTTGGGAGTGGCTTTTCTCATTCAGCATAATTCCCTGGAGATTTGTCCAAGTTGGTGTATTAATGGTTTGTTCCATTTTATTGTGGAGTTCTTCAGTATTGGTTTACTTCTGGCATAGTTCCTTTGTTGGGTGACTCTGTTCCTGTTTATGTCTGTCTGCCTCAATTTTGTGGAGTTGGAACTAGGACCAAAGGTGCTGCCATCCTTACTGTTCACAGGGTGTCAGGAATAGGTTTTGATGCTGTTACAGCCAGTCTTCCAGACCTTAACGGAAACGAACATGCTCATGGGAATGTAGAACCATTTCCTGTCAAGATGAGCCCTGGCTGTTTTTCTGAGTTAAGGTTCTTATCATCCTTTCACTCCCATCAGCATACAAGTGTTCAAGTGTGAAATTATCAGCCCTGCCTTTCCTGCATGTTTGAGGCATGATGGGCTCAGAGTCATGCATACAGGAACCATTGGTCACAACTCTTGTTTGTGGAAAGAAGTTGATCTCTTGGCCAGGCGCAATGACTTGCACCTGTAATCCCAACACTTTGGGAGTCCAGGCTGGGTGGATTATCTGAGGTCAGGATTTTGAGACCAGCCTGACCAACATGGTGAAACCCTGTCTCTACTACAAATACAAAAATTAGCTGGGTGTGGTGGCAAATGCCTGTAATCCCAGCTACTCGGGAGACTGAGGTAAGAGAGTCACTTGAACCTGGGAAGCGGAGGCTGCAGTGAGCTGAGATCACACTGCTGCACTTGAATGATGGCAAGAGACTCTGTCTCAAGAAAAAAAAAAAGTTGATCTCTTACCTGGATTATCACAAGCTTGAGTTGACCCATCCAAGATTCTGGTACTTTCAAAACAGCAAAGACACTGCAGGCTCTCCTCAGAGTATCCCAGAGCATGGTAGAGACTGGAAACAGAGCAAGAAGAGCACAGGTTCCTGCCCTGAAGGTGCTGTCTGGGTTGTAAGGTGAGGTAGAATTATTTGAAAAGTGGAACCGAGAGCCCCAGGAAGGCAAGCAGCACTGTGTCTTGTTTGCTGCTGAATTCTCAGCCTCAGCCTGGTGCCTGGCATCAAGTGAGCACTGAAATACTGAGGGAACTGATGCATTGGAAGGGAAACTTCCAGCCAGGATGCCCAGTTCTTCTGGCGTAGATGAGGGCAACTACCAAGGAAGCCCAGAAAACCAGGGAAGGTGTGAGTGTGTGCCTGTGGAGGCTTGCTGCAGAGAGAGGGCAGAAGTAGGGGTAGCCATCTCCCTGCCTGCAAACTCAAACCCAGACCTTTCCCATCTCAGGCCCTGGGACTTACTCTTCCCTTGGCCTGGTCACTCATCTCCTAGATGGCTTTCTTCACGGAGGGGTCTGGATGTACTCGCCTCACAGATGCCCACTGTGGACACCTCTTGGAAAGCAACCTCCTCTTCCTGTTTCTTCCCTTTTGGACACTCCAGCCCTTTTCCAGCATTTTTGTCTTCGTGGCATTTCCTGGCATTGGGTGTGTGTTTTGTCTGTCTCCTATCTAGAATGTCAGCTCCCTGAGGGCAGGAGCCATCCTTTTGCCCAGTCTTAAATCCTCAGTGCATCACAAGTCAGTGCCTGGCATATCATAGTCACTCAGCATACGTTTACTAGATGATTTAGTTCATTGTTTTGAGGCTGTTCTTTAAATGCATCTCCCCAGGGAGGGTAGAAAGTGTTGCTCGCTCTTTAATTATGCATTTACTTGAAGGCCTTACTGTTTCCGGTGTGTGTGTGCCAGGTATGTAGGGCAGGGAGAAGAGGAAGAGGAAGGTTCGTGCCCCTTCCCATGTGTTCAGTGGCTTCAGCCGTGGCACATGCGTGCTCTCGCTCTCTCTTTCTCTCTCTCTCTCTCTCTCTCTCTCTCTCTCTCTCTCTCTCTCTCACCCTCTCTCACCTCAATGAGTCTCTCTCTTTTTTTTTAATTTTTGAGATGGAGTCTCGCTCTGTGGCCCAGGCTGGAGTGCAGTGGCGTGATCTCAGCTTACTGCAACTTCTGCCTCCTGGGTTCAGGTGATTTCTCCTGCCTTAGCTTCATGAGTATCTGGGATTACAGGTGCATGCCACCACACCCAACTAATTTTTGTATTTTTAGTAGAGACGGGTTTTCACCATGTTGGCCAGGATGGTTTTAATCTCCTGACCTCGTGATCCACCTGCCTCAGCCTTCCAAAGTGCTGGGATTACAGGCGTGAGCCACCATGCCCAGCCGAGTTTCCATTCTTATACCACTGTATCAGAAGCCTTTTCTAAACATTATGTAGAAGGTGCTGCCCTTCCCCCACCTCTGTCCTTCTCTTGTCAGGTGACGTCCTCTCCTGGGCGTCTCCTCAACTGTGTATTTTATAAGTATACCTTGTTGTATATTTCACTCATTTGTTGCCTGTTTCCCTCACTGGAATGTAAATTGCCTGAGAGCCAAAGCTCGGTTTTGTTTCTGCCATATCTCCAGTGCTTAGAAAAATTGCCTGGCTCTGCCAGGTGTGGTGGCTCATGCCTGTATTCCCAGCACTTTGGGAGGCCAAAGCGGGCGATCACTTGCGGTCAGGAGTTTGAGACCAGCCCAGCCAACATGATGAGACCTCACCTCTACTAAACATACATGAATTAGCTGGGCATGGTGGTGGTAATAGTAATCCCTGCATGGTAGTAGTAATCCCTGCTACTCGAGAAGCTGAGGCTTGAGAATTGCTTGACCCTAGGAGGCAGAGGTAGCAGTGAGCTCAGATCATGCCACTGCACTGCAGCCTGGGTAACAGAGTGACTCAAAAGAAGAAAGAAAAAGAAAAAGAAAGTGCCTTGCTCATATTAGACAATAAATGTTTGTTAAAGGAATTGAGTCAGTTCCTGGGCATCCTGGTAGAAGGGAACCAAGTCAGTTTGTGCCTACCGGTCTGTGCCTGTTACCACCCCTGGTAAAAGCAGCCATGCTGCAGAAAATCATTTCGGGTGCTCTCATGCTACCAATGACTGTTGTCATCTGCCTTGAGACACCTTAAGGGCCATACAAGAGGCGGGCAATAGTTGTGGGGTCTACATAAGAAGGCGAGTTTCTCTAGAGTTGGAGTTACTAGGGATGGTGCTGTTGATGCAAGTGGATATTGAGCTAGGACTTGCCACTAGTGGTGTGATGGGCAGTAGAGAGGATAGTTGTTGGCCGGGTGCGGTGGCTCAAGCCTGTAATCCCAGCACTTTGGGAGGCCGAGGCAGGTGGATCACGAGGTCAAGAGATTGAGACCATCCTGGTCAACATGATGAAACCCAGTCTCTACTAAATATACAAAAAATAATTGGGCATGGTGGCGCATGCCTGTAATCCCAGCTACTCGGGAGGCTGAGGCAGGAGAATTGCCTGAACCCAGGAGGCGGAGGTTGCGGTGAGCTGAGATCGCACCATCACACTCCAGTCTGGGTAACAAGAGCGAAACTCCGTCTCAAAAAAAAAAGAGGATGGTTGTTATGTCAGGCATGCAGAATGGATGAGGAAAATGTAAAAGCTAGAATTGTACCGTGAATGGCTTTAAATGCCAGTACAGATGCTCCAAGCTCTTAGCTTTTCCTTTGCATGATCTCGGACCATTGGAGGGTTCGATTCTGGGTTGCAGCAGGTTCCTAGGAATGTCATCGTTGCTCTTTGGCATTCTGAACTTGCGCGCAGGGCTGTCTTGCTATGCCTCAGCTTATGGGAATATTGGGTATTTTCTTTTTCTTTTTTCTTTTTGTTGATACAGAGTCTTGCTCTATTGCCCAGGCTGGAGTGCAGTGGCATGATTTCAGCACACTGCAACCTCCACCTATTGGGTTCAAGCAGTTCTCCTGCCTAAGTCTCCCTAGTAGCTGGGATTACAGGCACCCACCACTATGCTTGGCTAATTTGTTTGTATTTTTAGTAGAGATGGGGCTTCACCATGTTGGCCAGGCTGGTCTCAAACTCCTGACCTCATGATCTGCCCACCTCAGCCTCCCAAAGTGCTGGGATTACAGGTGTGAGCCACTGTGCCTGGTCGAATGTTGGGTATTTTCTATGCAGGTACAAGTCACTTCTACTTTTCTCTACTGTTACTGTAAAAAATTAAGAAGAAAACACTGTTTTAGTCTCTCTTCACCTGTGAGGTTCTCAAGAGTAGTTTGGCTTTTTACCTATTTATTCTAGATTATGGTGTTTGCATTTGATTTATCTTTTGCTTACCCACATAGTACCTCCCACACATTTGTCCCCTGCAGAGACAATGTTAAAGTCCCAACTTTCCTAGACAATGCTTCCTAACCTTTTCAGGTCAAGACACACAGAAAAGATTTGTACAGCACACTGGGGTAAATGAATGAGGTTGGACTGGACCAGCAGGGGTCCCAGGCTGGGCTGTAAGGAGTTTGAGGGGCTTTGTATTCTATATGTTCCTGGAAGCTGGGTGCACCTATAAGCCATTCTTGGCACAAAGTAGGGAATTGGAAGTGCTCATAGTATTGCCTGGGAAGCTATAGTAGAGACTCAGTAAGTACTTAATAACTGAATTTGTTGAATGAATTAAATAACAATTTGAAAGTGATGTGTTTTACAGCTGGCTGTGTATTTAGAGATGAGAGAGAATACAAATGATTTCTTTTGCCCTTCGTACTTAGAAGCAATTGATGATCGGCTGGACGTGGTGGCTCATGCCTGTAATCCCAGCACTTTGGGAGGCCAAGGCGGGTGGCTCACCTGAGGTCACGAGTTCAAGACCAGGCTGGCCAATGTGTTGAAACCCCATCTCTACTAAAAATACAAAAATCAGCTGGGTGTGTTGGCGGACACCTGTAAATTCCAGCTCCTGGGGAGGCTGAGGCAGGAGAATTGCTTGAACCCAAGAGACAGAGGTTGCAGTGAGCTGAGATAGTGCCATTGCATGCCAGACTGGGCAACAAGAGCGAAACACTGTCTAAAAAAAAATGAAGAAGAAGCAACTGATGATCAAGTAGGACCCACTTAATCACCTGGTATTTGCATGGGCAGAGGGGGAGGCAGAGATAGGGTCTCACTCTGTTGCTGACACTGGAGTGCAGTGGCACAGTTATGACTCACTGCAGCCTCAACTTCCTTGGCTCAAAGGTTTGATTTTTGAGGTATAAATCAGGTAATAATGTTTTCAAGTATAGGTTTAAACAAGAATTTCGAGCAGTTTCTTAGCCACATGTTAAAGCCACTTGGAGAGACCTCTGAAAATTCCTGGAGATTTCTATGTCATTGATCTGGGGTGCTGCCTGGGCAATAGTTTTGTGTTTGTTGTTTATATTATCTTTTGTTTTTGGAAACAGTCTTGAACTTACAGAGTTTGAATCCGTATGATTTTAAAAAGCCTCCCCGCCCCCCCAGTCATTTGAGAATTAACTGCTGATCCAATGCTCAGTCACCTGTAGCCTTTTCACCAATAGTATAGTATATTTCTAACAAAAAGAACCTTCTGGTGTAGAACCAGAATATAATCATCAAAGGAAAAAATCAGCACAGTGATAATTGCTACCACTTCAGCTGCATTCAAGGTATGACATTTGCCACACACTGCATTTGGGTTACTTCTTTTCATTCTCCTTTCATTTGGAACCGTTTCTCAGTCTTTCCTTGACTATCATGGCCTTAAAACTTTTGAAGATTGTAGGCCAGTTATTTTGTAGACAGTCTCTGAATGCGGAGTTGTCCGGTGGTTCCTTTGATGGTACTCAGGTTATACACATTTAAAAGGGGTATCGCAGAATTGATGCTGTGTTCTTATCTATCATGTAACTCACAGTTTAAATTTGTGCCATTGCTGACGATGTTCACATGGATTACTTGATTAAGGTGGTATCTTGACAGGCTTCTCCTTTACATAATTACCTTTTCAACCCTTTATTACAAGTATTTTATGGGGAGATGCTTTGAAACTATGTTACTATTCCATTCCTCATCATTTCAATTTATTCATTTGCTTATTTATCTCTGTATGAACTTGTGTTTTCCTATTTTCTACAATGGCTTATAGTCTCTTACTATAATTATTTATTTTGATGCTGATGTTGTTCCAAATTTAGCTTGTAGGAGCACTTCACACTGTCTTTTGTGGTCATTAGATGGATCCCATCATACTTGGAGCACTCCTTTGCTTCTTGGCAAACGTACATTCCAAGTTCATCTTGTACTTTTCTTATCCTACCCCGAGAATTAGCTCTTTTTCCAGAGAACTCTGGTTTATTTAGTGAAGAATGGTATTTAGAAGCCACAGAAGAGGGTGCTAAGTGCGTTCATTATTTGGATGTTGCTTGTTCTCTAGCCCTCAGAGTTACAGAGCTAAGGGAATAAGAGTGTATGCAAGTGTATGTGAGTGTGTGTAGGAATATATACTCAAATATGTACACAAAGTTACAGCTAATACTTATTATGTCTATATATATTGAAAACTATGAGTTCATGCCAGTAATTTAGATCCAACCCCACAGAGTTCATTTGAGTTTTCTCCCTTTTCTTCCATTTGTGTAACTTACTTTCTCAACAGTGAGGAACCTGGGTGTCATTATTCTTAATATACTTAAATAGTCCATCAGTCTCCTGTATGTAACCCATCTCCATCACCACCCCCATGGATGCCTTCTCTGTGTAGATGCCCATTGCTCTCTGCTTGGGCTCTGACCCAGAACAGGGATTTTTTTAAAACTCCTCAAATGGTGCTAATATGCAGCCTAGATAGAGAACACAACTGAATTAGAAGAAAGGTGAAACCCACACTATTTGATTTATTATAAAGTAAATGGCAGGTTTTTAAGCCGGATTGGCAAAGTAGATTCTTCCTAAGGAAGTGAAATTTAAAGAGAAGACTCAATCCTACCAAGATGAATGATAAAAAACAAAACAAAAAACGGGGTGCAAGTATGGCCTATCTCCTGGAAAGCTTTGAAATATATTTGTTTTAGAAATGAATTTACTTCTGTTGAGCATGAATTTCAGTCTGTTTCCCTGAATAGCCTTTTTATAGGGAAAATATTTGAAAGGGTTCGTTTGTTTTTGAAGAATGTGGTTCACTGAAACTTATTCCATTTTGTTTTATGTTATTTTGAGACAGAGTATTGCTCTTGTTGTCCAGGCTGGAGTGCAGTGGCGTCATCTCGGTTCTCTGCAACCTCTGCCTCCCAGGTTCAAGCAATTCTTTTACCTCAGCCTCCTGAATAACTGCGATTACAGGCACCTGCCACCACACCCAGCTAATTTTTGTGTTTTTAATAGAGATGGGGTTTCACCATGTTGGTGAGGCTGGTCTCAAACTCCTGACCTCAGGTGATCCAACCCCCCTTGGCCTCCCAAAGTGCTGGGATTACAGGTGTGAGTCACTGCACCCAGCCAACATTGCATTTTTAAAAATAAACTTTTAATTTTAGATTTAGAAAAAAAAAATGACAACCTAAAACTTTTTTATTTGTAAATGCCAAATCTTTAAACAGGAAAATTCAGGCTATTGTTGCTCCTTTTCTGTAGTTGGTTTCACTGTAAAATGTGGAAGCCAGATTACAGCAATTTGGGCACAAGGAACCCCATCCATTCCTTCCACTTGCAGCCCAAGGAAGCAAAAGGCTTTTAGAGCCAAATAGAACAGAATCTGTGGCCAGTCTACCTGAGATGGTCAACATCCATCTTAACAGTTTTTGTAAATCCATTTTCTTAAAGGAGGACCCTGCTGCTGCAGGTGGATATTCTCCACGTGTTTCACACCTAGACAGAGGCACACAATCTGACTCCAAAGAAATCCAGCCTTAAGGAAATTTCAGTAAAATTTTGTCCTTGGTTGTGTGGATTTTGCATGTTAGGCTTTTATATCTTTAAACCCAGAGGTGCAGGAGAAAGGCTAATATCTGAATGTGGACAAAGTGACAACATGTAGGTAAAATAATTTTTTAAGTCTTTTTTCTATAAATAAAACATTATTATGTATTCACAGGAACCCCCCTCAGTTTTCATCCATGGTTCCTTTTGTACAGTTTCAGTATGTTAAACTAGATCTCTGCTTCCCAAACTTGAGTCCTTCAGGAACCATCTTAACCTGTTATTCACTTAACCTTTAATTTGACTCACTTGTAACTTGGCCTTATTCTAGGTGGTATCTGTGAAACCATGGGTTTGTTATCTGTTCGGTATTTGTGAGGACCTGGGAACTAGATCTTTTAACTCTCCTAGCAATGAAATTACGTAAGCATAGAGTCTGGGGTTTCCCACTGTGAGCTTTGAAGTTAAGGTGGTTGGTTGAGTGTATGGTTTTTCCCAAGTGATACATAGAGTGAAAATTGACAGCATTCCAATAAATGTTAGTTTTCAAGTGTGTGCTGTAAATTATATTCTCTTAATTTCTTTTTTTTTTTTTTTTTTTTGAGACCGAGTTTCGCTGTTGTTACCCAGGCTGGAGTGCAGTGGCACAATCTCGGCTCACCGCAACCTCCGCCTCCTGGGTTCAAGCAATTCTCCTGCCTCAGCCTCCCGAGTAGCTGGGACTACAGGCGTGCACCACCATGCCCAACTAAGTTTTGTATTTTTAGTAGAGACGGGGTTTCACCTTGTTGACTAGGATGGTCTCGATCTCTTGACCTCGTGATCCACCTGCCTTGGCCTCCCAAAGTGCTGGGATTATAGGCGTGAGCCACCGCGCCCGGCCCTCTTAATTTCTTAAGATTCAGAATATTTCTCTAACTAGAATGTTTATAATTGTATATCATTAACCTGATTAGTTCATCTGTACAGGAAAATGTAATAGTGAATTCACCCAATAGGGAATATGTTTGTTTGTTTGTTTATTTTTGAGGCTGAGTCTGGCCCTGTTGCCTGGGCTGGAGTGCAGTGTCGCTATCTCAGCTCACTGCAATCTCTGTCTCCTGGGTTCTAGTGATTCTCCTGCCTCAGCCCTCGAAGTAGCTAGGACTAAAGGAGTATGCCACTGCACCTGGCTAATTTTCATATATTTAGTAGAGGTGGGGTTTCACTATGTTGACCAGGTTGGTCTCAAACTCCTGACCTCAGATGATCTGTCTGCCTTGGCCTCCCAGAGTGCTGGGATTACAGGCATAAGCTACCACGCCAGGCCTGGAATACACTGATTTATAGGACTCTCAGTGCCTGCCTTAAAAACACAAGTAGAAAATATATAAAACATATAGTATTAATAAATACAGAGAAAAAGTTTAGAATACAGAATATAGAGCTTTATGTTCACCACTCTGAATATGTCATGGGAAAACATCTAACTTAGGATAAATATGTATGTCCCATAATTGAGTTAATATATTCTACATTATCTGTGGAGGAATACTGCTCAAAAGCCATCTGGATGTTGTCATATTCAAATCAGGTCCTTTGCTGAATGGAAATTCATTAAGTGTGTGTGTGTGTGTGTGTGTATTCTTTTAGGTAGGTAGTATAAAAGCTCACCTTAATAGGCGTCTTTGAAACTAAACTTAATGTCACGTTTTGCAAAAGGGGTGACAAACCAAGATGTGGGAATAATTAAATGTGAGTTTTATGCATCTTTTTGGTTTAAATGAAATACTATGTTCTACTCAGAGGCAACGTGCCGTGTTGCACACTGTTTACAAGCATTTACTTTGCTACAGAAATGGGTTGTGACTGTAGATGTATGACCTTCTGCTATGATGTTACTTTAACAGAGAGAAGGAGCAAGAAAGGGAAGAACAGTTAATGGAAGACAAGAAAAGGAAGAAAGAGGATAAAAAGAAAAAAGAAGCCACTCAGAAGGTGAGTTTCATTAATTAAGTCTGTCTTTCTATCTGCTAGGCATCCAGAATAAGAAACTGTCTTGGCTTGAATACCCAATATCTCAATAATGGTACTTGAGACGTTAGTTTACTTAAAAGTTTTCATATTTAGAGGCAGGAGAAAGTTCAAGGTCTGCATTTGTTACCATAAAGTAGAGGTTAAATAATACTGTAGCTGATTTGTTGAAAACAACAGTAAACAGTATTGAGAAAAGCAGGAGAGTTTTCAGACTCTCAACTCTTGTTGTATTTCCTTATTTGTATATTAATTTAGTCTACATTTTCTTAAGCAAGTCTACAGAATAACTTTTAAAAACTGGCTGGAGGTTGCTCCAGTGTTTTTTCAGTTTATCCATCGTGCTGTTGTCTAGATGAGGATGAGTCTACCTTTGGAGAATTCCATGTAGAAACCCCCTTGGAAAGGATCTAGTGAGCCCATGTAGTGCTTTGGAGGATAAGGCATTGCATGGTTTTGAGGAATTGCTTAGAGAAAACAGAAGAGATGCTAAAAGTATAAGGCAGAGGGCTGATGGCTGTCTCCTGTAAGGTCTCAGGTGAGCGGTTTGTCCGGCAGAGTTGTCCAAGGCAGAGTGGCTAGAATGCGCCTGCCCTCCCCGTTTGCTTCAGAGCATGCCCCTCTGCCCTGGCCATTGTCTGATCTTACCTGCTTCCCGCACCTTACCATTCTTTTTGCATCTCTTAACTTGATCTCTGGCTCAGCAGGGGTAGCTTTGGTGCTTTTTTTGGAGGCATGGTGATTTTCTGCCTGTTATTGTCACCGCTGCGTGAAGCATTTGGGAAGCAGGACCTAGTGTGGGATAGGTTTGAGGGTCCCTGCCATGGTGCTAGCTATTGAAGCTAAGTTTAGGGAGGAAGCAACTGTGACAAGGTTCAGAGGAAACTCTAGATTTAGAACAAGTCAAAGCAATCAAACATAAGCCACTGCACGTTTTTCCAGCATTATTGGATATAGCATTTCTCATAATTCAGTTTTTTGAATTACTGAAATAATCAAGTGTTAGTATCAGCATAAGAAAAATCCTGAAAATATTTTCTGAACTGAAAAGCATATGTCCCTGCCGTGTTCAATATATGAAATGTAATTTTATCTTTTCTTCATAACTTATTTAAAAGGAACATTTATTATTATTTGATCCTATAATAGACTGCTGTGCTCTTTAAGATTTTGTCTGCTTTTAATTGTGTTTGTTTCTATTAATAATGGTAGATTCTCCATCACATCTTCATGCTGTCAGGGTACCTGCTTCAAATATGTTGCTTCTCATCTGAGTTTGTTAGAATTGCCTAAAATTCTGGAGTGAAAAGTGTGAATAAAGAAGCCAGATTGCTTGGTGCCTCGGCTCATGCCTGTAATCCCAACACTTTGGGAGGCCAAGGCAGGCAGATCACTTGAGTCCAGGAGTTCGACACCAGCTTTGCCAGCATGAAAACCCCATCTCTACCAAAAAAATACAAAAAAATTAGCCGGGTTTGGTGGTGCACATCTGTGGTCCCAGCTACTTGGGAAATTGAGGTGGGAGGATCACTTGAGCCCAGGAGGTGGAGGTTGCAATGAGAGAGTGATATCTTGTGTTACCTCTTACCCCACCAAAATAAACATAGAAGTCAGATAACAGCCCAGAGGTTTTTTTGTACTTGCCTATGGGTCCATGGCCACATGCCTTGTCACTGAGGTTGCAATATACAGGTCCACCAGCCATGGGGTGTTCGTATCATTGCCCCTGTGGCTTCTGGGCTCTTGTCCCTGTGCCTCACACATATTGCGCCTTCCACCTCCAACTGGAGTGCTGTGAGATTAAACCTGAGTGAAAATTTTCTTTCCTTGGGACACTCACACATTTCATTTACTAAATTGGTACAAAAATCAGATTTTGCAATCTGCGGAAATGGGCGGCTAATAGGCTGGGCACCAAGGAACTTGAGCAAAGCCTGTGAAGAGGATGCCAGACAGTGATCTAGAGAGTATATATTCCTTCTTCATTTTTAACATACATAGCAGTGTTTACTTAAACTACGAATATCAATATCTAAAATGATTAATAAAATGTGCATCTGTAAACTTTAACTGGATTCCGCAGAGGAAAATGATTTAAAATAAAGATAGTGTGAATGTACTTGAGAGTGAATGAGACTGTTTATGCAGAGAATATAGTTTTATGTAGCTGGACAGTCTCTCTCCTCTGTGCTTGCATCTGCATTAAGAAGTGATGGCAAAGGGGAAAATCACCGTATATAAAATCTTGAAGTGATAAATTATGAACAGCAAAAATTCTACCATTTTTGCTCAAATATATTCTAGATCAGCTTGACACAGGATGTAGGCTGATACAGGCTGATGCATGGCCTTTGATCTTGTTTTATTATATTGAAACATTGCATAATTTCAGAATTAAATTCTGATTTAGCAGTTTTAAGGAGAGCACAAAGCTTACCATGTGATTATCTTCATGGTTTCCAACCTTACTGTAGAGACAACGCCTCAACCAGGAGCCATAAAATGTGCTATGATGCAAAGAATTGTAGAGAACATGCCAGAGGTCTGTCATGTGGTCAGTCGTTCGTTCATTCAGTCCACGAACATTTGTGGTGCCTCTTCTAAGGGCTTCCACATCTTTCATGCTGCTTTCCCAGGGCTTTAGAATCATCTCTTTGTGTCCATCTTCACTGTTAGACCGACTGTAAGTTTCTTGGTTTTATTTGTATTTGTATTGGCAGTAACTAGGGCAGTGCCTGGTGCAGAATAATCACTCAGAAGTAGTTTAATAAGTGAATGGTCAAGAATGAAGGTGGAAACGTAATTTTCTTGAAGAACTGACATGTATTTAAAGCTGAAACTAAATTACTTCCACACAGAAATTAAGCATGAACTTTTTCCTGTGTTCAATGGTTGTGGCAGTTGGCTCTTCCAAGAGCCATTGCTGAGTAAACTGTTAGATATCCATTCATGAGAGAGGTGTCAGAGGATTTTGTTCACATTCATTTAGGCTGATGCTGCTAAAGGAGCATTGTTTCGAGTTGGCAGAACACATGCTTTGATCATCCAGCTTTTCACCATCTGGGGGGACAGCTCTTAACAGAACCCACATTATAAAACATATCTGACATTATTTGGGTTTGTTGCTTACAATGGGAAGGCACTGACTTCATGTATAACTGATCTTCAGCATGGCATTCTAAGCAATATTTACAATGGCATTAAACCTAAATTGCCTTCAGGAATTGGTATGTGGCCATACATCATTCATTCTTGGATAAGTGGAGATACAGAAAAATTATACAAGAGTATTTTCAGTAGAATTGAGCTCTGTAACAGTTACTCATTTTCAGACACTGGGTTCCACAAATTCACTATGATAGAATTAGCTTGTCGTTTAACACAGGAATGTAGGAAACACACCAGGAAGTTCTACAGGCAGGTCTTTGAACTCATATTTAGAATCTTTCAGTGTGCTGGTATCCATGGGAAGTAGGCTGGTCAGCTATAGGACCTTCCTTCAAAAGATGGTCGTGTTTTCGTGAACCCCCATGGATGTAATCCAGTATGATTACCAGCTACAAATTAACAAACTTCTTTGCTATATGAATATTTTTATTACAAAAGTCAGATAATCAATATAAAAATGCTTTAGAAGATTAACAGTTGGGAAATGGATCAGAATCACCCATGATCTCAATAATTTAATGTAACCACTATTGGAAAGATGGCATAGTTTCTTTTGGATGTTTTGCTTGGGCATTACCTTTGTGGCTTTGTTGTTATAAATTAGATGCCCTTTTTTATTTTCCCCTCTTAAAAATATCAGAAGCTGTTTTCCATAAGGCTCCTAATTACCATGTCCAAACTCTCTAAAGTCTATTACTATAGTCAGCCTGTCCGGCCTTCTAGGTTAATCATTTCCATAGATGTATTAGTTACTATACAAAGAAATACGTTGTTTTTTTTTTAACAGAGCCCCCTTGATTTGTCCAAAATTTACATATTTCAGTGTTACTGATATACTTCATGGTATTTTATATAAGCCTTGATACTAACAGCAAACATTTATTGAGCACTGCATAGAATATCTGATTTACTCCTTACAGTAGTCCTTTGCAGGGATATACTATTATTACCTCCATTCAGTAGATAACAGAAAACTGGGGGTCACATAGCCAGAAAGTGACAAGGCTTGGTTTTGAATCCTGCTTTCCGACCATGATGTCTGATACCTCTAATGATGAGTCCCTGAGGTTTTGCTTTTTAGATTTGAGACTGAGTGTTTGTGCCTATATTCTTAGGGGAATCTTTTTGTGTCTATGGCTAATTTAGCTTCTGGGCCACACACATTCATGTGATTTTTCTCTAGTCATAGCAATCAAAATGCAAGTAGCGTTCTCAGTACAGGGACCTCATCATATAATGAGTGGAATCCTTTTTTTTTTTTTTTTTTAAGTTTTACTATTTTTCTGAATGGTGGTCATGTAAATTATAACTGGACATAAGGCTACAGTCGTTGGAAGCATGTCTGAACTGACTCCTAGCTCCTTTTTCTGGATTTCAGCTTTGCCTGTGTATCTGTCTGACAGCTTGAATTGCTTGAGTTATCAGAATTAAAGTAGTCTGAAAATATAGTACTGAATTAAAAAGCAAATCTCATTTACTTTTGTTTATTTATTTTGCAGGTCACGGAACAAAAAACCAAAGGTAAGACTTTTTTTTTTCTTTTTAAATTATTTAGAACCTTTTGTGTTTAGCTTTTACACTGTTGCTGACTCAGCCTCCAATCCACTGAATAGAGAGTGAGCGTAGAGTAATTACTGTGAGTTGTTTGCAGTCGCTGAAGAACAGTCATGACAAATTGAAAATACTTGTATTAGTGTTTCTAGTTGGCCTTAAATTTTCTAGGAGGCAAAAGAGTAAATACCTTGTTTTAAAAAGTATATGGATCATGGCTGGGCACAGTGGTTTGCACCTTTAATCCCAGCACTTTGGGAGGCTGTATCACTTGAGGTTAGGAGTTCTAGACCAACCTGGCCAAACTGATGAGCCCTCATCTCTACTAAAAATAAATAATTAGCTGGGCATTTTGGCAGGCACCTGTAATCCCAGTTCCTTGGGAGGCTGAGGCATACGAATTGCTTGAACCCAGGAGGCGGAGGTTGCAGTGAGCAGAGATCATGCCACTGCACTCCAGCCTAGGTGACAGAGTGAGACTCCGTCTCAAAAAAAAAAAAAAAGTATGTGGGTCATGATTTTGAATTGAACCTTTTCAAAACTTTTTTTTTTTTAGAATAATAGCAAAAAACAAACACCAGCTTTTAATTTATAGATGGGAATTGCAACAGTCTGTCAACCACCTTGACCTGTGATATGCATTGAGTCTGATAATGGAATATTGCACCTAGGATGTTTACTCTGCCTTCTGAGCTAGAACTTGGAATATGCTTTTTTAAATGATAATACATTTTGAGTCGCTTAACTGTTATAAAATAGTGACTTGTAAACTGAAGCAGGTGCCCCTCGGGTCGTTCTTAACCTAGTAGTCCATGTTTTTCTGGCTTCTTGCTCTCCTATTAATTTTGATCATGTAGTTTTGTCTGGTGATTGTCACACTTTTGCTCATTTCCCTTTCAGAATGAGAGAGTTAATTCTTCGAAATAGCTCCTCTCTTCGCCTACCTAAATATGTGTTTCTCAGTTAGATATGCATAAGGATCATTTGCATAAAATTGTCAAAATACACAGTCCCCGGCCATGGCCCTAGCAGATGTATTTTGAAAAGCTCTGCAGGTGACCCCAGTACATGTCCCTGAGTGAGAATCATTGCCTTGGATGAAAGGAATTAGAGATGACTATGATGACTTAGAGAAGGATAAGGGTGATAGAGAGGTCAAGGCTTGATGGGAGGCCCTGTAATGATTCGTTTCTTCATTGTTTTGTATTGTTTTGTTTTATTGGACTACCAGGCCAAAGCCTGTCACACAGCGATGAAAGAGTAGTAAGAGAGTGCTAATCTGTTAGGAAATTTAGTTATGGAAAATAAATTCTCAGATAATTAGGCGTTTCTATAATAAATTTCTAACCAAAAGACATTTCAAAGGAGAATGTAGTCTGGGAGTTTGTAGTGATGTGTTAAAAAAAACCATAATTATTAGTTATAATTAATTGGTTACAAAGAATAGCATTCTGCCCTTGTACATTTCCTCAGTTTCAGCCCAGAAGTAGGCTTTATTGTGGAAGGATTTTTGTAAATTACTTGCTTGAAATATAAATGATACTTTACCATAGAAATAGTGTTATCCATAATGGTACAGCATACTGTCTAGAAGAGAATTTGGGCACTTAAGTATTGATATTTTTAGGACTTTTTGATGATTTATGGGGACAACAGATGAGAAAATTGGCATTTTTCTGGACAGTCCAGACTCTGGTTTCTGGAATGTGGTGATTGGGTTTCTAGGCCTGGCCACAAGACTGATGCTTACTGAGTCAAGTGTTAGTTGTGCTGTAGAACTGAGCTGCTCTGTATGATAAGTGATGTTGGGGAACAGAAAACCTGTTACGCATCTTTTCTTGCAGAAAAAAAATTTGGGAGGGATACGAAACCTATTCTCAAACACGTTCTTCTTTCTTCTACCAGTCTTAAAAATCAAACTTTCTATTCACCACCAAAAATTTTTTTTCCAATTGAGAACTTTCTCGTACCTACTGTGTAATGGAATACAACTTCACAGTCTCCCTACTCTCCCTGCCTCCCGTCCCTCCAGTTAAAAAATAATGTAAAATAATACCAAGGGGAGATGAGAGGCCATCTCAGTCTCCTAAGGGATTTAATAATTAGATAGCAAGTAAAAAATACCAGTTGTCCCTGTGGTATATTAGACTGTAAACAGAGGGAGGCCCACCTTTCTAGTGTTGGGTCTAGGTTTACAGCCGCATCTTCATCTTTATTCCCGAGACCCAACCTTGGTACTCTAAATCTTCTTCTTCTCTTACCTCAGCTGAACATAACTGGGGGACATGTTCCTCTTCCCAAAGATGGTGTCTTCCTCGGGCAACCTCTCCTTCACTCTGAATCTACCCATCTTTCTGCAGTAGATAGATGCTAGAAGCACAAAGACAAGACCGTTGGTACCAAGTCCCTGGTTGTGTAGAGGACTGAAGTGAGATTTTTCTGTATTTTAGAGAAGTAGTATATTAATTGTATATTCTTCCTGTATTCTCCACCATTTAAAAAAAAATTGTGAGAGCCAGACGGTGGTTCACACCTGTAACCCTAGTACTTTGGGAGGCCAAGGCGGGCGAATCATGAGGTCAGGTGTTCGAGACCAGACTGACCAACAAGGTGAAACCCCGTCTCTACTAAAAATACAAAAAAAAAAAAAAAAAAAAATAGCTGGGTGTGGTGGCACGCACCTGTAATCCCAGCTACTCAGGAAGCTGAAGCAGGAGACTCACTTGAACCCTTGAGGCGGAGTTTGCAGTGAGCCAAGATCCCAGCCTGGGAAACAGAGCGGGACACCATCTCAAAAAAAAAAAAAAAGAAAGTGAGAATTCTCAGAAGAATAGGACAGATCTCAAGTGGAGGTTATGAGAAGACATAGCTAGAGCTGGCTTGCTACCCAGGTATCAAATAATAGAAAGCACTTAAGGTAGAAGCTAATATCCACCTTCGTTAGATTTTAGAATAGAATTGAAAGAGTTTGAGGGATTGATGTAATCATTCAGCTTTAACAGGGATGAAGTTTAGGATTAAGTTTAGGATTTAAAAGCCCAATTGCAAAAACTATATAATGGAAGAGGTTGGACATAGAAATTTATCCTTGTTAAAAAGATGTTAGGCACCAGGCACCATAGTTCAGGCCTGTAATCCCAGCTACTCGGAAGGCTGAGACGGGAGGATTGCTTGAGCCCAGTAATTCAAGGCTGAAATGAGCCAGAAGTGCCACCGTACTCCAGCCTGAACAGCAGAGCAAGACCTTGTCTCAATTAAAAACAAAAAATGATGTTAGAGTGATGGCTGGCTCTAATGAGAGTTTATCAGCCTAAGATGACCTTACACTGTGTTAATAGACATATAGTATCCAGGAAGGAATTTACACTTCCTGCACCACACTACGGAAAGGAAGCAGGAGCAACCGGCATGTACCATGTGGAGTTTGGGCCAGATTGGGCAAGGAATTTGTTAACTCAGGAAGTTTTAAACACCTGGGGTCTTTGAGCTCCCAGGGAAAGGCTTCCTGCTTGGGAACCTCAGGAAACTAACTGTCTTCAAAAATTTGAAGGGCTCTAGTGCCTGTCACTTAACAGTTCCTTGGTAATTATCTGTCATGTATTTTGTTCAGTGAAATTTGTTCTTGAAATAGCACCAATGGGGAGTCAAAGCCAACAGGGAAAAGCTTCTAGCTCAGTAAAAGTTAAAGTTTTTGGGTGTTGTCACTGGAAGACAGTTGAGAGCAGCACCTAATCCATCAGCATACCTGGGGTTACGGGCCATCGCAGGACATTGGCTACCACTCTTTGTTTTGAGCCTATTTCAGAAGGCATAGTGCAGTGAGTCAACTCTCATTTATTAATATTGGAGGGGTTCCCCCCATTAAATGATTGATAAACTACTTGCAGCACCCCTCACACCTTGTAGAAACACGTGTGTGTTCTAACACAGCTGTGGGAAGCCACTTGTTCAGAGATGGAACTGGCTGCCTCTAAGAGAATGAATGAATGTGAGGTATTAGGATATATGCGGCACCAATTAATTGGCACGAAAATAGTCCAAATAGGAGGTAATGAGGACTTGAACCTGCTGCGGGGCAGTGGTGGTAAAGGGGAAGGAATGAATTGAGAGAGGCTTTAGTTTAACTTAATGTTGATTAGATATGTTAAACGGGTGGGGGAGCATTGAGAAGTCCAAGATACAACCAGGTTTCTGACTTGAGCAGGTGGTTGGGTGATAAGTTCATTCTTTGAGAGTGAAGACATGGGATAGGGAGCTAGGAAACAAGTTTGGAGGAAGGGAAAGATGGTAAGTGGCAGTTAAAGCCTGAGCCTAGAAGAGTTGGCACTCAAGGAACTGAAATGTGGAAAGGGTGCAGGCCCTATCTTCCCATTGATTTTTGTTGTTGTTGTTTTTAAGCCACTATTTATGGCCACATTCATTTGCCATTCCCCAGTCAGAAGCCCAGGTTGCCATTATGGCCATGGACAATTTGCCTCACTGTTTTTGTACTGGCCATGAGCTAAAAATATTTTTTACATTTTGTAATTATTGGAGAAGAAATGAGAGTATTTTATGACATGTGAAAATGACAGGAAATTCATACTTCACTGTCCATAAATAAAGTTTATGGGAGCACAGCCACACACTCATTTGTTTACACATTGTCTTTGGCTGCTTTGACCCTACAAGTGCAGAATCAAGTTGTTGTGATGAAGACCATATGGCCAGTAAGCCCTAAAATATTTACTATCCGGCCCTTTACAGAAAGTTTGTTGATCCCCCCGATCAAGAGTAGAAGTCCACACAGGAAGAGTAAAGAAAGAGCTGAAGAGCTAGCTGGAGCACATCTCACAGAAACAGGAGGGAGGGAATGATGAGTGGTGTCAGAAGCTGCAGAAAAGTCGAAGAAAAGGTCCAGTGCAGACTGGTTAGACTGGCAACAAAGATCACTAGGGACTTAGGAGGAAGGAAGCTTCCAGGGAGATGTTTAGGGCAAAAGCCAGTGTATTTTGGGTAGAGGGAGTAGAAGGTAAAGAAACAGAGACAGTGCTAAGAGGTTACTGAAAATTGTTCAGTACATATTGACCACTCGCTGCGAGTCATCAGATTTAAAATGCTCAGCCTAGAATATCTTTTCTAGGCCTTGTTTGTATTTTACCTACTACTTTAAAAACATTTATAGGTCATTCTTTTTATGTTTGATACCGTTGAGATAGTTAAAGGAAATAATAGTTTGTACTAGTTCTGTGTAGCTGCTGGGTTCAGAACCCTACCTGGTTCGGAAGTTTCTTAAATAGTCCTTTTATCTGAAAAAGGAGCATCTAATTGAAGGTTTCAGAAATAAGGGCAATTAGAAGTTTAAACTGTGAGATACAAAAATGGAAAAAGATAAATGGGATAAGGAAGGGGAGGAGATTCAATTATTAGAGTACATAAATGTTTCTTAAAAGTAAATGAATGGAGGCTGGGCACGGTGGCCCACACCTCATATTTCAGCACTTTGGGAGGCGGAGGTGGGCAGATCACCTGAGGTCAGGAGTTCGAGACCAGCCTGGCCAACATGGTGAAACCCAGTCTCTACTAAAAATACAAAAATTAGCCAGGCGTGGTTGTGCACACCTGTGATCCCAGCTACTCTGAAGGCTAAGGCAAGAGAATCACTTGAACCTGGGGGCAGAGGTTGCAGCGAGTTGAGATCCCATCACTGCACTCTAGCTTGGGCAACAGAGCAAGACTCCATCTCAAAAAAAAGAAAAGGAAAAAGTAAATGAGGGCCGGGCACGGTGTCTCAAGCCTGTAATCCCAGCACTTTGGGAGGCTGAGGCGGGTGGATCACGAGGTCGTGAGATCGAGACCATCCTGGTCAAAATGGTGAAACCCCGTCTCTACTAAAGATACAAAAAAAATTAGCTGAGCATGGTGGCGCGTGCCTATAATCCCAGCTACTCGGTAGGCTGAGGCAGGAGAATTGCCTGAACCCAGGAGACGGAGGCTGCAGTGAGCCAAGATTGCGCCATTGCACTCCAGCCTGGGTAACAAGAGCGAAGCTCCATCTCTTAAAAAAAAAAAAAAAAAAAAAAAAGTAAATGAAAGTTAGAAAATAGCTTTTTTTTCACAATGTTTTTATTTCCTTATAGTACAGAGATCATGTTTAAGCCACAAACCTTTCCTCTGTAAAATAGTATACTATGCCTTTACTTTGAACAGCTCATCTTTAGAAAAACTTGCACAACCTGCAAATCATTAAGATTCAGAAAAGAGACAGCCTGAAAAGTAACATACTCAGACTTAACAATAGCTTCTCTTCCCCTTTATCGTCTTACATTCTGGACCATGATGATGGATTGATGCACACTGATTCTGATTTCTTAAGACTTTGGGAGTCAGTTTGGATCAGGCCTCCTGCCTAAAAAGCTGCATTCCTTTCCAATTAGTGCCTGCAATTCTGGTTGGCATTTAAATGCTTAACGTTCTTAGATTCAGAAAGGTGTGATTTAAAAAATAGAATAAGAATTCATTCAGGTGCTGAAACACAGTTTGCTGTGACTAAGGTGGTGTCTTGGGTGTTTTCTGACTGTGTCCTGGAGGTTTTAATTTTTTTCTTTTTATACTTTGACCTATTTGTGCATGATGTCCTGGAGTTTGAATGACTAATCTCCTAGGCCAGAGCACACTGTCTTGGGAGGAAAGTGGTTGAGGTGTGTTCCTATTTTATAACGACTTTATCACTTACAATCCATTCTATCTCTGATGTGATTGTGGGAAAGTGCCCTGAGGATCTTGCACGATATGTGATAACTACCAAATTTCTTCAGTTGAAACAGTGTTGTGTTTTAAAGTGAGTCAAACTGGTATTCAGCCCTCAGTCCTGCAGGTCTCTCTGTCTTGTCTTGCTGTTGTTTTCTGGATTGAGTTAAAGTATGTAGTAGACCTGGTTAACTTGTAGTGAAGATGCTAGACCTTTTATAGAAGGGCAGGCTTACAGAAACATAGCTCTTTCCATCCTAAAAACCAGTTGGGATGAATTTCTCCAGTCCCTCCCTGCCAGCTTCTTATTTGTACTCATAAGAAAAGGGGGGATTGCAAATGCCCTATGCTGTAGAATCCTCTAGAAACAGATAGTAAAGGAATATTAAATAATCTTCATTCATTCATTTACTATTTATGTATCCATCTGTTGTTATATGTCATGAATATTAAATAATGACTAATTTTATTTTCTGAAGTCACACATTTATTCTGCTCATCAGATTTTGGATCCTCTGATCTCCACTCCCCCTCCCTTTACTGGGAGACCTGGTGCTGCCATTGATTGGCTGAGGTTAGACATGGGGTTGCCTAGAAGTTGCTGCAGGCATCTGCTCTTTTCTCCTGTCAACCACAGTATGTTAATGTCCAGCAGTGGCATAGATTGGACCGCCTGATTTCTGATGATGTATCTGTCTCATAAAGGAGCCAGTTCAACAAACGACATGCTGGCCCAGCATCATTTTAGCAGTCAAAGCAGTACTGCCCCCAGAGCTGGCCCTGATGTTACCCAGGGAGGCAGGGATTTAGGCCACAGAATCATCTGAACTATCAGGCTTGATTATTTCTGTACGACTTCCAGCCTTTATTTTCCACGTAGTTTTGGTTTTTGGGGGGGTTTTTTTGAGATGGAGTCTCACTCTGTCATGCAGTGGCGTGACCTCGGCTCACTGCAGCTTCCACCTCCCGGGTTCAAGCGATTCTCCTGCCTCAGCCTCCCAAGTAGCTAGGATTACAGGCATGCACCACCACCCTGGCTAATTTTTTTGTATTTTTAGTAGAGACGGGGTTTCACCATATTGGTCAGGCTGGTCTCAAACTCCTGACCTCAAATGATCTGCCTGCCTCAGTCTCCCAAAGTGCTGGGATTACAGGCATGAACCACCGCACCTGGCCTGCCAGGTAGATTTTTATGGAGAGGGTAGTGATCTTTTGGCCGCATGCAGCAAGGGAGGTGCAAATCTAAGAGAGCCTTCTCTGTAGGTTGGAGGGGGAGAGCCAGAGGGTCCAGCAGGGTGTGGTTTCACAGTTGTCCTGCACATTCCTATGCTGTATATGGGCCATTTTAAAAATTAAGGTTAACAAAATCAAATTATTTAAAGTAAATAGAAAAAGTATCTACATTTTGTAATTTCTATCTTAAGGAATTGGAAAAAAATTTTTAATAAAAGCATATTTATATCATTTCTAGTATTTACACAGAGAGCTGTGCAAGTCTTTGAGTCCAGGTAGCTGTAGAAACCAAAACCAAGCTGAGTTTGTGATTTTCCAGGCCTGGAGTTTCTTGTATGAGTATACTTTGTACCATGCCCTAAAGAAAAAAGAAAAGATGAAAAGATGAAAAATGGGTCCTTGCCCTGAGGAAGTCATGGCCTGGTGTAAATGGAGAATTTCCGTGGTAGAGAGAGATGGATGATGTGTTCCAGGAGCACTTAGGAAGAACTTTAGCCCACCTAGGCCAGGGATTTCAAGAAAGGTTACTCAGAGGTAGATCTCTTAAGAATGTGGATGAAGGGAAGGGATCCTTGGACTGAGGCTTGAACCTTTTACCAAGGACTTTACCATGGACGTGTAACTCTTCTAGGCAGCACTTCAGGGAATTAATTCTAATGTTGATTTAGGCGAGTGAATGATGATCACTTCCCTCTCCCCCTTGATTAATGGAATGTATTCCATGATCTTGCTGTGTTTAACTTCTTGTCACCATCAGCTGCCACCTTCATCCTGCCTTCAATAAACTGAAGAGATTGTGGAGAATTTGGAAAAACTGTGTCCCTTGAGAGTAGAGTAAAAGGAGAAGTTACTTCGTTAGAATTGGTATCTTGTAAGCTTTCTTAAAAACAATCTTGGCCAGGTTCCAGGCATAGTGGCTCATGCCTGTAATCCCAACATTTTGTGAGGCCTAGGTGGGTAGATTTCTTGAATCAAGGAATTCGAGACCAGCCTAGGTACGAAATATGGCGAAACCCTGTCTCTACAGGGGGAGAAAAATAAGTTGGGCATGGTGGTACATGCCTGTAGCCCCAGCTACTCAGGATGCTGAGGTGGGAGGATCCCTTGAGCTCTGGAGGTGGAAGTTACAGTGAGCCAAGATCATTGCACTCCAGCCTGGGTTATACAGCAAGACCCTATCTCAAAAAAATAAAAAATAGGCTGGGCGCAGTGGCTCACACCTATAATCCCAGCACTTTGGGAGGCCACGGCAGGCAGGTCACAAGGTCAGGAGTTCAAGACCAGCCTGGCCAACATAGTGAAACCCCATCTCTACTAAAAATACAAAAAATTAGCTGGGTGTGGTGGCAGGCGCCTGTCATCCCAGCTACTTTGGAGTCTAAGGCAGGAGAATTGCTTGAAGGTAGAGGTGGAGGTTGCAGTGAGCGGGGATCGCACCACCGCACTCCAGCCTCAGCAACAGTGCAAGAATCCATCTAAAAAATATATATAATGAATAAAAAATAATAATAATCTTGGCCAGGTGCAGTGGCTCACTCCTGTAATCCTAGCACTTTGGAAAGCTGAGATGGGAGAATTTCTTGGGCCCAAGAGTTCAAGACCCGAGTGGTCAACATGGCAAGACCCATATCTAAACAAAATAATAACATTATTTTTAAAATCTTTAGAAAAATGTATTTGATGTATTTCAAAGACTGTTTCCCAACCTCTCTCTTTTAGTGCCCGAAGTGACGAAACCAAGTTTAAGCCAACCAACGGCCGCCAGCCCAATTGGCAGCTCTCCATCGCCACCAGTCAATGGTGGCAACAATGCCAAAAGGGTGGCAGTGCCGAACGGACAACCGCCAAGCGCCGCCCGCTACATGCCTCGGGAGGTGCCACCGCGATTCCGTTGCCAGCAGGACCACAAAGTGTTACTAAAACGTGGGCAGCCCCCTCCACCGTCCTGCATGCTCCTCGGGGGTGGGGCAGGGCCTCCTCCCTGCACAGCACCTGGAGCAAACCCAAACAACGCACAAGTGACAGGAGCGCTGCTGCAGAGTGAGAGTGGGACTGCGCCAGGTAAGACACCCTGTGGATCGAATGCATGGCAGCTTTACAGAGAGAGAGAGAGAGCGCGCGCGCGAGCGAGCGCACGCTTGGTTTGCATTGCCTGATGTAACGTCTGGGAAAACCATTAATTATATAAACCACTGGGATTGGCCAGAAGATGAGAGGGGATCCTAGGATTCAATGTGTGTTGGTGATTCTTGGAACTGGGGTTGAATGTTCCATAAGTGTGTGCTCTTGTCATGAGAGGCTAATGTAGCTGCTGTTGCTCATTATTTTGGGGGCCTTTTTTTCCTTCTCAGACAAGAGTGTTATAAATTTGAGCCTCCATAGTTCCACTGTCATATGTGTGCAGGTTATAATTGGACCTGGGGCTTGTGTGGAGGCGAATCTTTAGATGTCTGTGTTATGTTTCCAGAATTCTAGGAGGATAGAGAAAATGATTTGTTACATTGCAGTAGAATCTTGGGAGGATTCTAAAATAATATTATTCTATAGTTTTTACATTAGATTTTTAAAATCAGTATTTCTTTTGAGGGCCCTGGATTTTGAGCTTTGTTAAAAGCTGTATATAGAAATAAGGGATCTTTAGCTAAAGGGTTCTACTAGAAGTTTTGAGTGTTTTTAATAGATGAATACTAAGTCAACTAACAGCTAACCAATTCTAAATATCTTTTAAAGTTTACTAACAGATTGCAACTTAAAATGTCTTTTGAGGCGATAATTCAGAGCTTGAATACCATTAAGCATTGGCAAAGACAATGAATTGATTGATGGTTGTCACCAGTAGGATGCTTTATTTGACTTCTGAGTTTGAACAAAGAATTGCTAGAAAATTCAGTCACCACCTTGTTGTGTGCAGAGTAAGGATGGAAAGAAACCTTGTGGTGACACAGACTTCCTGCAGAGATAAGCCCTTTCCTTCCTGGCCTCTCCTAACCAGCTGCAAAAGGAAGCATGTGAAGGGGCGGTCCTGTCAGGTAGAGTTTCTGCAGCCAAGTGTAGCCACGCCTAGGTGGAAACAGGGGTTCCGTGTGAGTCAGAGTCCACATTATTAAAACCAAGGAGACCTCTAAATCTCAAGAGTTTGGGATTGTATGCTTTTTCATTTTTCTATGCCTCTGTATAGTTCTTTTTTGAACTTCAAATTAATTTAAAACTGCCTGGTTAAAGAAGCTAAAATAAATTTAGAAGAAATGATCTCATTAAAAACATATTTTTCCCACCAAATATGGTAAATTCCACCAAAATAATATGGTGAGCCAGACTCATTTATCAGATTAAGTTCCTTGGGGTTGTGAACTCTAATTTGTACTCGTGTGACACCCCCTGCCACGACCCCAGTCACCTAGCTCAGTGGGTATTCATCATTCAGCAGATGCTTACTAAGCAGCATTGTGCTGGCTGCTGTGTGGAATTCTAACGTTAGCAAGTTAGGGTCTCCACCTAAAAGATGCTCACATGGGGAAGGAAAGTTGTGAACATGTACCACAGCACTGAGCAAGAAGGCTCTACACAGAGAAAGATTATTTTCAGGTGATAAGCTTGGAAACAGCTTCATAGCTGAAGTGACACTTGAATTGGGCCCAGAAGGATGAGTAAATTTCACTGTGTGAATTCAGGAGGAAAACACAGTGGGTGCCAACATGGAACAGTGCCAGAGTGAGAAGCCACGAGTTGTGGAATGTCAAGTAGTACGGATATTGACATCTACAAAGGAAGTAGTGGAAGATAAGACTAGAAAAGTTGGTTGGTCCCAGGTCATGGAGCATGTTGATGAGATTCCAGGCCAAGCAGTTTAGCTTTATCCTTGTGCACTAAGAGAACTGTTGAAGGTTCTCCATACAGCAGTGATAGAATCAAAGGTGTACTTTAGAAAAATTGCTCCAGCCAGGGGTGTTTAGAGTAGATTGGAGATACAGTGCTATTGCTGTTACCTTGTCCCAAGACACAAGAAGGCCCTTCTCTGTCAGTAGGAATGGCAAAGGAGGTAGCTTTGAGAGAGATGAAGTTAGACTTAGCCAGTATAACACAAGGCAAATGAAAAAGAAGAGGTGACTAAGACAGTTGTGATATAGGCAACTGAGTTGAAAGAAACTAGCATGTGATTAGCTCTCCTAAGGGCAGAGCTCAAAGGAGAGCCCCTTTGAGGTATTAATGGGTAATTAATGCATGTGAAGCTGTGATTAATAAGATGATCTCTTCCCCAGAGTCAACCCTTGGAGGTGCTGCTGCTTCAAATTATGCAAATTCCACTTGGGGCTCGGGAGCCTCCTCCAACAACGGCACCTCCCCCAACCCAATTCACAACTGGGACAAGGTGATTGTAGACGGGTCTGACATGGAAGAGTGGCCTTGTATTGCCAGCAAAGACACTGAATCTTCTTCCGAAAACACCGCCGATAACAACAGTGCCTCGAACCCTGGCTCTGAGAAGAGCACTCTGCCAGGAAGCACCACTAGTAACAAAGGAAAAGGGAGCCAGTGCCAGTCTGCAAGTTCTGGGAACGAATGTAATCTTGGGGTCTGGAAATCTGACCCTAAGGCTAAATCTGTTCAATCTTCCAACTCTACTACAGAGAACAACAATGGACTAGGAAATTGGAGGAATGTGAGTAGTCAGGATAGAATTGGACCTGGCTCTGGCTTCAGCAACTTTAACCCAAATAGCAACCCATCTGCCTGGCCAGCACTGGTCCAAGAAGGAACTTCTAGGAAAGGGGCATTGGAAACAGATAATAGTAATTCCAGTGCACAGGTTAGCACAGTAGGTCAGACATCCAGGGAACAGCAGTCAAAGATGGAAAATGCGGGTGTTAATTTTGTTGTCTCTGGCAGAGAACAGGCTCAAATTCATAACACTGATGGACCAAAAAATGGAAACACTAACTCCTTGAACTTAAGTTCACCAAACCCCATGGAGAATAAGGGAATGCCCTTTGGAATGGGCTTGGGGAACACCTCCAGGAGCACTGATGCCCCTTCACAAAGCACTGGAGATCGAAAGACTGGGAGTGTTGGATCTTGGGGTGCAGCTAGGGGGCCTTCTGGAACTGACACAGTCTCTGGACAAAGCAATTCTGGAAACAGTGGGAACAATGGAAAAGAGAGAGAGGACTCCTGGAAAGGAGCTTCTGTTCAGAAATCAACTGGGTCAAAAAGTGACTCTTGGGACAACAATAACAGGTCTACGGGTGGGTCCTGGAACTTTGGCCCCCAGGACTCTAATGACAACAAATGGGGTGAAGGGAACAAAATGACATCTGGGGTCTCTCAGGGAGAATGGAAACAGCCGACTGGGTCTGATGAGTTGAAAATTGGAGAATGGAGTGGTCCAAACCAACCAAATTCTAGCACTGGAGCATGGGACAATCAAAAGGGCCACCCCCTCCCTGAAAACCAAGGCAATGCCCAGGCTCCCTGTTGGGGAAGATCTTCCAGCTCCACAGGAAGTGAAGTTGGAGGTCAAAGCACTGGAAGCAACCACAAAGCAGGAAGTAGTGACAGTCATAACTCTGGCCGTCGGTCATACAGGCCCACACATCCTGATTGTCAGGCTGTCTTGCAGACTCTTTTGAGCCGAACTGATTTGGACCCCAGGGTGCTCTCAAACACCGGCTGGGGCCAAACTCAAATTAAGCAGGACACAGTGTGGGACATTGAAGAGGTGCCAAGGCCCGAGGGGAAATCTGACAAAGGAACTGAGGGGTGGGAGAGCGCTGCCACACAGACCAAGAACTCAGGGGGCTGGGGAGACGCACCCAGCCAAAGCAATCAAATGAAGTCTGGATGGGGGGAGCTCTCAGCCTCTACAGAGTGGAAAGACCCCAAGAACACCGGAGGCTGGAATGACTACAAGAACAACAACTCTTCCAACTGGGGAGGAGGACGACCTGATGAAAAGACATCTTCCTCTTGGAATGAGAATCCCAGCAAGGATCAGGGGTGGGGGGGTGGACGCCAGCCCAATCAAGGATGGACCTCTGGAAAGAATGGTTGGGGGGAGGAAGTAGATCAAGCGAAAAACAGCAATTGGGAAAGTTCTGCAAGTAAACCTGTGTCTGGGTGGGGTGAAGGAGGGCAGAATGAAATCGGAACTTGGGGTAACGGTGGGAATGCAAACCTAGCTTCAAAAGGTGGGTGGGAGGATTGCAAAAGATCCCCAGCATGGAATGAGACAAGCCGACAGCCCAATTCCTGGAATAAACAACACCAACAGCAGCAGCCGCCACAGCAGCCACCACCGCCACAACCAGAGGCTTCTGGTTCGTGGGGAGGCCCACCCCCACCACCTCCAGGCAGCGTTCGACCTTCCAGTTCCAGCTGGAGCAGCGGGCCGCAGCCTACAACCCCTAAGGATGAGGAACCCAGTGGTTGGGAAGAGCCATCCCCACAGTCAATTAGTCGGAAAATGGACATTGATGATGGCACTTCAGCATGGGGAGACCCCAACAGTTATAACTATAAGAATGTGAATCTGTGGGATAAGAATTCCCAAGGGGGCCCAGCACCTCGAGAACCAAACCTGCCCACCCCAATGACGAGTAAATCAGCATCAGGTAAGCTGTGGCTTTTTCTGGCAGCTTTTGATGAAGAAAAGAAATCTGGGGCACTTTTATTAGGTGCATTTACTCAATTCAGTTCTGTTCTGAGAAGCTTTCCTACAGATCCTACTCTGTTGCTAACAGAACCTCTTTTTATAAAATGCTAGTGATGGCAGATGCTGGTAGTACATTTTAATGTTCCTTCTTGGCAAAAGGAAAAGATGACAACCCTGTGTTAGTCCCCAAAATTATTTTTCTGTAATTGTATTGGTCTGCAGAATCTAAAAGACATATCTTGCTAAACCATGTTCTAGATTTTAAAATAAAGAATTAAAGTAGTAACAGAAATAGACCTGCTTTCCATTCTGGTTCTCCCTGTGGACATATCTCTGCTTCTGTTTCCCCAGCAAAGGGAAGTATTCTGTGTTTTTCCAGAGGCCATCATGATGCTGAAGCAAAGCTGGTATCTGGAAGTTTTCAGTCTCTTTCCAGATGATTTGTAATGATTACTTCTGGAATGGGAGTACTTTCTATAAGAGATTGTTATCTCAGGCCTAGTGAGGTGCCTCACACCTGTAATCCCAGCACTGTGGGAGACCAGGCCAGGAGGATCCCTTGAGCCCAGGAGTTTGAGACCACCTGGGCAACCTAGAGAGACTTCAGTCTCTACAAAAATATATGTTTTAAATGGTTGTATGTGCTGCATATGCCACTATAGTCCCACCTACTCCAGAGGCTGAGATGAGAGTATCGTCTGAGTCCTGGAGATAGAGGCTTTGGGGAATTACGATCGCACCACTGCAACTCCAGCTTGGGCGACAGAGTAAGACCCTGTTGCAAAAAAAAAAAAAAGAAAAAAAACCACGAGATTGTTAGGATAATCAGTTGCCCAGAATGAAACTTTCTTCCCTCACTATTTTAATAGGAAACATCATACCTGGTAAAAGTAGCAATGGTAATGCCATTCTTAGTTTGTCATTGTCAACTTGAATGTCCCTGTAAAGCATATAGTTCAACAAATTAAGGGGGAATGCACCTTTCAGTCTTTTTTTAGTTAAAATTAATGATAATTTTAAGAATCAGCGTTTTGTTTGCTTGTCGTTTTTTGTTTTTTTTTTAAGACAGAATTTCACTCTGTCGCCCAGGCTGGAGTGTAGTGGCTCGATCTCAGCTCACTGCAACCTCTGCCTCCCAAGTTCAAGTGATTCTCTTGCCTCAGCCTCCCGAGTAGCTGCGATTACAGGTGCCTGCCACCACGCCCAGCTAATTTTTGTATTTTTAGTGGAGACTGGGTTTCACCATGTTGGCCAGAGTGAAAATGGATCACCTCAGGTGATCCACCTGCCTTGGCCTTCCAAAGTGCTGGGATTACAGGCGTGAGCCACTGTGCCCTGCCAAGAATCGGTTTTGTCAGAGTACACCTCTAGTGTTCAGCTAATCCATTTGTGGCCACTTAGAAAAATGATTACTTTTGGCCGGGCGTGGTAGCTCATGCCTGTAATCCCAGCACTTTGGGAGGCCAAGATGGGCGGATCACAAGGTCAGGGGTTTGAGACCAGATTAACAAACATGATGAAACCCCATCTCTACTAAAAACACAAAAATTAGCCTGGCATGGTAGTACGTGCCTATAATCCCAGCTACTCAGGAGGCTGAAGCAGGAGAATTGCTTGAACCCTGGAGGCGAAGGTTGCAGTGAGCTGAGATCAGGCCACTGCACTCCAGCTGGGTGACAGATAGAGTGAGACTCCCTCTCAAAAAAAAAAAAAAAATTACTTTTAACTCATTATTTTTTCAAGTATTGAAAACAATGAGGAAGGAAATGAACATTGCTCAGTAATTCCTCATCCAGAATAAAACCTGCTAAAATTTTTTAAAAACTATATCCACATAGCAAAAACCTTCAAACTGTAAAAGCAAAAGATCATCAATAAAGGAATCGTAATCCTTTGGGTCTCTTCGCATAGGTAATCTCTTAGAAGTTTGTGTCCCATTCAAAAGTTTTACAGAGAAGGGATTGTACTTTACATACTGTTCTTCATCTCGCTTTTCTCATTATACTTACAAGCTTTCCATTTTAGCATATAGTGTGCGGCTTAATTGCTTCATATACGGTATTTCTTTTTTCTTTCTCTCTCTCTCTCTTTTTTTTTTTTTTTTTTTTTTGAGACGGAGTCTCACTCTGTTGCCAAGGCTGGAGTGCAGTGGCACAGTCTCGGCTCACTGCAACCTTTGCCTCCTGGATTCAAGTGAGTCTCCTTCTCAGCCTCCCAAATAGCTGGGATTACAGGCATGAGCCACCATGCCCAGCTTATTTTTGTATTTTGGTAGAGACGGGGTTTTGGCATGTTGGTCAGGCTGGTCTTGAACTGACCTCAGGAGATCCACCTGTCTTGGCCTCCCAAAGTGCTGGGATTACAGGCGTGAGCCACCACACCCAGCCCATATACGGTATTTCTTTAATGAGTGACCCACAGTTTGTCTAACCAGTCCCCTTGTGGTGTATATTTAGGTTGCTTCCAAATTTCTCCTATCAGTAATGCAGTGAGTATTGTTATACATGTAATTTCATCTATGTTTACAAGTGTACATGCAATATAATTTCCTGGCAGTCTGGGTGTGGTGGCTCATGTCTGTAATCCCAGCACTTTGGGAGGCTGAGGCAGGTGGATCCTGACTTGAGGTCAGGAGTTTGAGGCCAGACTGACCAACATGGTGAAACCACGTCTCTACTAAAAAAAAAAAAAAGTACAAAAATTAGCTGGTTATGGTGGTGCACGCCTGTAATTCCAGCTACTTGGGAGGCTGAGGCAGGAGAATCGCTTGAAGCCAGGAGGTGGAGGTTGCAGTGAGCCAAGACCACGCCACTGTACTCCAGCCTGGGTGACAGAGTGAGACTCTGTTTCAAAAAAAAAAAAACCTCTCCTGTCAGTGGAGTTACTGGGTCAAAAGTTTAATGTGCATCGGATTTTTTAAAAAGTGACATTGTCAGGGCCGGGCGCAGTGGCTCACGCCTGTAATCCCAGCACTTTGGGAGGCCGAGGCGGGTGGATCACGAGGTCAAGAGATCGAGACCATCCTGGTCAACATGGTGAAACTCCGTCTCAACTAAAAATACAAAAAATTAGCTGGGCATGGTGGTGCATGCCTGTAATCCCAGCTTCTCAGGAGACTGAGGCAGGAGAATTGCCTGAACCCAGGAGGCAGAGGTTGCGGTGAGCCGAGATTGCGCCATTGCACTCCAGTCTGGGTAACAAGAGCAAAACTCTGTCTCAAAAACAAAAAACAAACAAAAAGTGACATTGTCAAATGCCCCTCATGAAAGTTGAATCTGTTTACAGTTCTGCCGACAGAATGTAGGCCTGCCTATTCCCTCCACCTTCACCCCATAGGATATTCTGGCATTTCATTTAACAAATGATTCTTAGAGACATTTCCTTTCTTTATAGTCTGGAGCAAAAGCACACCACCTGCTCCAGATAATGGTACTTCCGCTTGGGGTGAGCCAAATGAAAGCAGTCCTGGGTGGGGCGAGATGGATGATACAGGAGCATCGACCACAGGCTGGGGGAACATGCCCGCCAACGCTCCCAATGCCATGAAGCCTAGTAAGTGTGAAGCTTTTCATTTTTGAGAGATTCTTCTTTTTTTTTAATTGAGACTGAGTTTTTCACTCTTGTCACCTAGGCTGGAGTGCAGTGGTGCAACATCTGCTCACTGCAACCTCCCCTTCCCAGCTTCAAGCGATTCTCCTGCCTCAGCCTCCCAAGTAGCTGGGATTATAGGTGCCCACCACCACGCCCACCTAATTTTTGTATATTTATTAGAGACAGGGTTTCACCCTGTTGGTCAGGCTGGTCTCCAACTCCTGACCTCAGATGATCCACCTGCCTCGGCCTCCCAAAGTGCTGGGATTACAGGCGTGAGCCACTGGGCCGGGCTGGGATTCTTTGTGAATTTGAGCATCTGACATTTTGGTGAGGGCTCTTTAGTTTTAAACTATTGATTCAATGAGATTCAGGACCTTTAGGGTTAAATAATTAGTTAATAGCAAATGGTTGTTGCTTGTTTGGTGTTTCTTAAAATGTTTAAGATGAACTAAAAATCGTAAGTTAATTTTGTTGATTTTGTTTTAAATTGAGTATCTGGACAGAATTGTAATTTGATATGATGCTCTTTTCACCCAGTGACTGTGTTCACCATGTCTATCTTGCATTTCTACTCGTTTGTTAGTATAATTTAAAACGAGTTCTCTGGCTTTTAATGTGGAACACGGTTTCTGCTGCCCAGTGACTTCATCCTTCTGTACTTTTTCTTGCCTTTGGCCTCTCTTCTTCCACATAAGATCATTAGAGGTTTTTTGAACATGGCATAAATTTCACTTCAAGTTTTTTAAATGAAGAACATCACACTTATTCAGAATCATTGAAAATCTAAGCTGTACATGATCCAGCTGGCGATGTGTGGTCACAGCAATTAGCAGAACTCTAGACTGAGGCTGTGGAACATCTCATTGGATGTTCCTAAATTGAAAAATTCAATTTTCAAGTGCCTGTTTCCACTTATTTTTGTAACTTTCTTAAAAATGTTCCAACTTCTCTTTTTTTTTTCCATATAGCAGATTTAAGGGATTATCTTTTGACTAAATAATGAAAATTTCTGGAATAACCAAACTTTGAACAAGAAAATAAATTTTTAAGTTTATCATATAATATTCAGGACTTTTACAGTGCCACATAAGGGAATATGATATTAGCTCTATTCTGGAAATTCACACATAGTAACTTGACTAATTTTAAAAACTGTGAATCTCCTAAACTTCATTAAAATAGTTATCTTTATGAAGATTTTGTTTTTATCATTATTTCCATTGTGAAATCAGTTGTATCATCATGGGAAATGTAATCTAGCATACTTGAAATAGATCCAAAAAGCTGTTGGAAGACATAAATCAGACCCTGGGCACAAAGAGATCTTTAGCAGTATATTCAGGATTTTTATGTCTGTTTCCCAACCTCAGGATCACCTCTCTTCTATCACAAAACCCTCACTTTTCCTCAGATTCTAGAAATGTCTTCTACTTTTGAGGGTCATAGTAGTTACAGGAAACATTTTTTCTCTGGATAAGTTGAATGTGTAATGTGCAGAAGAAGGGGCCAAACCATCATAGTCTACCAGTTGATGCAGTTACCCTGTGATCTTCTCTAGCCTGCAAGTGTCTTAAATTTGATGTTATGAATCCTATCATTAAAAATTAGACCTCTCTTATCTTTTCTATAAGAAACATTTGTTAGAAGTTTAGCTTCTTTCTCTAAAAGAAAGGTTCACTTGCATGTCTTCATTTTTCTAAAGAGGTAGGTGTGTTATTTATATTGGGTTTTAATAAGCAACTCCTGTTGCTTGTCGGTGGATGGTATAAAGCCTACGCTTATATAATACAAATCATAAATATGGTATTATATAAATCTATAATCCTATACAGAGGCAGCAGTCGTGATTATCAGCAGCACTTCCAGCAGCAGGAAGAAGAGCATCCCAACCCTGCCCCTTGTACACAGACAGAAAGCCCCTTCCTGCAGCTACAGTGAACCCCACTGGGAGACTATCAAGATTCACCTGGCCCTTGCTGGGGGATGAGAGGCCACAGTTAGAAGAAATTTATTGCACTGTGCCTTATGTACTTGGTGCGAACCTACTTGACTATCATAGGCCTGGTTCTACAGGGTGGTAACTGTCATTCAAGGAAACGCCTGGAAGAGCCGATTTTCTGCCCTTAATCTCTTCATATAAAATTATGTACAAATCAGAAACTTTCATAAATGTCCTGTCATGTGGGAAAGTAGAGGTGTAGATGGAAGTTTCCAGGCAAGAAAATGTAGTTCCTTTTCTTTCATCATTTTATACAGTATCATTAATGCAAAGTATGTTTTGATTCTGTACAGTATTTTCAGACGGAATTAAGGACTTAATCCAGTCTTCAAATTAAAAATTGTTTACAATGGGATACTGATGTCCCACTTTCTCAAACATTAAAACCTCTTTGATTTCTCTCTGCTTTCCTTCCTCCCTTCCTCTCCCTGTCCTCCACATTTTCTCCTCCTGTCTTTTCAAAACCACTATGTATATATTTTTTGCCTCTTTAGTATCTAATACATTTCAAGTGTATAGTTCTAATACCATTCATATTTCTGTGGCTATATGTGACTTTTTCTTCTTTCACCATAATTTTGATATTCAAAATCTTATCAACTTCCCCCTTTTTATGTTCTGTTTTTCTCTGCTTCACTGCAAACAAACTAGACAGTTGTCCTTTATCATACCTCATATTTGTAGTGTCCATTGCATATAAATCACATACTGAATAGGAGGATAAAACCAGGGCTACAGCTCATTAAGAGGGACAGATTTCTCTTAATTGAGATGTGAAATTTCTTGACCGGAATGTTGTGATAAGTTATTTTCAGTTTTGAAATTCCTGCCCGCTTGGTGCAAGGGAAAAAGCATTGATCCGGATGTTAGGAGGCCTTGATTCTATGGTTTGTTAGCTTTCTGTGTATCATTGAGGCTTTATGGGTTTTGGTTTTCTGACCTCTAAAAAATGAGTAATAGTATTTGCCTTGCCATGTGGATGGACTAGATAAAATTACAAAGACACTAAAATGCTGTATCTGCAAGGAATTATTATTCTGATGATCGTTTTATATAGCTGTTGCAAAGAGTTAATTTATTCTTTCCTTTAAGATTCCAAATCTATGCAAGATGGCTGGGGGGAGAGTGACGGGCCAGTCGCAGGAACTCGCCATCCCAGCTGGGAAGAGGAGGAAGATGGAGGAGTCTGGAACACCGCTGGCTCTCAGGGCAGTGCTTCCTCCCACAACTCGGCAAGCTGGGGACAAGGAGGAAAGAAACAAATGAAGGTAGCCTGCCTTAGAAATGTTCACGCTTGCTCATTCGCTCTGGGAAGGCAGAACTGAGGTTTTGTTCTCGTTTGTTTTCATTTTGAGACAAGTTCTCAGTGTGTCACTCAGGCTAGACTGCAGTGGCACAATCACAACTCATGGCAGCGTCGACCTCCTGGGCTCAAGTAATCCTCCTACCTCAGCCTCCCCAGTAGCCAGAACTATGACCACACCTGGCTAATTTTTGTATTTTTTAAATAGAGACAGGGTTTTATCATGTTGCCCAGGGTGATCTCAAACTCCTGGGTTCAATCCTGCTGCCTCAGCCTCCCAAAGTTCTGGGATTACAGGCATGAGCCACTACGCCTAGCCGAAACAGGATTTTTAAATGAAAGGTATGAGGCAGCTGGGGTCCTTGAGCGTCCTAAGTAAGGGGAAAAATATTTTCTTGCAAACAAATAACAACTTCCCTTTTACCCTTCATTTTCCTTTCCCATGACCTTGAACTACAAAACTGTTGCTGTGGGTAAAATGAAATTTTCAAAGATATGAGATATTTTTCATTTTTGGTTTCCACATTTTAATAATCTGTTGTAGGCTCTCAAGGTATACTCTATGAATGCTTTTGCAATCTAAAGCCAAAGAAGTCCTTCCAGTAAATCCCTGTAGGTACGTAGGAGGGAATCCAAAGGAAGATAATGCTGGCTTCTCCCATGGCGATCAGCATGTCTTGATTTTATCTGATTTGGGAAATTCCAAGGCCCAGAACCCTTCTCCCAACAAATGAAGTACCAGTGTGTGCTCGTGTGCTATATAGCAGCTATCTACATTCTATACCAGGTGGAGTGCTAAACTCTCCACCTTCTGTGTCTCATAGCAACTCACTTTCTCCTTCAGTTTGCTCAGTTTGATGAAGACTTTAGTTTTTAATCTAGAACAGTAGTCTTTGAACCTGAACTAGTGTCTTGGCAGAGACTCTCTTTTTTCAATTCCAGATTTTCATTCGACAAATAATATAGTGGAAATAAGAAGTGGGCATCCATTACTTTATTTCAACATGAGAGCCTTGGCACCCTATGAAATGTTTCACAGCTAATATTCTCCCGTGTTTCAAATGCCAGATGCTGTCTTAGAGGCCTTCCCATGTCTGAGGATTGGGCCTTCATCCCCTTTGCCCTTAAATTTTATAGGCGACTCTTTCTTTTATAGCATAAGAATATAGTTTGTTTCTATTTAGAGACGTTTTCCTTAAGCAGTCACTTATAGTTTTTCTTCTATTAAAGCTTTTATTTCTTTAGTCAACAGAAAGATTTATTCAGCAAACTTTTCAGCATTCTTTGCACTCTTAGGTTGTCTAGTGTGATTTTGGCTTTCTTTTGATTATTTACAAATTAACAATGAGACTAAATTAACTGATTGAAAGCAACTAATAAATACCCCACTCCAGTGACAACCAAGATTTAATTAAGTTAACTGGGAATTGAATCTTTCAGCCCCAGTATCAGTGATTCTGACTTCTCATATTGAAGGTGGTTTTTTTTTGTTTTTGTTTGTTTTAATTGTGATAAAATACATATAACATGCAATTTACTGTAGCGTACTTTCTTTTCTTTTCTTTTCTTTTTTTTTTTTTTTTGAGACAGTTTAGCTCTTGCTGCCCAGGCTGGAGTGCAATGGAATGATCAGCTCACCACAACCTCCACCTCCTGGGTTCAAGCGATTCTCCTGCCTCAGCCTCCCGAGTAGCTGGGATTACAGGAATGCACCACCACACCTGGCTAATTTTGTATTTTTAGTGGAGGTGGAGTTTCTCCATTTTGGTCAGGCTGGTCTTGAACTACCGAACTCAGGTGATCTGCCCTCTTAAGTGCTGGGATTACAGACGTAAGCCACCGCACCTGGCCTCATAGTGTACATTTTTAAATGTACAGTTCAGTGGCGTGAAGTATATAAACATACTTAGGCTGCCATTTACCACCGTCAATCCACAGAACTCTTTCCATCTTAAAAAACTGAAACTCTGTACCTATTAAACAGTAACTTCCCATTCCCCCCTCACTCTAGTGAGGGCTTTTTTGACCTCAAAACCTGTACTAGCTAGGCACAGTGGCTCATGCCTGTAATCCCAGGACTTTGGGAGGCCGAGGCCTGTAGATTATCTGAGGTCAAGAGTTCGAGACCAGCCTGGCCAACATGGCAAAACCTCGTCGCTAGTAAAAATAGAAAAATTAGCCAGGCGTGGTGGTGGACCCCTGTTATCCCAGCTACTGGGGAGGCTGAGGCAGGAGAATTGCTTAAACCCAGGAGGCGGAGGTTGCAGTGAGCCGAGATCATACCATTGCACTCCAGCCTGGGCAACAAGAGCAAAACTCAGTCTCAAAACAAAGGCCAGCACAGTGGCTCACACCTGTAATCCCAGCACTTTGGGAAGCCGAGGCAGGCAGATCACAAGGTCAGGAGTTCGAGGCCAGTCTGTCCAATATAGTGAAACCCCATCTCTACTAAAAAGACAAAAATTAGCTGGGCATGGTGGCATGCACCTGCAGTCCCAGTTACTCGGGAGGCTGAGGTAGAAGAATTGCTTGAACCCGGGAGGCAGAGGTTGCAGTGAGCCAAGATTGCACAGCCTGGGTGACAGAGTGAGATTTCATCTCAAAAAAAAAAAAAAACTGTACTAAAGTACTTCATCACTTTCAAGGATAATAAAATTGATTTGATAGCTATCATCATAACATAGATAATTTTTACATGTGAAATACACAGGTGCACAAAGCCCCACCCCACCAAATCTTCCTCATAGTTCCAACTGCCTCCCTCACAGAAGTAAAAGTGGAGCTCATGGTCAGTGCCTTGTTCAGGGAAGAAACTAGTTTGTCCCGTTAAAAAATTAAAACCTACCTCTGCCCTACTGTGTCCAGGAGATTGGTGATGGTTTCTCACTGGGTCTCTTTACCACCAAGACCAATGTCCTTCATGCTGTGAAACAAGCAGATGAAGCACCATGAGTTCCTCATAATGTCCAGTTTAAATAGGCTCCTTTCCAGATGGCATGCACTGACATCAAACTCCTTTCTCCTAACATAAACCAGTTTGGGTTATAAGGAGAGCAGCCTAATAAAAGTGAAAGTAGTCATGTGCAAAACTTAGATTTCAGAAAATCACATCAGACTTCTTTCTGTTTAAAAAGTAAAAGTACCAGCTGACCATGTGTTTTTCCAATTATATTTCAGCGAGATGAATTTTATAAAAATGCAAACATAGATATAACTAGGACTTATTTAACAGAATATCAAAATAATTTTAGTTAAAGAGAAATAGGATTTAAAAAGGTAAATTCTAGTCTGCATTTTCAGTCTGTGTTAATAAAACTCAGAAGGTTGAAATAAATTATTTGGTTCTGAGGTTATGTGTTTCATTTCTGTAGTGCTCACTTAAAGGAGGAAACAGTGATTCATGGATGAATCCTCTTGCCAAACAGTTTTCAAATATGGGATTGCTGGTAAGTTATTTTTTTCAAATGTATAATGTATCCCAACTTTTAGGTTTAATGCAGATTTTAAGACCACTGCTACATATAGTAAGTACAAAATTACAGATTTAAAAACTAGTTAAGCAATGTTTTTGATCTTTTGAATTAAGCAGTATTTCTTTTCTGTGATTTTATTCTTTTTTTTTTTTTTTTTTTTTTTTTAAGACAGTTTCGCTCTTGTTACCCAGGCTGGAGTGCCATGGCGCGATCTCGGCTCACTGCAACCTCCACCTCCTGGGTTCAGGCAATTCTCCTGCCTCAGTCTCCTGAGTAGCTGGGATTACAAGCATGCACCACCATGCCCAGCTAATTTTTTGTATTTTTAGCAGAGATGGGGTTTCATCATGTTGACCAGAATGATCTCAATCTCTTGACCTCGTGATCCACCCACCTCGGCCTCCCAAAGTGCTAGCCTAATATAGGCCCAATTAGAGGCTTGAGCCACTGCGCCGGCCAGATTTTATTCTTAATGACATACTCCAACATTTAAAAGTTACAGCTTTTAAATTTGTAGTGATTGTGCCCTTTTCCTTAGGAGGATAGAGAAGAGTCAGGCACTTAAAATGTATACAATTGTTTCTGACCATATTACTGTATTAGTTTTCATATTACAATTTTTTAAAAGGCAACAATAACCAAATAACTAGAAAAACTATACTGGGACTAATTACATAGAGAATTCTTGTAGAATTTCTGATTTCTTTATCTCTGGGGAATGATGTGAGGACACCCTGTCCCTGGTTGCCAAAAGACAAATAACTTTACTTGGCTGCACAGTTGAAGATTTGATGACTTGACAAGTCACAAGAAGTTGTCATCATTTGACTGCCACTCAGGGAATTTGATCCTGGGCTGACTAGAACTTAAGGACAGGGGGTTTATTTCTTCAGGCACCTGTTTATCTATGGCTTTCTTTGTAAATGCATTGAGACTAATTGCATATTAAAGCTGAATTGTGAGAATATAGGCCCAAGCAGCAATCAAGCTAGCATATTAAAAATGTTAATGTCTTCATTACTGTTAAGTTTCTTTCAGAGGAACTTCTGTAGTGCCAGTAGTAAGATGTGGCTCTCAGGTGAATAATGCCGCTTCTCTGATTCAAAGACGTACATCCTTAATTCTCTCTCATCTGTTCTTGATTTTTCAGAGTCAGACTGAAGATAATCCAAGCAGCAAAATGGATTTGTCTGTAGGTGTGTATCACTCCGCTGAAAGGAATGAAGTATATCAGTGTTATGATGTCCTGTTGGCATCTGCTGTCCAGTTTGAGTTGGGATGGGTGCAGTTCAGTAGACATTTATTGAGCTCTTACTCTTTGTAAGGTACTGTGCCAGACACTAAGTAGGGACTGAAAACTCAGATGACTGCAAAAGTCAAGAAAGAATGAAAGTGAGTGATGTGTGCAAGGTATAAGAACCTGGGATGAGGTGGCCACAAGTTAACTGTGGATAGTCCACCTGGAAGAATCAGCCTTGCATGGCTCCTGGCAGTTGCTGCTCTGGAAGAATCCAGCTGAGCTATGACAAGTCTTTCAGGAGAGGCCAGAAATTCGGATGTGTCCTGGCATTCTGATTGTTATTTTTACATTTATTTGTTCTTTGAGACTGAGTCTCACTTTGTCGCCCAGGCTGGAGTGCAGTGGCGTGATCTCAGCTCACTCCAACCTCCACCTCCCAGGTTCAAGTGATTCTCCCAGGTAGCTGGGATCACAGGCAGGCACCACCATGCCCAGCTAATTTTTGTATTTTTAGTAGAGACGGGGTTTCACCATATTGGCCAAACTGGTCTTGAACTCCTGACCTCAAGTGATCTGCCTGCCTTGGCCTCCCAAAGTGCTGGGAGTACAGGTGTGAACCACTACATCCAGCCTGATTTTTAAATACTAGAACTAACTCAGATCTCTTAAAATGCTCTATGGGACCAAAAAATAATGTGCCAGATATGGCCCTCAAGTTGCCAGTCCTGTCTGAACCCAAATGTGTATTATTGACAAACTCTCACATTGCAGCTGGAGTGGATGCAGTGTTAGCCATTAGTCTGTGGGATTTTTGTAGTAATGTTCTTGATCACTCTGAGGAACTTAAAAAGAAACTAAGAAGAAATGAAAATGATTATGGGTAATAAAGGCAGTAGGTAGTCTTTGATCTATGATATTTCTAAATACGAGAATAATGAAAACATAAAGTTTCCTCGGGAGCCACTGGTTATATCAGCAAACAACAGCGGATTTGTAGAGCTGTGAAAGAAAAGTGGTATAGTCATGGCACCTGGGAAATTGCACCGTGTAGGTAATGTGGACACATCTTCTGTGTTCAACTCTTAAGTTCTAATTTTAGGCACCACTGTGCCTCCTTGACCTTTTTATTCCTAATAACTATGTTTCACACAGACCATTTATGTAGCTGATGCTAAAATTGCAAAAACAGACATCTCTCCCTGAGGACATGTGAATTTATGAGCAAGATGTGTTCATCAAACACATCAATAACCAGTCTAAATGTTTTCTTAGCCAGATTTTTTTCCAGGTTAGCCCTAAGACTCTTTCAGTCTTCAATAGAAAACAAGCTATAACACATACATGTCTTGTTTTATTTTTTATTAAAAATAAATTAAAAGGACCCATGCGTGTTCCAGGGATAAACACCAGTAACTTGGACCAGTGAGAGTTTATCTGGTCTTATCCCCAGAAATAGAAATGTTCATAGCTCATACCTGGCACCCCCATGAAGATAGTGGGGCAGGTCCCTCTTGGTTCATGGGGGAAACATTGATTCTGGAAATTTTCACTCTGTTTGTGCTACTTTTCAGGAAGCCTTTCAGATAAAAAGTTTGATGTGGACAAGCGAGCGATGAATCTCGGGGATTTTAACGATATCATGAGGAAGGATCGATCTGGGTTCCGTCCACCTAATTCCAAAGACATGGGAACCACAGATAGTGGGCCTTATTTTGAGAAGGTGAGTTGAATCCTTTGTTTAAGATAATAATTCATGAGAACCGCTTTGGTTCTCATTTGTCTTTTGAAAACTGATTCTGGAGGAAGCATAGAATTTACTGAACTAGAGATCAAAACACAGACATCACCTGCATTAAAGTGGTGACCTGAAGGCCGGGCGCGGTGGCTCAAGCCTGTAATCCCAGCACTTTGGGAGGCTGAGACCGGTGGATCATGAGGTCAAGAGATCGAGACCATCCTGGTCAACATGGTGAAACCCCATCTCTACTAAAAATACAAAAAAATTAGCTGGGCATGGTGGCGCGTGCCTGTAATCCCAGCTACTCAGGAGGCTGAGACAAGAGAATTGCCTGAACCCGGGAGGCGGAGGTTGCAGTGAGCCGAGATTGCGCCATTGCACTCCAGCCTGGATAACGAGCAAAATTCTGCCTCAAAAATAAAGTGGTGACCTGAAAACCACCGACGTCAACAGGTGATTAGGCAAGAGCAAGAACCATCTGTCTTTAGCCTGTCTTAGGAAGAAAATCTGAGTTTTGAGAAATTTCATGAAGTGTGGAAATTTTAGAGATAAACTTACTCTGAATTCTTTTTTTCTGCTGCTCTATAGCTACAAAATAAATTTCGGGATTTTGTGCAAATATTCCGTGTCTCCTAAGGCCTTGCCTTCTAGTTTTGAGAGAACTCTGTTGTTACCTTTCCCCAGTTCCCTAGTGATCTGTGTTTAGTTATAATGGTATACTTTTCAAATTCTCAGCTACCTAATTTAACCAAGTAGTTTCTACCTGTTGGTCTTGATGTTTAATATTTCTAATGGTGGGAAGAATATCTTGATTCAGAATACCAATTCGCTGTTTTCCTGGTCTTCAGAAAGCAGTTAAAACCAAAATTTTTAAATCTGGCACGCTTTGACACTGTCAATGCTCGTCCAGACAGCAACATAGTCACAAGATTGCCCTGGCTTCTGTTGCAACAGCCACATCGCTAGAGTAATCAATATTAGATGCATAAAAATAAAATGTTTGGCAATTTTTATCTTAATGCAATGGATAGAACGTTACTAACTTAGAAGAAAACAAAAATCTATATCAAAGAAGATGACAGATGGTGTCTGTTGGGCCAAGTGTAAAGATTATAATCAGATCCAAATTCCATCCTCGGTTATTGCTAATACACTCTAACTTTGTTTATTGCTAGTATTTCTCTCTTTTCCCTTCTTGCATTCTGTTGCTTCACTAACCAACACTCGTTGTGATTGGCTAACTCCTACTACTTTTCAGCTGACTTTGCCTTTCTCCAATCAAGATGGGTGCCTTGGGGATGAGGCTCCCTGCTCTCCCTTCTCCCCTTCTCCCAGCTACAAGCTGTCTCCCTCTGGTTCCACACTACCCAACGTCAGCCTTGGAGCAATCGGCACAGGGCTCAACCCCCAAAACTTCGCTGCTAGACAAGTAAGGAGGCCTCTCAAATTTATAACTGCTTGGCTGTGGCCTCGCCTTGGTCCTGGTCTGCAGTTTATTGCATCATTTGTCTGTCTTGGGAAATTTGTTGATTACTGAATGCACAGAATGATATTAAGTGTAGGTTCTAGATCTTTCAGCCCATAGAACCCATCTCTCTTCATGTTTCTCAACATAGATTTTATTTTAAACCTGTTTTTTTTGTCTTCTCATTTTTGATCATAAGTTCATATTTAATAAGTAAACTAATAACTAAGGAAGATGTTAAAGAGGCTACGTAAGTACCTTAGACAGTCTAACTCAATGCATTTGCCATTTTAAACGTTAGATTAGATAAATAATACTTTAGAGATCTTTTCAATTTAATCGACCTGCTAATTTAAAAATAGCAAAACTAGTATGATTAAGTATTTGTGGGTTACAGCATCTTGAAATCTAGTGTCTTTAAGTTTAAAATATAATAATTACCCAGAGAAGGGTAACTTTAAATAGTAGACGGTGAAGCTTTGGAAAGAATGGGTATTGCTCAGACACGGCAGTGTTTCATTGCACCCGGGGTTGGATCTGGCAACCCTCCAGCAAGGGGCTGTGCAGTAGAAACAGACAGGCAGAGCTGGGATGATCAAGCCTCCTCATCTTCCCAGGCCTGAGGGCGCACAGCAGGGCCCTGTCTGCCTTCCCACAGTGGCTCCATTTTAGTTTTTGTGGAAAAAACTAGGAATTTGGAGTCACAGTTCCTTTGCAACAATAACCCCAGCAGTGGTAGCCATGCTTCTGTGATGTGACCTTCACTTCAGGACGTTGTGGGAGGACGTTAATTATACAACTTGTAATCATTAGTTGTATCCACATGATGCATACTTGATGATGTTCTGTCTTCTTATAGTGACTTCCACGTACACATTACATGATGATGTGAAGCAATACCTCTGACACCAGTCACGTTGCACATAGGTCTCTTATATGCTTTCTAATTGTTGCCTGAGCACATTTTAAAAAATGGATTACACTATATCCATGTGTTCGGTTGATTATTTCTGGATTAGGAGTTACAGCTGATTTTTTATTTTCTTCCTTTATATTTCATCATTTTCCTTACTGCTTCCACAGAAGGCATGGATATATATTGTTTATATAAACAGGAAAGAAATGATTATATTGATGTTTTGGGAGTTCTTTTATTTTGAATTGAGGTATAGAAACATGAAACAGGCATAACACTCACAGTGGTGATTATAAATGTGGTTAGATCACATGATTATCAAATGCTGTTAGTACGTAAACTAGTATAGTAAAACCAGCCAAACTAGCCAAGCATTAGGCTCTAATCAAAGGTCATTCTTCATTTTTTTTATCTGTGGATTGCTACAAACTCCATTGTTAACACAGTTTGTGCAGATATCTAAATATGGACATGGTTTTTAAAGACTATTTTAATACAGAATTTTTTTTTTCTTTTTTTTTTTTTTTGAGACGGAGTTTCGCTTATGTTACCCAGGCTGGAGTGCAATGGCGCCATCTCGGCTCACCGCAACCTCCGCCTCCTGGGTTCAGGCAATTCTCCTGCCTCAGCCTCCTGAGTAGCTGGGATTACAGGCACGCGCCACCATGGCCAGCTAATTTTTTGTATTTTTAGTAGAGACGGGGTTTCACCATGTTGACCAGGATGGTCTCAATCTCTTGACCTCGTGATCCACCCGCCTTGGCCTCCCAAAGTGCTGGGATTACAGGCGTGAGCCACCGCGCCTGGCTACAGAATTATTTTAATATACTTCATATGAATAAAATTTAAGATTATTTGGCCAGGCATAGTAGTTCATGCCTGTAATCCCAGCACTTTGGGAGGCCGAGGCAGGCGGATCACCTGAGAATCAGGAGTTCGAGACCAACCTGACCAATACGGTGAAACCCTGTCTCTACTAAAAATACAAAAATTAGCTGGGCATGGTGGCAGGTGCCTGTAGTCTCAACTACTCAGGAGGCTGAGACAGGAGAATTGGTTGAACCCAGGAGGCAGGAAGTTGCAGTAAGCTGAGATCATGCCACTTACCTTTCCAGGCCTGAGGGCTCACAGCAGGGCCCTGTGCCTTCCCACAGTGGCTCTGTTGTAGTTTTTGTGGAGAGAACCAGGACTTTGGAGTCACAATTCCTTTGCAACAATAACCCCAGCAATGGTAGCCATACTTCTGTGACCACTCCAGCCTGGGTGAGAGAGCAAGGTTCCATCTCAAAAAAAAAAAAACCTTAAGATTTCAACTTTCCAAATCACAGAGGATTTTGGTGAGCTTGATAATTTTGTTTTGAATTTGTATTGCTTTTCTGAGTTAAACAGTATAGTTGAAGCAAATATCACTGGACTCAGATAAGTGTAAAAGCCTCCCATACAACAGTAAAGCTTCAGCAGTAGCCACATAAACCGATATTACAACATATACAAGTGCCTTATTTTCCCATTTGTTCTTTAGAGACAGGGTCTTCCTTATGTTTCCCAGGTTGAATCTTGAACTCCTAGCCTCAGCCTCCCAAAATGCTAGGATTACAGGTATGAATCACTGTACCTGGCCTATATAAGTTTTTGATTACCATTTTCGTAATTTCTAAATATTTTTAAAGACCAAATCTGTATAATTGCCCCTGAGTACATCACTGCAAAAATAGCTTTATTGGAGCCAAGAAAATGAGCAGCTTGTGATGCCCAGGTTCCATATTAAGATACAGACAAGGCATTTTATGATTGACTATTGTGGACTTAGCTGTTTTGTTACACATTCCAGATACATATCATAGTGCTTTGTGTGGCGTTGAGGTCACTTGATCATGAAAAACCTAAAACCTATGGTAGAGGAGGGTGAAAATTGTCTGCTGGGAAGAGGAAAGTAAGAATTGATTTTACAGAAGCTTAAAAAGCAAACTCTTTTCAATACTTCTTATCAAAGGAGAGGTTGGAATTTAAAATGACCCCCAGGAAGCAATTTTGTATTTCCCCAAAAATGGATTCTGGCAGGGGTTAGCTACCAGTAACCCGACCATCCAAGGACCAGTCGTGAATAGTTGACATCTAATAACTAAGTCGTGACTTTGATGATCAAGTGAGAAAGATCTTAGCACAATATCCTTGGTAAAATAAATGTTTTCTTAGAGATGATCAGGGTAGCCAAGCTACTGACTACCACGGTCTGAGGAAAGTTAGGGCTGAGCCATTTCACTTTCGAGTGGCAGTCTGATTGGTAAGACAGGAGCAGTAGAGATGTTAAAGTTTCTAGAATTAAAGGCCTACTCATGTTTAAACAACCCTTTGGGAGACGTAAAATTCATGGCAGATATTTGATTTACGAGATAAACATTTTAATTGCCATTTCGACTTTATGTTTAGAATCATTTTTATTTTCAAAGCTTTTAACTTCACTAATTTCCCTGTAGCAGTCCCTTAATCTATTTTTTAATCATTAAGCCATCACAGTATTTTTTGTGTTCTAGGACTTTATGATGCCATAACAAAATTCTTTAAAATTACCTTAATCCCTGTGATTCCAGAGATTTGCTAATGGTGGTGATTTTGATTCAGGGTATACGTACTCAGTATAGTGATGCAGCTATCTTTGCTGAAGATGTTCAGTGGGACATTTTCCAGTGTGTGGAATTGGTGGGTCATGGATATTTACAAATGATATATTCATCCTACACACCAGGGCTTTATTGAATTCTGGGAATACGAAGAGGAAAAGATTAAAGCTGACAGTGGAAAGACAGAATGGAAAATAACCGTAATGTGATTTGATGATGAGTGCCCTCAAAGAGTTTTAAAGTATTTTGAAATTGGAGAGGTGGGCTCAATTAATCTGAATGTGAAATCAGGAAGATGGTTTTGGGGAAGACTTCCTTGACGAGGATGACCTCCAGGCTAGACCTGGAAGAGGTCAAGTGAAGATGGTATCAGAAAGAACCTCAGGCAGAGAGAGCGCAGTGTTGTGTTATCAAATACAGTTTCTTTGCTGAAGGACTTTTCTCAGCTAGAAACGAGTCAGAAAGGAAGGGCCACCATATAACCTAAATCTCTTAGTTATTTCATTGGAATAGTATAGAAGTGCTCCAGTGAGTTGGGTCTCCAGAAATGAGGGAGTTCAGCTAATTTTTTAACTAGACTGACATTCATGGGTTTGAATGAGAAGTTACAGGTGAGTAATGTTTATTTTGGTGTCCCTGTAATGATTTTTACTTTCTCCCTTTCTTTTTTCTCTCAATGTGTGATTGAGTCACATTTCCTCATCTAGCAAAGAAGGGATTGAGCAGATCCAGGACAAGGAAGGGTGCTAGGCTCACTCTTGGACGGCAGAGAAATCATATCACAGTGTTTTATAAATACAACTGTTAACTATTCATAAGCCTGCATTTTTACTCAGGTGCCTTTCAAGACGGAGCTCAGATTATAAAGCTTGAGAATAAATTTGGGAAACACAGTTGCAAAGACAAGTACTTGAAATAAATGCTATGTTGTCTATATCTTTCATTCAGAAAAAAGAATGTAGGACTCTTCCTAATATTTGACTAAATTGAAGCCTTTCCGTTCATAGAGTTCGTCAAACCTTACAGGTGCCCATGATTCAATTTGAGTAATTGCCCTAAGCCTTCTAAGATAAGGAACTTCTCAGTTATGAAATTCTGTTATTCTGTGGAACACAGCCTGTGATTCTTCTGAGGGATCTAAAAGACCAGAACTGTTTCTTACTTGCATTTTCTTAGGTTAACAGAAAGCCTTACTGCTACTCTTCTGTTTACAGGGCGGTAGTCATGGTTTGTTTGGAAACAGCACAGCACAATCGAGGGGTCTGCACACACCAGTGCAGCCACTAAATTCTTCTCCCAGTCTCCGGGCGCAAGTGCCTCCCCAGTTTATTTCCCCCCAGGTAAGCAATTTTATGTTTCTGTGATTCAGAATTAAAAACCATTTCAGGTAGTTATTGGTTGTTAACTGATTTTTGTGGATGTAAAAAGAATAATAATTACTAGCATAAAATATGAAAAAGCCATCTTTTCTTGACCTTTTGGCTAAGATCAAGTAGAGTAAAATATGAAATATCTAGCTGCCAAAGATCAAGACTTTGAGAAGAAAATGTCAAATCTCATTTTTATTGTATCATGCATACCAACAAAGTAGATATTTTTGTGTGAAAAACTTACGAGTCTGTTCCTTTTAGATCTATTTTTCTAACTATATTAATTATTTTGTAATTGAATATAATTAAAACTATAAGTTCTGATGTGTCAACATTCAGAGGCTGGTTGCCCTCAAGGATTCACCCACAGATAAACAAGAGAATTTGGCCTGGCACAGTGGCTTATACCTGTAATCTTGACACTTTGGGAGGCCAAGGCAGGCAGATCACTTGAGGCCACGAGTTCGAGACCAGCATAGCCAACATGATGAAACCCCGTTTCTGCCAAAAAAACAAAAATTAGCCAGGTATAAAGAACAAAACAAAAATGAGCTGGGCGTGGTGGCCACGCCTGTAATTCCAGCTACTCGGAAGACTGAAGCAGTAGAATCATGTACCTGGGAGGCAGAGGTTGCAGTGAGCCAAGATGCACTGCACTCCAGCCTAGGTTATAGAGCAAGACTCCATTTCTTTTTAAAAATTTTTTACTTACTTTTTTTTCTTCCTTTTACTTCCCTTTGGTTGTTTGAGCAAGACTCCATTTCAAAAAAAATCGAGAATTGCCAGATTCTGCATTATTCTGAAAAATTTTGAGGAGCTATATGCCAGCATTGCAAGTAGGTGCTCTAGGGGGAGTTCCAGAACTAATGAAGTAGCAGAGACTCCTGGACTAAACTCTTATTCATAGAGCAGCTCTGTGTGAAATAGAGTCCACTGGGTACCATGGGAACCAGTTAGGTCTGTCCCGTAGTAGGAGATGTGCAAAGAGATGGTCTTTGCTTTTGGGGGTAAAGGGGAGAGATTTGTGTTAGTCTACCACACACTTTCCCCGTTCCTCTTTGTGAGAAAGCAGGCATGAGGTTAGAGTAATAGCTGGTAAGCTCATGTGAGGATTTGCTATATGGCCCTAGTCCCTTCTTAGACTGTTATTTTAATAAACAAAGCTCTGGGTCTGTTTCAACTTGTAAAAGAAGATGGGAGGCCGGGCGCGGTGGCTCAAGCCTGTAATCCCAGCACTTTGGGAGGCCGAGGTGGGTGGATCACAAGGTCAACAGATCGAGACCATCCTGGTCAACATGGTGAAACCCTGTCTCTACTAAAAATACAAAAAATTAGCTGGCCATGGTGGCACGTGCCTGTAATCCCAGCTACTCAGGAGGCTGAGGCAGGAGAATTGCCTGAATCCAGGAGGCAGAGGTTGCAGTGAGCCGAGATCGCGCCATTGCACTCCAGCCTGGGTAACAAGAGCGAAACTCCGTCTCAAAAAAAAAAAAGAAGAAGTTGGGAATGCTGATTAGATCCAACTAGCAGGTTGTAAAGGTTCAGTTTCTGTTACTTGTTTTTGTATTTTTATTTTTTGGAGATACTCTATCACCCAGGCTGGAGTATGGTGGTGTGATTCATAGCTTGTGGCAACCTCGAACTCTTGGGGTCAAGCAGTTCTCCCACCTCAGCCTCCAAGTATCTGGGACTACAGATGCACACCACCAATCTCAGCTAGTTTTAAATGTTTTTTAGTAGAAGTGGAGTCTTGCTCTGTTGCCCAGGCTGGCCTCAATCTCCTGGGCTCCAGCAGTCCTCCTACCTCAGCCTCCCAAAGCACTGGGATGACAGGCATGAACCATCAGGCCCAGCCTCTTTTGTTTTTTTGAAATGCCCTTTAAGACCAGGGCTTAAACTATTTATTTAAAATGATAATCTATAGATTTCAGATTCTAGTTTTAATATTCTGATTCTATGTCTTTCTTAGTGGGGGAGGTCAGGTTCATCCATACCCTTCCCTTACCTCCCCATCACTGCCACCAACTGCCTCGCCAAGGTCTTGCCTGGGAGTCTGGGACTGTGTCCCCTTGGCACCTTTCTTCCTCCTCTTTCTGTCTTTTTAAGTTCCAGTCATCCTTCAAGCCTCAGGTAGTGGTATGTCCTTTCGACAGAGCCATTTCTGACTTCCCCAGCACTCTACAATGGCAGTGTCTTCTGAAGCTTTGGAGCATACACACACTTTACAGTATTGCTGGGTATCAGGCTGACAGTCATCCATGGATATCAAATGTCTGTTGCATATCAGATAATGTCTTCATCATGCACAGATGGAGAAAATGCCATCTCTCTCTCTCTGCAGCCTCTTGGAGTTGGTGGCAGGGGGTGGGTTGAGGTGGGGAGGAGGTGATAGCAGAATAGCCAGCAGATAGTGTGAGAAATGTATAGAAATGTTTGACAGAGTTTGGGGAATCTGCTGAGCCTTCACACTACCAGTGACGTTTGAGTCTTGAAGAATGAATCAGAATTTTCTGAGCACACCAGATTAAAAGTGCCTTCTAAGCAGCAGGAGCCTCATGTGCAAGGGGCAATAATACCTAAAAGAACATAGCATTTTGAGGAAAGGCAACTGATTTGAATAATTAGTTAGAGCTTTTTGAAACATACACTGTCTTAGAATAGAAAAGAAAGGAACTAGCAAGAAGTTTGGGACCAAATTTGGAAAAGGTGCTTGTTTTGTTTAGGATTTGGGACTTTGCCCTAGAGGCCAATCCTTGTCAACATGGTTTACAACCATTATTTGGGCTGCTACTTAAAGACACAGTCTCCAGGTCTCCTCCAGTCTCCTGTGACAGGTAGCGTTGGGGCTTAGTCTCCTGCATGTGATCTTTATGTGCACTTAAAGTTTGGCCACTGCTGTAGACAATATACTGTTAAAGATTTTTCAGCTGAGTGGCTCATGCCTGCAATAGCCCTTTGGGAGGCTGAGACATGCAGATCCCTTGAACCCAGGAGTTTGAGATTAGCCTGAACCAAATAGTAAGACCCCATCTCTACAAAATTTTGTTTAATTTTTTTTTTTTTTTCCGAGGCAGAGTCTTGCTGTGTCTTCCAGGCTGGAATGCAATGGCACGATCTCAGCTCACTGCAACCTCCACCTCCCCAGGTTCAAGCAATTCTCGTGCCTCAGTCTCCCGAGTAGCTGGGATTAAAGGTGCACACCACCACACCCAGCTGATTTATGTATTTTTAGTAGAGATGGAGTTTCACCATGTTGGCCAGCATGGTCTGGAACTCCTGACCTAAGTGATCTGTCTGCCTCAGCCTCCCAAAGTGCTGGGATTACAGGCATGAGCCACTGTACCTGGCCTATAAAAATTTTTTTTATTTATTCAGGCATGGTGGTGTGCACCATAAGTCCCAGCTACTCAGAAGGCTGAGGTGGGAGGATAGACTGAGTCTGGGAGGCAAGGCTGCAGTGAACCATGATCAAGCCACTGCACTCTAGCCTAGGCAACAGAGCAAGACCCTGTCTCAAAAAAGAAAGAAAGAAAGAAACACTGGCAGTAATATAGAAGACCTGTCTGAATGACAGGAGTACTAGAGCAAAGGAGAGCAGCTGCAAAGCCAGTACAGAGTCCAGGTAAGGCGGTGACAGTGAAAATTAACCCTTTCGTGGAAGTCACCTCTGATATTTTTGTTGCATAATACGATGAACTGTTCTCCAGTCTCTTCTTACTCCGTGTATCAGCAGCATATGACAGTTTCCCTCCTTTCTGAAACACTTCATGCATTTGGCTTTTGGACACATACTACACTGGTTCTTCATCTGCCTCTCCTTCTCCATCTCCTTTACAAGCTCCTCCTCACGTTTCCAGTACTTAATCAGGAGAATGCCCCAGATCTTAATCTTTGAACCTCTCCTCACCATCTGTAGTCACTGCCATGTGATCTTACCCAGTGAAATGCCTTTAAGCACTAAATTCCAAAATTATGTCGTCCACCCACATCTTTTTCCCTCAACTCCACAGACTACTGGACATCTCTCCTAGGGTGCCTTACAGGTTAACATGTTCAAAACACAGCTTCTGATCTCACCCCACACTGCCCTCAAAAACATCCCCACACTCCCAGTAAATGGCACTCTCATTCTATAGGAGTTCAGGCCAAAGACCTTAAAGCTAGTCGTGACTCCTCTCACTGACCACGTTCATTCCATCAGTAAAACCTCCCTTCAAACCGCTATTCAAAATCGGACTCTTTTTCACCACCTCCCACAGCACAGGCCCTGGCCAAGCCACCACCGATTCTGTCCAGGTTATTGCAGTGACTTCCTGCCTTTTCCCCACCCTGCTTCATTCAACACTTGCCTGTCTGAAGTCTGAGTCAGACTGATTCTCTGACACTGCACTGTCTAATGTGAAAGCCACATCAGTCCCTGAGATGTGGCTACTGCGCTGCAAGAACTGAATTTTACATTTTATTTTAATTAATTTAAGTAGCCACATCTTGTTCGTAGTCACTGCGTAGACAGCACAGATTTTGAACATTCAGTGTTGCAGGAAGTTCTGCCCAGCGCTGTTCTAAAACAAAAGGCAGATTGTGTTACTGATTTACCGGGAATCCCCTTGTGGCTGGTTCTCTCACTGAGAAAGCAAAGCAGAGACAAAGTCTTGAACTGTAGGCTTTGAGGTTCTTGGTGATTCCCACCTCCCCACAAGTACAGGCCGCTCTCTCATGCCTGCATACTGCCCCAGCCAACTGGCCCCAACACACCAAGCATACTCTTAGAATGCTCTTTTCCCAGATGGCAGCCTGCCTCGATCTTAGTTCCTTCAGCTCTCTGCTTCACTGCCACCTTCCCTAGAAGCTTTCTCAGGGCAGCTGCTTACACTGTGCTGCCTGCCCTGCCACGCTTGCTCCTTGTCTTTCTCCCTCTCTAGCCTGTCCCTAGGAGTGTAATAAGCTTCACAGCGGCAGGGTCTGGGCCTGCTTTGTTCACAGCTGGAGCCTGAGCATCAATAGCTGTGCAGGGCATGTATTTTGAGCTCAGTGAATATATACCAGGTCATGTGAGGATGTATATCAGGATGATTTCAAAAGTGGAATTGTTTGAAAGTGTAGTGAACTTTCTGTAAAAGGCTTGGGTGCTGCAGATCACTTTATGACCAAAGTTTCTGCTCCACCCGAAAAAGAAAAGTACTTGTGTTCCCTCCATTTTTAATTTTGTTTTATTTATGTAATGTATACTGGGAACAGAATGTTAAATAATGGATTATTCCATCTTTTCTTGACATTTCTTCTATATTTTTATAAAATTAAGCAGTTAGGTAACTCAAAGAAAAGGCCAGGTATGGCAGTTTACTTCTATAATCCCAGCACTTTGGGAGACCAAGGTGGGTAGATTGTGTGAGCCCCAGAGTTCAAGACCAGCCTGGGCAACACGGCAAAAACTGTTTAGTATTTATAACAAAAATACTAAAAGTTAGCTGGATGTGGTGGCATGTGGCTGTAGTCCCAGCTACTTGGGAGGCTGAGGTGAGAGGATGACCCGAGCCCAGAAGGTTGAGGCTGCAGTGAGCCATGATCACATCACTGCACTCCAGCCTGGGCAATAGTGATATCCTGTCTCGAAGACCAAAAAAAAAAAAAAAGATAACCACACAAAGTTTGGATAGTGGATAAACAGATTCTTTAAAAAACCTCCAGCTCAGATAGAATGATAGAAATTACTTTTACATAATCCCCTATTCAGACACTGTTCATATACAGGCATGCTTCTCACATTATTGCACTCAGGGTCACTATAAAGTGATGTCGACATTGTGTCCTTGAACTTTCTCCTGTTGCTATGTAGCATTCATGGTGATCATAATGATGTTTCATCAGGTAGATTTACCTTGATTTACTTATGATTCCCTCCCCCATTGTTGAGTATTGTTTCTAATCTTTCCCTGTTAAAAGAAAATAGTGCTGCAGAGAAATCCTTATACATAAATCTTTGCCCACATTTTTTCTAAATTTAGTTGCCCAGAATGAAATTTCTGGGTCAAAGCACATGAATATTTTAAAGGGTTTTGATTAAATGTCAGCTTTTATATTCATTTTGACCACAGTATAGGGACAATCAACAGTTAATGTAAACATAGAAAGAAGGCACTGAGGCTCACGCCTGTAATCCCAGCACTTTGGGAGGCCAAGGCAGGTGGATCACCTGAGGTCAGGAGTTCGGTATCAGCCTGGCCAACATGGTGAAACACTGTCACTACTAGAAATACAAAAATTAGCCAGGCATGGTGACACATGCCTGTAGTCCCAGCTACTCCAGAGGCTGAGGCAGGAGAATTGCTTGAGCCTGGGTGGTGAAGGTTGCAGTGAGCCTAGATGGCGCCACTGCACTCCAGCCTAGGCAACAGAGTGAGACTCCATCTCAAAAGAAAAAAAGAGAGAGAGAGAAGACACTGAAACTTATCTCTAAGCTTTTTTACAAATGTCCTAGGCCTTGGGTTTCTGCCATGCCTTTTTCCTCTAGTTACTCAAATACAGTATTGAGAAAATAACGTATTCCAGCAAGCTTTGTCCTGACTTTAAATTGCTGTCATGTTGCACCTGCAATGCTTTGTTACATGCCAGATTGATTGCAACAAGAGCTTCACCTTCTCCAGCCCAGCTGGAGATTGAAGGGCTTTGAAGCCAGAATAATTAACACCTTGCAATGGAGAATATGCAGACCTGCACCACCGTGATTCCTCTGCAGCCCACGTGTCAACAGCCCTTTGCCTGGAGCCTAGTGGTGCTTTCTCCCTGGTCCTTCTGTATTCTTTGGAGAGGGACAGTACATTTGCAAAGAAAGAAATGGAGCAAGGCTGGGATAGAAATTTCTCAAAAATTAAACTTTTATTGTCTCTAAAATTGTCAGTTTATGGAATATACAAGCTAGTGGCTTCTGAATATAAGATCACTTTCCTGTGCTTTTCTTTATATTCTTTCTGTATGTGTCTCTCTGTCTTTAAACAATATGTTGTTTTCATTGTGTCTTTTTTGCACTTTAATGAAACCATATAGAATAGAGCCTCCTTTTGTTGTTTTATTACAAATTACATGTATTATTTCAAATATATTCCCATGTGGATTTTGGTAGTTATGGTTCATATGGTATTCCATTATATGACTATACCATAATTTATTTACCTATTCTACTACCAGTTCTACTGTTCGTAGACATTTGGGTTGCTTCTAGATTTTTGCTGTAATTTTTTTTTTTTTTGAGACAGAGTCTCACTCTGTTGCCCAGGCTGGAATGTAGTGGCGTAATCTCGGCTCACTGCAACCTCTGCCCCCCACCCTCACTCCCAGGTTCAAGCAGTTCTCCTGCCTCAGCCTCAGAGTAGCTGGGACTACAGGCGCCTGCCACCATGCCTGGCTAATTTTCATATTTTTAGTGGAGACAGGGTTTCACCACGTTGGCCAGGCTGGTCTTGAACTCCTGGCCTCACGTGATCTGCCTGCCTTGGCCTCCCAGAATGCTGGGGTTACAGGCTTGAGCCACTGCACCTAGCCTGCTATAATATTCTTATGTTTGTCTCCCAGGGTGAGTTTCTCAATGGTACTGCTGGGTCATGGGCAGGTTTTATTTTGGTGGTTTCTTTCTTTTTTGTTTTTTTTTTTTTTGAGAGGCAGTCTCACTCCGTTGCCCAGGCTGGAGTGCAGTGGCACAATCTAGGCTCACTGCAACTCCGCCTCCCGGGTTCAAGCATTTCTCCTGTCTCAGCCTCCTGAGTAGCTGGGATTACAGGTGCGCAACACCACGCCTGGCTAATTTTTTACTTTTAAATTAAGAGACAGGGTTTTGGGCCAGGCACGGTGGTTCACACCTGTAATCCCAGCATTTTGGGAGGCCGAGGTGGGTGGATCACGCGGTCAAGAGATCGAGACCATCCTGGTCAACATGATGAAACCCCGCCTCTACTAAAAATACAAAAAATTAGCTGGGCACAGTGGCGCATGCCTGTAATCCCAGCTACTCAGGAGGCTGAGGCAGGAGAATTGCCTGAACCCAGGAGGCGGAGGTTGCGGTGAGCCGAGACCCTGCCATTGCACTCCAGCCTCTGTAACAAGAGCAAAACTTCGTCTAAAAAAGAAAAAAGAGATGAGGTTTTGCCACGTTGGTCAGGCCGCTCTCAAACTCCTGACCTAGTGATCCGCCCACCTCAGCCTCCCAAAGTGCTGGGATTATAGGCGTGAGCCACCGTATCCAGCCTACTTTGGTGGTTTCCTTAGCTAATTTTGAGTAGTAGGAATGTCTAAAGTTGAAGCGGGGAAAATAATGGGCTCTTGTCCTGTTACTGTCTCTCCCACACTTGATCCTTGTCTGCTCTGCCCCTAGGAGTATAATAAGCTTCACAGCAGCAGGGTCTGGGCCTGCTCTGTTCACTGCTGGAGCCTGAGCATCAATAGCTGTGAAGGGCATGAATTTGAGCTCAGTGAATATATATTGAGTCATGGAAAGATGCATATCAGAATGATTTCAAAAGTGGAATTTTTGGGAGAATGCAGTTAACTTTATGTGAGAGACTTGCGTGCTGCAAGTCTCTTTATGACCAAAGTGTCTGCTCTACCTGAAGGAAAAAAAAAAAGCTGGGCACAGTGGCTCACAGTTGTACTCCCAGCACTTTGGGAGGCTGAGACAGGCACTGGAGCCCAGGAGTTTGAGACAAGCCTGGGCAAAATGGCAAAACCCGAGCTCTACAAAATACACACAAACATGCGCACGCATGGTAGTGCATGCCTGTGGTAAAACCCCATCTCTACAAAACACACACACACACACACACACACACACACACACACACAAGCCAGGCATGGTGGTGCATGCCTGTAGTTCCAGTTATTCAGGAGGCTGAGGTGGGAAAATCACCTAAACCCAGGAAGTCAAGACTGCAGTGAGCTGTGATTGCGCCACTGCACTCCAGTCTAGACAACAGAGTAAGACCCTGTCTTAAAAAATAAAATAAATAAATAAGTAAAACAACTGTAGCTCAGTTCTGGAGGGTTTCAGTCTGAAGTCACCACAGTCTGCTTCTGTCATCATCCAGTGTTCTCCCCTGTGTGTCTGTATCTTCACATGGCATTTTCTTCTCTGTCTTCATATGAGGACACCAGTGAATGGACTAGGGCCCACCCTAATGCAATGTGACTTTGTCTTAAACTTGAGTGCACCTGCAAAGACCCTATTCCCAATGAGACCACATTCTGAGGTTCCCAGTGGGCATGAATTTATGGAGAACACTATGTAGCCAAATACAGTTGCTAACTCAAATGAATTTAGGAATCACACCGAAGATGGTACATAGGATTTTATGGGTCATTGAGGCGTAATAGGGTAAGATTCCTGTTGGAACATGGTTTTGATAGCACAGCATGTATTGTACTCACCCTCCTTGCCCCCAGACTCAATTTATAGTGAGTTCAAAATTATTATATCAGAGATAGGAAGTTCAGTCACACTGGTGACATTTTGTGTGAATTCAAAGCAGAGGATGAAGAGGAGTTGTTATTTGGGGGAAATGGTTGAGGATGTGTTCCTTATGCTTGCCCTAAAACTGGTGGAGAGGCAGCATGCCCTGTAGTGGTGTGCTTACTTGGTGTTCACGTCTGCCTTGAGTACGTCTGTTAAAGTAGAAAGTTAAACAGATTTTTAAATTCGTTGGTAATGCTCAGCATCTCTTAGAGGATAGAGAGGAAGCAGCTGGGGGAACTATTACTTGAAATTAGAGTACTTTCCAAAATGATAGAATTGATGGGTAGAGTGAAAGTGACAGATATTGGTAAGCCAAATACAGGAAACCTGAACTTGGTCAAATGTTTATAGACTACAAGAGTGTCAAAGAAAAGATAGGCCAGGTGTGGTGGTTCACGCCTGTAATCCGACACTTTGGGAGGCGGAGGTCAGCAGATCACCAGTCAGGAGTTCAAGACCAGCCTGACCAACATAGTCAAACCCCATCTCTACTAAAAATACAAAAAAAAAATTAGCCGGGGAGGTGGCAGGCACCTGTAATACCAGTTACTCAGGAGGCTGAAGCAGGAGAATCACTTGAGCCCAGGTGGTGGGGGTTAGAGTCAGCCAAGACTACGCCACTGCACTCCAGTCTGGGCAACAGAGCAAGACTTCATTTCCCAAAAAAAAAGAAAAGATAGGCATGTATTCTTGACAATGTAGCAGAGATGGTGGCTCAAAAGTATTAGGAAACTGAGGAATTTCATTCTGACCATGCTGCCAAAGAATGATAAAATGAGAAGATCCAATGGGGATGGGGAAGCTTTCTGATAAACTTAGTTTATAATGGGACATTTTCAGAAAATGGATAGTAAGGGTATAAAAGCAAGGATGAATAAAACACAGAGTAAGCTGAGACTTACAAAAAGTAGGTAGATTAAAAGAACCTTTAGAGTTTGATTTGGTGCAGTTTGGTGACTAGAAAGGAATCATTGCCTTGGACTAGTTGTATAATGCCCAGGGATTACAGAGTGGAGGTAAAATTTTTGTTTTACCTTTTGTCTTTTCTGTTAAGAAGAAGGATGTTCAAACCAAAGGGCTAAGACAGATCCTAGAGCAGAGAAAGAATTCGTGAAAAGAATTGCAGAGCCCTGTCCACAGTTTTTGAGAAATTATGGGAGTATTCAAGGGGAGTTTAATAATGACACGCATCTTTCCTGCCTGCATTCTGAATGTTTAAGGCAAAAGAGGAAAACATATTGGGGTCACCATATCCCATTTACTACCAATAAAGCAGATACTGGAGAACATGTGCACTTCCTAATATTGAATTCTAGCCTTAACCAGGAGTCACTGGAATGGGGCAGTCCTCTCTCCAGGCTTGCTTCCAAGAAGGGGAAAGAGGCCTTGAGTGCTGTGTTAAAATAAACGTGGATGTCCTCTGTGTGGAGCCTCAGATCAGAAATGGGAAAGAAGCTATAAGCAAGCAAGAAGAAAGGGGAATTTTTTTTTTTTTTAATGGTGTTTCACTGTGGCTTCCAGGCTGGAGTGCAGTGGCACGATCTCTGCTTGCTGTAACCTCCACCACCTGGGTTCAGGTGATTCTTGTGCCTCAGCTTTCTGAGTGGCTGGAATTACAGGCACTTGCCACCATGCCCAGCCTGGGGAAATTTTTAAAATGATTTCTGAAAGGATAAATAAGGAAAAAGTAGCTAAAAGACTGATGAACTTGGTCCTAATTCCAGGAAAGAATCTAGATTATCAGTAAGATTGCTTTTGATAATCTAGATTATCAAAAGTACATGACAGTAATTAATTATCATAGTTTGCTAACAAGTTTTCATTCACTCCTTTCATTGACTGGTAAAAATACTGGCATAGAAGAATGATATAGTTGTTGTATCTCTAACAGGCCGTTTGACAAGCTGTCTGTTTTGGACGAGATGGAAATATATTGGCTAAACATGAAAGCAGTTGGGTGGATTAGTAAATGATTGACAATTCCCAAGCTGATCATTTCATATTGGAAGGAAGCTTTAGTAGCATATGACTAGATTATCCTCAGCTCTGTCAAGTTCAGCATTCCCATCCGTGATGGGACTGGGGAACGCAAACTGGAAATAGGTAGCATAGGATCAACAAGAACTCGGTGGAGTGTCTTAAGTTAAATATGATAGAGGTTCATTCATTTAATAGATATTTATGGAGCATCTACTATATGCAATGCTTATAAAGATATGTGTAAGATATGAAGCTCAAATAAAAAATAAATTAATAAAAACTTAAAACCCCACTACATAGGTTAAATATTACTTAAGGGAACAAAAGCATATTTTTAAATATCATAGATTTTAACTGACATTAAGCTTAGTTTGTGAATCGACAGCTGTGATCACCAGAGAAAGTGACATCTTAGGCATTGTTAGTGAAAGCATGACTTTTAACAGAATGGTTAGGTATGGCCAGGTTTGCTTGGTGTTAGACTGCTCTAGAAAATGCCTTTCTGTTCTTGGCTCTTCACTGAGAAATGGAAGGAGATACAAGTGAAAGAACTGATCATATTGAGCCTAAAGATGAGACGCAAGGGAAATGTATTCATCATCTGAAGACATTTGAAGAACCAGCCTGTGGAACAATGTGAACATTTATGGAAAACATCTCTTAAGCATTTGATGTGGATTAATTCATAAAATCTAATAATGACTAAAGTTAATATTGTCATCATTCCAGTTGGAGATCAGGAAAGTAAGGGTCAGAAAGGCTGAATAAGTAACTTGCTCTGAGTCAGCTTAGAAATGGCAGAGCTGGGCTGGGAGTGGTGGCTCGTACGTGTAATCCCAGCAATTTGAGATGATGGCTTGAGCCCGTGAGTTTGAGACCAGCCGGGCAGTCAAGGCTGCCGTGAGCCGTGATCACACCACCACATTCCAGACTGGGTGACAGAGTGAGACCCAGTCTATAAAAAAAAAAAAAATGGAGAGGCGGGCAGAGCTGGGATTAAAATCTCAGGCAGTCTTCCTCTAGAACAAAAGTCTTTTTTTTTTTTCTGAGATGGAGTTTCGCTCTTCTTGCCCAAGCTGGAGAGTAATGGCGCGATCTCGGCTCACTGCAACCTACCCTCCCAGGTTTAAGCGATTCTCCTGGCTCAGCCTCCCGAGTAGCTGGGATTACAGGCATGCGCTACCATGCCCAGCTAATTTTGTATTTTTAGTAAAGACAGGTTTTCACCATGTTGGCCAGGTCAGTCTCAATCTCCTGACCTTGTGGTCCACCCACCTCAGCCTCCCAAAACGCTGGAATTACAGGTGTGAGCCATCTCACCTGGCCCTTCCAGGCTCTTTTATGCTGGCTCTCTTTTTACACTGGCACTCTGTGGGTGTTTGCTGTGAGAAGCCATGAGTTGAAACTTAAGTCTCCTATTTACAAGTTAGTATATTTGTCTTATTTGTATCACAGAAATACTTTCACGTAGTATTATTTATTAGCTTTATGCAATTTAGTATGTTTTGTTTTATGGCACACTTCCAGTAATAATTTCTCAATTGGATAAAAGCCATATTGTCATCAATTTTTTTTTCCTTGAAAATGTTTTCCTGAATATCCAATTTATACTTTTTATTGTAGAAAACTGGAAAGTCTGAGAAGAAAATTTTAAAACAACTCTTGTCATTGCACTCCTCCAGGATAATCATTGTTAACACTTCAGTGTATTTTTCCTGTTACATATTTTTCACAAAAAAGTTTGACAGCGCTTGCTTTAGATTCATCAAGATTCTTTTCACAGAAAAAAAGTTTTATTTTGATAAATTCTAAAGATTCCTTTTCTTTCTTTCTTTTTAATTTTTTCGGCTAGGTTTCTGCCTCAATGCTCAAGCAGTTTCCCAGCAGTGGCCTGAGTCCAGGTCTTTTCAATGTGGGGCCCCAGTTATCTCCTCAACAAATCGCCATGCTGAGCCAGCTTCCACAAATTCCCCAGTTTCAGTTGGTAAGTAGCAGATTTTCTTCCTGTAGTTAAAAGGGTCATTCTTTTTTTCTTTCTTTAGCTTTGATTTGCTTCCTGCATCTTTGCCTCCTTCTGTGTTCAAAGGGTGCTAGTCTACACTTTTATGCCAGCTATGGAGTGTGCTTAAGGGTTGTCAGCTCAACTGGAGGAAAACGTAACCAAGAGACCAGGAATTTGGTGTTACTTCGCTCTTGGATGCTTTTGACTGTGTGACCTGTACTTCAGTGCACAGACCCTCCAGGTGTTCTCAGTAAATCAGTCTCAGGAAACTTTGGTTCTCTGTCTTTGCCCCTTGTTTCATAGGCATGTCAGCTTCTCTTGCAACAGCAGCAACAGCAGCAGTTGTTACAGAACCAGAGAAAGATTTCTCAAGCTGTACGCCAACAGCAAGAGCAGCAGGTACATGGGTGGGCAGGGTCCCTCCAGTGCTGTCTTTGAGGAGTATGTCCCGGCTTAGCCTCTGATGACAAAGAGGAACCGGGCGCAGTCTCCTCCTGGGAAATTCTGGTCCGTGCTTATCACGTGTCCGTCTCTCTTGGCCACCAGCTGGCTCGAATGGTGAGTGCACTGCAGCAGCAGCAGCAGCAGCAGCAGCAGAGGCAGCCAGGCATGAAGCACTCACCCTCTCATCCTGTCGGGCCCAAGCCGCATCTGGACAACATGGTACCCAACGCATTGAATGTGGGGCTCCCAGACCTTCAAACCAAAGGGCCAATACCTGGATATGGTTCTGGTAAGTTGTTAGTAGAGAAAATTACCTTCTTAGCAATCTGCCTGTCTAGGCCTGTGGTAGGAGCTGCGCCTGCATTACCCTCCGTTTTTATGGAGGCCGTACAAGGTAGGTAAATATTCTTACCCCTGGTGTACAGAGGAGACATCTGAGGCTTCTCGAGTTTCAGTGGGTTTCCAAAGCTCACCACATGATTACTAAACAGCAGAGACAGGCCTCTAATTTCTTTGGCTCCAGAGCAGTCTTTTAATACACGTGTATGAATGGCAAACTGCTCTCCTACAACCAGGAATTTTTAAAAGCCTCTTTAAATGTTTGTGCATGCTGTATGAGTGGCACACATGGCTGAGGTTATGATCTGTTAAAATATGTACTAGTTTGAAGTGTTTTACTCTACTCAAATAAAGTTGCCTTCTACTGAAAAAAAATGAGGAACTAAAATTGTAATGCAGATTGATAAAAATTCCTCTGATATTAGTATTTCATTTGACTTAAATAGAATTAGAACAAGTAAGATTATGCCTTTAACATTCTTCAAGAATTTTTTGGCAGGCAAATCCTAGTTCTTTCAGAACTGGAAAACATGCTACAAGCAGAATCTAATCAGGGAGGAAACAGTGATTTCAAAATAAAGTTTTAAAATGGGAAAGATACCACACACCACCACAGTTTCACCTCAAACTGACAACATTTAGAATTTATCTTGATAAAGAAGATAAATTCTTCAGAATTTATCTGGTAGAAAATAGACTATTCTATGCACACTCAAAGAACAAGAGTTGAGCTGGGCACGCTGGCTCAAGTCTGTAACCCCAGCACTTTGGGAGGCCAAGGCAGGCCGATCACAAGGTCAGGGGTTTGAGACTAGCCTGACTAACTTGGTGAAACCTCATCTCTACTAAGAATACAAAAATCAGCCAGGCATGGTAGCACGTGCCTGTAATCCCAGCTCCTGGGGAGGCTGAGAGAGGAGAATCACTGGAACCCAGTAGGTGGAGGTTGCAGTGAGCCTAGATTGTGTCACTGTACTCTGTCTAGCCTGTCTCAAAACAAAACAAAAAAACAAGAGTTGGGAAGACATGAAATTGCTGGTTCTAGCTGACAGTGTGACCCTGGACAAATGGCACCGGCTGACTGTGCCAACTCTGTGATTCTCCTACTGCACGTACACAGGTTGAGCCAAAACTTCAAGGTGTTCTTGAGCTTGATATTTTAATGGATTTACTTTGTAGATCCTCAGCTTCCACCAACAGTTTTTTTTTTTTTTTCTGAGATGGAGTCTTTTCTGTTGCCTTGGCTGGAATGCAATGCTTGATCTCAGCTCACTGCAACCTCCACCTCCCGAGTTCAAGCAGTTCTCCCACATCCGGCTCCTGAGTAGCTGGGATTACAGGCATGCACCACCATGCCCAGCTAATTTTTGTATTTTTAGTAGAGGTGGGGTTTTGCCATGTAGGCGAGGCTGGTCTCGAACTCCTGACCTCAGGTGATCTGCCTGCCTTGGCCTCCCAAAGTGCTAGGATTATAGACGTAAGCCACCACACCCGGCCTGTTTTCTTAAAGGTGATCTGCCTGCGAATTGACTTAAATTTGAAATAACCTTTCTTGTACTTGACATAGAAGAAGGGCAGCTCTCCTGTCATCCCACGTCTTTTTACTGTGTGCTCATCTGGGCTGCAGAACACCAGGGTACCAAGCATCGGGGAGCCTCCGTTGATTACTAACAAAGGTGTCCTATGCCAGATTTCCTTTTTTTGAGATGGAGGCTCACTCTGTTGCCCAGGCTGGAGTGCAGTGGCGAGACCTCAGCTCACTGCAACCTCTGCCTTCTGGGTTCAAGTGATTCTCCTGTCTCAGCCTCCTGAGAAGCTGGGACTATAGGCGTGTGCCACCACACCCAACTAATTTTTGTATTTTTAGTAGAGACGGGGTTTCACCATGTTGGCCAGGATGATCTCAATCTCTTGACCTCGTGATTCACCTGCCTTGGGCTCCCAAAGTGCTGGGATTACAGGCGTGAGCCATGGCACCCAGGCCTTTTGATTTATTTTATTTCTTTATTAATTTTTTGTTTGTTTGAGACAGAGTTTCGCTCTTGTTACCCAGGCTGGAGTGCAATGGCGCAATCTCGGCTCACCACAACCTCCGCCTCCTGGGTTCAGGCAATTCTCCTGCCTCAGCTTCCTGAGTAGCTGGGATTACAGGCACGCTCCACCATGCCCAGCTAATTTTTTGTATCTTTAGTAGAGATGGGGTTTCACCATTTTGACCAGGATGGTCTCGATCTCTTGACCTTGTGATCCACCCGCCTCGGCCTCCCAAAGTGCTGGGATTACAGGCTTGAGCCACCACACCCGGCCTTATTTTATTTATTTTATTTTTTTGAGACAGTCTTGTTTTGTTGTCCAGACTGGAGTGCAGTGGCACGATCTTGGCTCACTGCAACCTCTGCCTCCTTGGTTCAAGCAAATCTCCTGCCTCAGCCTGCTGAGTAGCTGAGGCATGCGCCACCACACCTGGCTAATTTTTGTATTTTTAGTAAAGCCAAAGTTTTAGCATGTTGGTCAGGCTGCTCTCAAACTCCTGACCTCATGATCCGCCCCCCTCAGCCTCCCAAACTGCTGGGATTACAGATGTGAGCCACCTTGCCCAGCCAGATTTCCTTCTTAATCAAGTTGGCTGGATGTCTTGGCATGTGTTGAGCTATCCTGAATTCAGACACAACGTGACAATAAAGCAGGATGACTTACCTCTTTCATCCCTCTTTATCAAAGAGTACATAGTTCTGAAGGTAGAGTCTAGTCAGTGCAAAGAGTTTCTAAAAGTCAGAAGCAGCCTTTCACATATTTAAATGCACACAGTTCTTTTCAATTCTTTGTACTCTAACAGCTTGAACAGTATCTATTAGTGACACTGATTTTCTTTTTTTAATACACATTTTCAGAATGGATCAGATAAAGCCCAGGGAAAAACATCTACATCATTTCCTCAGTTAGTTGTTAAGAAACTAAAATCATAGTCCGGTTGCTGTGGCTCCTGCCTATAATCCCAGCACTTTGGGAGGCTGAGGCAGGCAGATCACGAGGTCAGGAGTTCAAGACCAGCCTGGCTGATATTGTGAAACCCTGTCTCTCCTAAACGTCCATGGTGGTGTGCACCCGTATTCTCAGTTCTGGGTGGCTGAGGCAGGAGAATAGCTTGAACCCAGGAGGCAGAGGTTGCAGTGAGCTGAGATCATGCCACTGAACTCCAGCCTGGTGACAGAGCAAGACTCCGTCTCAAAAAAATGTATATTTTTTTCCTTATTTAGCATTATCACATTTATTTGAATTAAAGAATACATTTTAGGTCTCCTTCACACAGGTCAACTGAGATGAAAAAATAAAATTAAAAAAAAAAATACAGCTGGGTGCGGTGGATCACGAGGTCAAGAGATAGAGACCATCCTGGTCAACACAGTGAAAGCCCGTCTCTACTGAAAATACAAAAATTAGCTGGGCATGGTGGTGCGCGCCTGTAGTCCCAGCTACTCGGGAGGCTGAGGCAGGAGAATTGCTTGAACCCAGGAGATGGAGGTTGTGGTGAGCCGAGATCGTGCCACTGCACTCCAGCCTGGGTAACGAGCGAAACTCTGTCTCAAAAAGAAAAAAAAACTCACCAGCCTCAGCCACTATTATTATTATTTTTTTAATTAAAAAAAAAATACATTTTAGGACCGAAAGTTCAGTTTGACTGTTTTGAATAAGTTACTTGATGAAAATATATTTAAAGCATATATTGAAATTAAAGTATTTTTTCTAAAAAATTAAATGCCAAAGATGTAATAAAATGAACAGTATTTCAGTTTTCCTCATGCTAAGTATGTTGAACTAAAAAGGATACCTCCTTTTTTTTTTTTTTTTTTTGAGACGAAGTTTCGCTGTTGTTACCCAGACTGGAGTACAATGGCAAGATCTCGGCTCACTGCAACCTCTGCCTCCTGGGTTCAAGCAATTCTCCTGCCTCAGCCTCCCGAGTAGCTGAGACTACGGTCGCGCACCACCATGCCCAGCTAATTTTTGTATTTTTAGTAGAGATGGGGTTTCACCTTGTTGACCAGGATGGTCTCGATCTCTTGACCTCATGGTCCACCCACCTCGGCCTCCCAAAGTGCTGGGATTATAGGCATGAGCCACGGCCCCCAGCCCGAAAGTTTCTTAATATGTCTTGATAAAACCTTTGTTACATTATCTCAAAATTAAGAAGTTAAATGACTAATGACTGTTTAAGTAATCCTTAATGATTCTTTTGTAAAATAGATGGTTTCTAATTCTCTGCCTTTAGCGGATTGAAAATATACCTAATTAAGGCTGGGTGCCATGGCTCATACCAGGTAATCCCAGCACTTCGGGATGCCAAGGCGGGTGGATCACCTGAGGTCAGGAATTCAAGACCAGCCTGACCACCTCGGAGAAACCCATCTCTACTAAAAATACGAAAATTAGCAAGCTGAGCTGGCGCCTGCCTATAGTCCCAGCTATTTGGGAGACTGAGGCAAGAGAATCACTTTATCCTGGGAGGCAGAGGTTGCAGTGAGCTGAGATAATGCCATTGCACTCCAACTTGGATGACAGAGGGAGACTCCTTTTCAGGAAAAAAAAAAAAAAAAAAGAAAGAAAATATACCTGATTGAGGCCAGGCACAGCGGCTCATGCCTGCAATCCCGGCACTTTCGGAGGCCAAGACGGGCAGATCATGAGGTCAGGAGTTGAAGACTAGCCTGGCCAACATGGTAAACCCTGTTACTACTAAAAATACAAAAATTAGCTGGGCATAGTGGTGGGCACCTGTAATCCCAGCTACTTGGAAGGATAAGGAAAGGAGAATCACTTGACTCTGGGAGGCAGAGTTTGCAGTGAGCCGAGACCTCACAATTGCACTCCAGCCTGGGTGACACAGCAAGACTCCCTGTCTCAAAAAAAGAAAAGATACCTCATTGAATTAAATTGTTAGGTGATAATGACCTATCTAAAAATTATATTTTAGTATCTGTGTTACTGGGCTAGGGCAAAGAACGTATACTTTAAAAGAAATTCAGAGAAGTAATTCATGTTATAACAAGACTCCTTCTGTTCCCATCTGCTTATTTATATGAGTAAGATTTCTTAGTGCTTTATGTCAACAAAAAAATTGAAAGTAAGACAGTAGAGAAAACTCTCTCTCATTCTAGTTAATAAGGAGTCTTGGTTACCATGGATATCTGAACTCATTTAGAAACAAAGTAATTCATCTTCTTAGAAAATGCATTTCTAATAAAATTTCACTTTTGATGTTTAAAATTTATCAAAATTTATAATATTTATCTGTGTGGTATACCCTGTGAAAATTAAAGCTGTGTAACTATTGGAGATTGTAAAAAATGACAGAAGAGGAGTAATTGTATCCATGCTGCAATTATGATTGTATCAATACCAGGTGTATGGGTGGACATGGATTTAGAGCAGTTGTGTTAGGATGGCCAATTATGGGTGATTTTTAAAAAATAATTAGTATAGTTATAAAAACAGTAGTTTGTTTTTTAATATATAGGAAAAAGAGGAGGAGAAAACAGAACTGTAAACAAAGAGAGTGAAGGCAAGATCAGTGTAAGGACAAGTTAATTTAAGAGTGTTTCCTCAAGGATGTAAGAATGGAACCAAATGTTTTTCGTGCATAGACCATGAATTAGGGTGTGTGGAGATGAGAGAAGGTAATTCTGGCGAAGGGTTGTCCTTGCAAGAATGATAAAAGCAGGTGATAAGCAAGGGGCATGTCTTATCTTTGTTTGTACCTCATCTCCTAACAGGGCCTGGCAGAGATTAGACTGTCCATAAATATTCATTGAACTGAACCAGATGGCTTAATTTGAGCTAAATCACTGTTTGTGAACTGGAAATTTCAGGGAAACCACTTGGTTGTACTGAGGAAATTTAGTTTTACTATCATAGAAAGTACAATGAAGTCAGTATTTTCTAGGGTTTAGAGGTACGATAGTTTGTAAATAACTAAAGGTCACTAGCAAAGCACCGTCTATTCTTTGTTAATGCAGCCACTAGAGCACAGTGCCCCAAAATTCCTTCCATCAAAATCCGTCCGACACATGCCATATCTTAGTGTCATGCCAGTTACCACGTGACATCAAAGAAAATTATATACGTCTTCACCTGATTTTTCTTCTCATACTTTCAGGCTTATAGTTTGAACCTTTCAAGACAATTTCCTCACCTATTTGTTCTCTGACCCCTTGAATAATTTTTCCTGACCAGACCTTGTGAACCAGTGCTGGGACTGGCCTACTGTGGTGGCATTTGATCCCCAAGTCTCTAATGAATCAGGTGCCCACTTTCCCAAAGATTCATGGAGCTGCTGAGCTCTTTCCTTGCTTGCTTACTTTTTCTTTCTCTCTTTTTCTTTGTTTCATTTTTTTTCCTTTCCTTCTTTCCTCTTCTTTCTTTTTCTCTTTTTTTTTTTTCTTTTTTTTTCTTTTTTTCCCCTTTTTCTCTTTGTTGAGACAAATCTTGCTCTGTCACCCAGGCTGGAGTGCAGTGGTAAGATCTCGACTCATTGCAACCTCCGCCTCCCAGGTTCAAGCAATTCTCCTGCCTCAGCCTCCCTAGTAGCTGGGATTACAGGTGCGTACCACCACACCCAGCTAATTTTTCTATTGTTAGTAGAGATGGGGTTTCACCATGTTGGCCAGGATGATCTCGATCTCTTGACCTCGTGATCTGCCCGCCTTGGACTCCCAAAGTGCTGGTTAGCCATTGCACCTGGCCTTTTTGCCCTTTTCCTATAACTCTTTAATTTTCTGCATTTCATTTGTCACCAGAAAAAAACTCTTAAGTAGCTAAAATTAAAGAAATTTAATTTACTATGGGTTTTACAGAAAATTTTAGAATAACTTCAAAGAAAATTAATGTGTAAGGAATGGTTCCTCCTCTTCTTATTAATGTTAGCATTCTTTTTAATCTTTGCCAGATCCTAGGTTATTTCCAAAAGCTCTTTCTCAGTGATTAGAACTGAGCTTTCAGGTGGCCTGGAATCCAAGCACCTTGGCCTGGTTTTCTCAAAGGCAGAAGTGTAATTTACTCAAGGAGCAACCTGTTCAGGTCATTAAGGCTTATGTCAGAGAAAACCTTTGTTCCTTACAACTTCCGTGCCCTCCAATCTGTTTCTGCTACCTGGGATGAAAGAAAGAAAAAAATGCCCCAAACTCTTCTTTAAAAAATAAGACCAGGCGCAGTGGCTTACACCTGTAATCCCAGCCTTTGAGAGGCTGAGGCGGGTGGATTGCCTGAGCTCAGGAATTCGAGACCATCCTGGACAATATGGTGAAACCCTGACTCTACTAAAAATACAAAAACTTAGCTAGGTGTGGCAGCATGTGCGTGTAGTCTCAGCTACTTGGGAGACTGAGGCAGGAGAATTGCTTGAACCCAGGAGGCCAAGGTTGCAATGAGCCGAGATCACACCACTGCACTCCAGCCTGGTAACAGAGTGAGACTCCATCTCCAAAAAATAATAATAATTTCATTTGAAATATTTTCATCTCATTCTAAAGATTTCTGCTCCCCACCCCCACCCACCAAGCATTTTGAACTAGTAAATTCAGTTACAAAGTATGAAAGAACTCTGTTCTTTTTATAAATAGCAACATTTTTAACATGGGTCAGGAAGGTGTTAGATTTTTTACATGATTTATTATGCGTTTATAAAACTATCCCAGACGACCAAAATAAGCACAGGGGAAGAAAAACACAACCTGGGCCCTCAGTGGGATTTGGATAGATGGAAACTAAGGACCCGCCGTGGGTACATTTTGGAGTCTGGCCTGGCTGGAGTTACACGTCTTGGGGCAGGGTAGGTTGGCTCTGCCGTGGTGGGAGCCTTGCTCACCTCCCTGGGGTGCCTGTGTTAATGCTGCTGCTCTGCACTTCCTGTGGCTCATTCTCATTTTTCTGTGGTCATTTATTGTTTTTCCCCTCCCTGTTTCATCTGTTTTAGTCCTTTATTTTACTTTTTTTGAGAGTTTGTATGAGCAAGTGTCGCATATATTCTGACCCAAATGGATGATGGATCCTTTTATACTCCATTATCCAGCTGTGTGGCTTCCAGCTCTCCAGCTCAGTGTAGTGGGAGAAGGTTACCCAAGACTCTTCCCCTGAAGCTTACCTGGGGCTCATGGCAAAGTGAACTGAGAACTCTTAACTACTCACCTATTCAAGCTTTGGGGTCTTCCCTATTGCTTAAAGACTACTTTCAAATTTATCTTTCAGATTCTGCCCTGACCTCCACTCATCACAAGGTTGCCAATTCTCTTCCTAAAATACATTATTAGTTATCCTCTCACATGCTTAAAATGTCTATTATCTCTTGTCTTAGAGAAAAAAAAAATTCCTATTCCTTGGTCTAATATATAAAGACCTTACATGACATGACTCTTCATTTCTCCACACCCCGACCACTCTCCACCTCCCTTCATCCCAGAGTTAGCTAAACATTGGAGTCATTTGAATCTCTCACCATTCCCTATATGTAACTGGTTTCCTTGACTTCCCCAAATACCTACCTTAGGCCCTAGCTCACATGTCCCTTCTGCAAAGCCTCTCTTTCCCCAAGATTCCCTAATGACAGCTCTGTCACTGCTGTTGGGCTACACTGGTTGGATGTAGTCTTCCCTATCTCAGTTGGAGAGTGGCTAGCCCCAGCATCCTGCTTGGGACATACATCAGCTGAATGAAAAAGAAAAAGGGCGTGCAGGAATGTACTGAGACGGAGCTAATCCATGGCAGTCATACACGTCTTAATACCTTCACAGAGAGACATCACTTTTTTAGGAAGCAAGAGCCAAGATCTAAACTTGGAATCAAAAATACCTGTTTCTGAATGGAGAAACTTGGTGAATTCGTCTTTGAATGACACCTGAAGGCATTCGTGGGGCCTGCTTCAGAACTCTTGTTACTGATGCTAGAGACTTATAAAATGTGGTCTTCTCCTTTTTAGGCTTCAGCTCTGGCGGCATGGACTATGGCATGGTTGGTGGGAAGGAGACTGGAACTGAGTCTCGCTTTAAACAGTGGACCTCCATGATGGAGGGGCTGCCCTCTGTAGCCACACAGGAAGCCAATATGCACAAAAATGGTAAGAGAAGCACTGAGAGCTAGAGCCCCAACCCTCAGCAGGTCTTGATGAAACGTCCTATAATACTGTTTTGAAGTACAGAACTTTAGCTTTTTTTCTTAATGAGTCTCTTGGTATTGTTTTCTTCCTGAATCCTGTGATCGCCTATGGAGGAAGGACAGAGTCATATGTATGTTAAATCATAAGAAATACAAAGTGCTAGTTCTAATTAAGGAGAGCAGAATTTTTCAGCTACCACGATTGAGGGTGGTAGCAGTGAACTTGGGCACCCACCAAGGTGAAACCCTAATAAGTTGGCTGAGGGAGCAGAGTCAGCTTGTTGAGTTGAGTTTGTTTTGCTTTGTTTTACAGAGCAAGGGATCATAACAAATACTGATCTTGTTGGTTATTTGAACCAAATTAAGTTCATCAGCTTTAAAAAAAAGTGTCCTGCCTTTTAATCTTCAAAGGATGACTGATAGATCATAATACATGAGATTTGAACTTTTCACAAAGCTTTCTTATTCTGTGTGAATTAGAGTGTCTGCAAGACAGCATTTAAGGGCATTGCAGGCTTTGGTTGTGATGTGGGTCGGCTTTTCCTCTTGATTATTCTCTGTAAGGGCTTCTCTGTTTCCCTGTAAAACAGATAAAATGTCTCAGAACCTTCCTTCAGCCTTTGTTTCAGTGTTTGTTTCACTTGACAGTAATTCACTTGGACTTAACTGTATCCATGAGAACCAAGTATAAAGAGATGTCTGGCTGTTCCTGCTGCAGCGTTCTGGCAGGCCTCAGCCCCAGCCAAGTCATTCAGTCTGAAGACTTTCAGGTTTCCTTTATAAACCACTCTTTAATAAGCCCATCCAGGAGGCTGGTGAAATAGCCACATGAAGTTCCCTGCCTGCCATCCCTCAGCATATTATCATTTGGTTTCATGACATGAAGACAAAAATGATTTATTGACATTGTAAAATCTGTTTGTGGATGAAATAATCCAAGCCCACTGTCAGCTATAGCTTTGGGCACTTTCAGTGCTTCCTTAGGCTGATGATTCACCTGGTCCGCTTGTCCTCAAAGACATGAAAGGTGTATGATAATAAGTAGGAAATGGCACGTGAGAGGATATCTCGAAGACAAAATCTCTACTTGCCTTTTTAGAGCTTATAGATCATGTTTTCACATTTCCTTAGCAATCCCCAATGTAATTGAACTGTTCATTTTCCACTGCTTCACCATAATGTGCCTCTGAGCCAGATTTGTCAGAAGCTCCAGAAAAGCAAATGTCCTCTTAGCTACACATGGAGATAGTTTTGGTAATAATCCTATTAGGCTGCATCACCCTGGAAATAATTTTATCCCTTCACAAGCAGCATTCTAAGAATAGGTCAAGTGACCCGATACAGTATGTAAAATTCATTTGAGAAATACATAGACTGGTATCTCACTGACGCCTAACATTTTATTTAAAATGCATGTTTTGTTAGTTCAAGGCAATTTTAAGCTTTTAATTATTTTCCTGCCCTGTAGCATATAAAATGCGTGTTGGGGGCACTGGCAAAACCACTGAAATGCTCTCAGGAAAGCAGTTACAAAGGATTTGCTGTTCTTTATGTGTGAGGCCATGGATCCCAGAGCTGCAGAGTTCATTGCTGGTCTTATGCTGGCAAAGACCCTAGGCGGGAATTCCATCTCATTGCCTTGGAATTTAAAGCAATTGCAGATGCTTTTCTCTCCAATGGACTCTCTGTTTATACTGCTGCTTCCAGCTAATCTAAGCCTGATCAGCCAGCCCTTAAGAACCTGGGTGGGTGGCATCAGTAGAAATTTAGTTAAACCTTCTTATGTGCTACAGATTGTTAGAATTTTCCCCATTTCTCACTCGGGTCATTAGCATAGAAACTAGGGATAATGATAAGATTGCTAGTTTGTGAACATTTCATTAATTTCATAAGACCATGGAATTTTAAAACTGAAAGGAACATTCAAGCATGAGAACAATTCTGTGTGCCTAAATAAGGAACTGAGAGGCTCAGAGAGGTGAAACGACCTCTTCATGGTCTTGCTGCTTAGTAATTATGAGCTGAGTCTCTAATGCAACCTCTTACTCCAGTGCTGTTTGTATGTACTCCATCAGCTTCAGAAGACTGAGTTCCAATGAATAAAAAATAGACAAGTTCCATTCATAGGAGTTATTCTGGATGAATTAATTTCCTCTCTTTTCTCAGGCGCTATAGTGGCCCCTGGTAAGACCCGGGGAGGGTCACCGTACAACCAGTTTGATATCATCCCTGGTGACACACTGGGTGGCCATACGGGTCCTGCTGGTGATAGCTGGTTACCTGCCAAATCTCCACCAACAAATAAAATCGGAAGTAAATCCAGCAATGCCAGTTGGCCTCCAGGTATTGTCCAGGAAATGCTTTTCTAGGATAGCATTTGTTTTGTAATTATCAGTTTCAGTTTCAGAATACATTGCTTTTGTGACTCATGTTACTAAGGCACTTGCTTTCATTTTTTCATTTAATAATTGTTAGGCCAGGTGCCGTGGCTCACGCCTGTAATCCCAGCACTTTGGGAGGCCGAGTCGGGTGGATCACGAGGTCAATAGATCGAGGCCATCTGGTCAACATGGTGAAACCCCGTCTCTACTAAAAATACAAAAATTAGCTGGGCATGGTGGCACGCACTTGTAGTCCCAGCTACTTAGGAGGCTAAGGCAGGAGAAGCACTTGAACCTGGGAGGTAGAGGTTGCAGTGAGTCGAGATTGTACCACTGCATTCCAGCCTGGGTGACAGAGCAAGACATCGTCTCAAAAAAAAAAATTATCTCTTAGAAGCAAGGCATGTGCTATGGGAAGATAGAAGATTTTCGTTAGATGGGGAATCTGGAGATAAGTGACATTGTAGCTGGGCCTTGGCATTTGTCCCATGCATAGGATGCCTTGTAACATGGGTTCTTTTGAAGCATCTGTTGAATTGATTTGTTAGTTCTTAGGCAAGTATTTATTATCAGTTAGGTTCTAAGAATGCAGTAGTGATTGCAGTGAAATTATTTGTTAATTTTTTTCTCTCTCCCTCTCTTTTATTGGACATAGTAATCTATTCTCATGATAGAAAAATTGGAACATTTAATAAAGCAAAAATTAAAATCAGTAATTCCATAAATATATGTCCTCTTAGACCTCTTTCTGTGCATACATATTTGTGACACAAATATGTATAGTTTCATTTTATTAGAGTAAAATTGTATAATGTAAATCATTCATATATGGTACACGTTGCTCTTTCTCCTAACAATTGGGAAAATGAAAGTTTATTCTGTCACATAGCTTTAAAATTTTTAAATGATTTAAATTGACCAATAAAAAAATTCTGAGCTTTTGTGTATATTCCAGGCTTTCTTTTGCTAACCTAAATTATCCCTGGACGTTCCATCTTGCATTTGTATTACACTTTCTGCATTTTGGCCAACATCTGGTAAGGAAAATGAGAAAGGACACTGATCTCTAGTCCATATTTTCACCCGGTTCTTGGCCTAGATGCTTGGATAATTCTTAGGAACACCAGAGTTCTTACTCCTGCTTTTCCTGCCTTCAGGCCTGAAGTCTCCTGGGAGCAGGAGGATCAGGTTACCAGGGCCAGGCATGAGCTGTGGCTTCAAGTTCACCCCACAGACAGTTAATAACACAAATGTGCTGTTGGCAGGAGTATATGTTCATGCTGATTTTTTTTTTCCTTAATTTTGTGATGAAAATCAGTATATAAATTCAATATTTATATTTTTTGCAGACCCATTTCTTTTCTTTTTTCTTTTTTTTTGAGTTGGAGTCTTGCTCTGTCACCCAGGCTGGAATGCAGTGGCATGATCTCGGCTCACTGCAACTTCTACCTCCCAGGTTCAAGTGATTCTTCTGCCTCAAACTCCTGAGTAGCTGGGACTCCAGGCATGTCCCACCATGCCCAGCTACTTTTTGTATCTTTTAGTAGAGACAGAGTTTCACCATATTGGCCAGGCTGGTCTCAAACTCCTGACCTTGTGATCCTCCCACCTTGGCCTCCTGAAGTGCTGCGATTACAGAAATGAGCCATCGTGCCCAGACTCACAGACCCATTTCTTATATTAAGAAAATACTGTATCATTTTTTTAACAACCTTCCTGCTCTAATATTTGTTTTCCTTGTCTCAGAATTCCAACCAGGAGTGCCATGGAAAGGTATCCAAAACATTGACCCTGAGTCTGACCCCTATGTCACCCCAGGAAGTGTGCTGGGGGGTACAGCCACATCTCCCATTGTAGATACTGACCACCAACTGCTGCGGGATAACACCACAGGTAATTGAGCAAAGCATCTCTTGTATATTCAACACCCAGCATTTTCCTAGTTGTCAGTCTGTGACTTCATTTGTACTTGCTGGTACCTAAAAGTTTAACCAAAAAAAAGTCAGAATATTGCTTTTCACCTTTATTTGTCAGACATATTTTGTCCTCTAGCCTGTTGAAGTTTAAATAAAATACTCTCAAGGTTTTACTGGTTATACCAACATTTATCTTCAGTATTTTCTTCTTCTTTGTTACCCAAGGGTCTAATTCTTCCCTCAACACCTCGCTGCCTTCACCTGGTGCCTGGCCCTACAGTGCCTCTGACAATTCCTTTACCAACGTTCATAGCACTTCAGGTATGAGCGTAAATTTTTTGTGTCCCTTTGGTTAGCACTTTTTTGTCAGGTTCCCTTTTATAAAGGAAATTGGCATGTATTTCCTAAGGTATACTGTGACAGTTCAGTAGCATAGGTCAGATCGAGGGAAGCACACCTTTTATATTTTCTATGTCTTTGAGGAACTTCTACTCTCAGGGAGGATGAGGCAGATACAACTTTGGGATGAAGCCAATAGTGATATAACTGCAGGGAGCTGGCATATTTAGAGGGCTGGAGTCATGTCCTAATGACACACATGCTTCTCTTTTAACAAGGCTGCCAAGAAATCGTGGGTCATGAGAAGAACCAGTTATTCCTAAAGTAGCCAATTATCGTTGGCTTTTCTCTAAAAATCCTCCCACTTAAAGACAAAGGCTAGGGGCAGATGGCCAAAGGGGAAAAAATAGAAAGAGGACCTTGATTAATTTTACCATCATTTGGTAGGTTCATGTTTTTTGAAAGACAATAGAAAATGGAAAAGTTAGTGGATATAATAAAGGGATTGAAGCCGGGCGCGGTGGCTCACGCCTGTAATCCCAGCACTTTGGGAGGCCGAGGCGGGTGGATCACGAGGTCTAGAGATTGAGACCATCCTGGTCAACATGGTGAAACCCCGTCTCTACTAAAAATAAAAAATTAGCTGGGCATGGTGGCGCGTGCCTGTAATCCCAGCTACTCAGGAGGCTGAGGCAGGAGAATTGCCTGAACCCAGGAGGCGGAGGTTGCGGTGAGCCGAGATCGCGCCATTGCACTCCAGCCTGGGTAACAAGAGTGAAACTCCGTCTCAAAAAAAAGGGATTGAAGTCACTCACTCAGCACAGTGCCTTTCTGATAGGTAGACATATTAGTATTGGCACCTTCAGTATTGCCAGCTTCAGCAAAAGTTGGACCTTAGGCTGTTAAAGCATTATGTGCTTTACCCAGCACATAAGCAAATAAAGACCTTTAGCCACCTATAAAGGTGCTACAGACTGGTGGGCTGCTGACTGTCTTATTTTTCTAACCCCCTTGGTGTCATATCAGTAGCGCAGCCGTAATCTACCACTCACTGAATGATCCCGCAGGCCAGACATCATGCTAAACCTTCCACACAAATTTTTATTTTACCTTCACCAAAGGCTATGAGTAAGTCCTGTTGTTACCCCTATTTTTTTTTTTTTGAGACAGAGTTTTACTCTTGTTACCCAGGCTGGAGTGCAATGGCGCGATCTCAGCTGACTGCAACCTCCGCCTCCTGGGTTCAGGCAATTCTCCCACCTCAGCCTCCTGAGTTGCTGGGATTACAGGCACGCACCACCGTGCCCAGCTAGTTTTTTGTATTTTTAGTAGACGGGGTTTCACCCTGTTAACCAGGATGGTCTCGATCTCTTGACCTCGTGATCCACCCGCCTCGGCCTCCCAAAGTGCTGAGATTACAGGCATGAGCCACCGCACCCGGCCATATTACCCCTATTTTGTGGATAAAGAAACTGAGTGAGGTTCTAAGAGCTGATATAACTTGCCTCGGTTCCTAGCAAGTAAAGAAAACATCTCAATATCCCATGTTTTGAATACATTTTACTTTTGTAGGATTTCTTTTACATATAAAAAACTTAGTCTGGTTACCCAACTCTTTTACTCCTGTAAATGCCCACATCACAGATTGAATTATGTATCTTTTTCCAACAATTGGAAATTCACCTGAGAAATGGCCCAAGAATCACCTCCCACTTGTCTAAAACTGAACCTATAGTCCCCACCCCCAAAAGTATCTTTCTTTCTCAACTAAGTTCATTCGTTCGTTCGTTTGTTTGTTCATTCTTTTTTTTTTTTTTTTTTTTTTTTTTTCAGAGATAGGGTTTCACCATGTTGGCCAGACTGGTCTTGAACTCCTGACCTCAGGTGATCCGCCCTCCTCAGCCTCCCAAAGTGCTGGGATTACAGGCATGAGTGACCATGCCCGGCCTTTATGTTTTTTTCTTTCTTTCTTTTATTTTATTTTATTTTTGAGAAGGAGTTTTGCTGTTGTTGCCCAGGCTGGAGTGCAATGGAGCAATCTTGGCTCACTGCAACCTCCACCTCCCAGGTTCAAGTGATTCTTCTGCCTCAGCCTCCTGAGTAGCTGGGATTACAGGTGCCCACCACCACACATGGCTAATTTTTATATTTTTAGTAGAGATGGGGTTTTACCATTTTGGCCAGGCTGGTCTTGAACTCCTGAAGTCAAGTGATCCGCCTGCCTTAGCCTCGAGAGCAGTGTGAGCCACCGTGCCTGGCCTATGTTTCTTAATAATGATCTCATGCATTATTTAGGTACTCTCAGTATTTTCTTCCTTTTTCCTCTCTCCCTCAATTCCTGGACCCAGGCAGTGATGACTTCTCTTTAGTGGCTTATTCTGCAATCATATTTCATATATCCATTCCTCTGTTCCATTCTGTTTGCTATCTCAGTAGTTTAAACACTCCATGCTGAATCAGTTGCAAAAAACTGATAGTATCTTAAGGAGTCCCCAGCCTACCTTTATAACCTCCTTTACCTCTCTGCCTCTGTGAACTGTTCAACCAAAATTGAGGGGGATCATATTCCATATAGAGAGAATTTATGTTGAACCTTGGCTTATGCTTTCCTGTTTCTTTATGCCCATCCATTTATGTAACTCCTTCAAGAGCTGTCCTTGTAAAGCCTTTGCTGCAAGCCCAGCATTCTTGATCGCCTCTGCGTATTGAACATATGTGATGATGTTGGGGTCACCAGTTCTGTTGCTCATCTGTTCTGCCTTCCCATCTGAGCTTGAGGTTCTTGGGGATAATTATTTATATTACTCACAGCACTGATTTAATGCTATATGCATAGTAAGCCCTTAGTGAATATTTCTTGATTATTTTTAAAGAATCTGTTTGAACATCAATATCTAATATGGTGGATCAAGGCACAAGTGTAATTTTCTAATTACTTTCCATTCAGTCAATGAGTATTTATAGAATACTTTAGTTCTGCTAGGATTCACATCTCACTGTTACCCAGAATCTGGTGTCTTTAGGAAGACTTTCTCCTTGAATGCATCCTCCTTTTCCAGTCATTTTTAGCTAAGAAAGCAGTAGAGAATTAGCTATCTTATTAAATCTTTAATTCATATGATAATTCTATCAATTCAGAGTAGTAGTCACTGAAAATTTTCTGTTCATTATGCTCAAAGAACAGAGTTATTTTGTATTGCTATGCTTAAAATGTGTACTGTTACTCCTTAGAATATGAATGTGTATGTATTTATGTGAATGTAGTTAAAACTCATGTGTATTTGTCAACAGAAGTGAAGCATCTAACCTTTTTCCTTCCTTAATGTTCTCTTCTTACAGCAAAGTTCCCTGATTACAAATCAACATGGTCCCCGGATCCCATAGGACACAACCCCACTCATCTCTCCAACAAGATGTGGAAAAACCATATTTCCTCCAGGAACACTACACCGCTGCCCCGCCCACCTCCTGGTCTGACCAACCCCAAACCATCATCTCCCTGGAGCAGCACAGCACCCCGATCAGTCAGGGGGTGGGGGACACAGGACTCGCGGCTCGCCTCGGGTGAGGAGGATCTGCCTAAAGGAGCACCATTGTCCATCCGCAAGGGGCTTATGTTAACACAGATGGTGAAGACACTGAGAGGTCTTCCCAAGAGAGGAAGTCATGGTTGTCTGGTTTTTCTACTGATAGAGAAGAAGCTATCTCTTGAGTGAAAGTCGTAGTCAGTATAAGACAAAGGGACCCAAGAATTCCCAAGGGACAGATGGAGTGAAATGAGTGAGTAAAAATGGCAGAGTGAGAACACTGGGAGGAAAATACTGTCTTGCAAATGAGGCATAATAGTGCATAGGAGTCAGGGACCAGTAGAAGAGAAAAGGGATCAGAGTCCAGAGGAAAAGAGAGACAATTTATAACAGCAGAGAAGAAATGTGGGCTACATGAAAATGTTTTTCCCTCATGGCTTTCTTGAATTTTTTTTAATCTCTCTTCCTAACCATTTTTCTGGTTGCTCATAGCCTCTACCTGGAGTGATGGTGGTTCAGTTCGTCCTAGTTACTGGCTGGTTCTTCACAATCTCACTCCACAGGTAATTATGCTTTCTTGTGGTTTTCTAGATAGGACTTGATTATATTAAGAGAGAGGAAAAGACCAGGGGTGATGTTTCACACCTGTAATCCCAGCACTTTGGGAGGCCAAGGCGAGAGGATTGCTTAAAGCCAGGTGTCTAAAATCAGTCCAATATAATGAGACCCTGCTTCTACAAAAAATGAAAAATTAGCCAGGCCTGGTGGCACACACTTGTAGTCCCAGCTACTCAGCAGGCTGAGGTAGGAGGATCACTTGAGCCCAAAAGGTCAAAGGAGGCTGCAGTGAGCTGTGATTGCATTGCACTGCACTCCAGGTTGGGCAACAGTGCGAGACCCTGTCTCGAAACAGAGAGAGGGAAATACAGAGATGTGGGAGGTTATGTGAAAACTTGTTTCCCGATCACTGTAAGGTCTTTACTGTAGGCGGCGGCTGTCCCCTCCCTACCCAAACTTCAGAGCCTACTTCTGGAGAGGGGTGGATGCTGGCCACGAGGCTTCATGCCTGCCTTCAAGATAATGATGACACATACAGTTTATAAAACTGAAAACTAGTTTATAAAACTAGGTGAAACCCACTAGAGTGGGTTCCTGCTGATCTTATGGGGCAGAGAAAGAGAAAAAACAGTAGGGCAGTATTTTCTGGTGATTTCTATATAGTAGACACGATTTGCTATACAGATGTGCATGTTGGAATCCAGAACCTAGTGGAGAAGGGAGTGTTTTAAGGACACCCAGAAGCTACCTGTTCTGTGTTAATTCTCCAGCAAGACCTGAACCTATGCTTCCCCATCCCTAAAAGTGTCTTTCCTTCTCAACTAAGTTCTTTATGTTTCTTAATAATAATCTCATGCATCATTTAGTTAGAAAACCTCAGTATTTTCTCCCTCTTAAAACATATTCACTGTTTTTGCGCTTTGTAAATAATTAACCATCCATCTGTCCAGTGGAAGAGATCATTCGACTTCATAGCTAATAAATGCTACATGGGCATGTTTAACTTCTCCGTCTATCAACCTCTTCACGTGTAGTTGGCGTTACTATAATTTTCCCTCATCAGACCATACCTTCCGGGTGGTTTTCCAGCAAAGGGGCTTAATTTGCACCAAGCCACCCTGACTTTCACCCTTTTTGCTAGATAACTGAGGTATTTGCAGAAGCATTGTGTTCAGTACTTGAATGAGGTTAAATGGGCCCATCGAAACCTTTACAACACCCTCACAACACCTTGTTAAAAGGAGTCAGTCATGCGTCCTGTTTTTGACACGTAAAATGCATTGTCTGGCATTTAATTCATTCATGCACATTTTATTAAGCCAACATTTTCCAGAGTGTTCCATGAGATATTCAGTCTCTGGTCTAATACGTTTGACATGTATACTTGCTTAAACAAAATTAAGCAGATTTCTTCACTTTGAGACTTCTTAGACCTTTTAATATGCTAACACATATTATGATTCTCTGTAGGAAGATACATGTCTTAAATACATTTGCCCATTCATAGGGAGTAAATCACAGGACTCCTATTTCAAGGTGTACATTGAGATAAACAGTTTCCTACACACAGTTAACATGTGGGAGGATGTGGCTTACCACTTAATCTCTGTATCTCATCAACTCAGCTCAAAGTTCCAAGTTATTTCTTTAGCTAATACCGAAGTATAAAGAATTTTATATGATCATCCTTAAAACTATGTATGCCTTTTGTTTCCTACGAGTTGTCGCACAATGTGGTGATTATGGTATGATTAGAATGAGAGAAGCAATAAGGGATACACTGTTTTGAAAGGAGCCTGGGAAAGCTATTCAGCTGTTCACTTGTTCTTTCTTATAAAAGTGCCAACTGGATTTGGTGGCTCATGCCTGTAACCCCAGCACTTTTGGGAGGCCGAGGCAGGTGGATCACCTGAGGTCAGGAGTTACAGACCAACCTGGCCAACATGGTAAAACCCCATCTCTACTAAAAATACAAAAATTATCTGGGTATGGTGGCGGGCACCTGTAGTTCCAGCTACTCAGGAGACTAAGGCAGGAGAAACGCTTCAACCCGGGAGATAGAGGCTGCAGTGAGCTGAGATCATGCCACTGCCCTCCAGCCTGGGTGGCAAAGCGAGACTCTGTCTCAAAAAAAAAAAAAAGAAAAGAAAAAAAGGGGCCGGGCACAGTGGCTCACGCCTGTAATCCCAGCACTTTGGGAGGCCGAGGCGGGTGGATCACAAGGTCAAGAGATCGAGACCATCCTGGTCAACAAGGTGAAACCCCGTCTCTACTAAAAATACAAAAATTAGCTGGGCATGGTGGTGCGCACCTGTAGTCCCAGCTACTCGGGAGGCTGAGGCAGGAGAATTGCTTGAACCCAGGAGGGGGAGGTTGCAGTGAGCCGAGATCGTGCCATTGCACTCCAGTCTGGATAACAACAACAAAACTTGGTCTCAAAAAAAAAAGAAAAATGTTAAGTATACACATATATTCATATAAAATGAATATGGAGGTGGCTGTGTTTGTGTTAGAATTAATTTTAAAAATCAAATCTTCCTAAGAGCAGACTAATCTCTATCATAGCTTAAAAGGTTATTAGAGCAAGTCACCTCTCCGGCCTGGGTGACAGAAGAGTCAGTAAGACCAAGAAACTGCCAGTTTCCATCCTGCAGGGTGTCTGCCACTGCCACCAGTAGCACAGCTTTTTAAGCAATCCAATAGTAATCTGTTTATCTTCCAAAGAAATGAACTGAAATGATGAACTGATGTTAAATAGCTATTTAAGATCTTAATGCAAAATAAATTAATCAAATAGAGTGAATAAGTTTATTCATTCAACTTCGCAGGGTAGGGAAATTGTCCCTAATCACTGAAGATCTTAAGTGGTGAAAGTCTAACTAGGGTGAGGAGTACAGCCTTCGATCCAAATGCCTGATGTCCGCAGAGGACTTAGTCAGAGAAGTAGGCAGAAATAGTCTCACCTTGAGATGGGCAAAGTAGGGGTAAGACAGTGTTGGATAGGCTGTGAATGAACTAGGTCAGCCATCAGCATTTTAAATGATCAGATGTTCAAGATGAGCAGTGATGCTACGAGTGTTGACAGATATTCTTATGTGGATGCCATCTCATTTCTGCCCTTTTTTGGCTCCACAATTAACACACTCCCACCTGTTTATGTCCTACAGGAAACAGACCACAGGCTGAATAATATGCTTTAGTTTTAAGCTGCATTTATGCAAACTGTTTGCAAAATGGGCACACTAGGTCTCAGCCAGTGCTTTGAATATCTTAAAATTTACCTTTCTCACCCCTCCTCCAGTCCTTATCTCATGAATGTCATTATTTCTTAGATTGATGGGTCAACCTTGAGAACGATCTGCATGCAGCATGGCCCACTGCTGACATTCCATCTGAATCTAACCCAGGGCACTGCCCTGATCCGATACAGCACCAAACAGGAGGCAGCCAAAGCCCAAACTGCACTGCACATGTGAGTATTCCATCCTGCACCCACATAGACAAACATGCATGAAGATGCACCCGTGAGGATTCTGGCAGCTGCTGAACTAAAGATGCACAAGCACAGACATAGAGAATGGCACCTCACACGTGCCTCTGCAGGTCTCGAGTGCTCAGGTGCCAGATCTTTCTACCGAAGCTTGGATTGTCCTGTGTATATCAGAGGCCAGTCATCAGAATTCCAAATGTAAATAATTTGTGAAGTAGTGAGTAAATTCTACATAACATAAAACAAAGCTCACATCAGCGCCATTGTTTTTCATAATAGAATCTAGCTGCTTACTCTAGCCTCTTTGTAGATGATGAAATATTGCGGTCTTGGTGGGTAGCAGGGTCTTTGCTTAAATTAGGTGGGACTAGATCAGATCTTGGCCATCCCCTTCCCTGCCACTGTCAAACTGGTGGACAGAGAAGAGCTGGCTGCACTTGGCTGCAGATGCCCTGACAGAAAGCCGGATTCACTGCAAGCCAGGAATGGGGAGGCTCAGGCAACGAGGAGCACCCAAGAAAGAGCAGCACTTCCTGGGGCCAAAGCCAGGTTGCTTTGATGCTTTGGATATGAGTTTCGCCTCACAATTCACATGGGGGGAAAAAGAGACTATTTTTCTTTCCTTTTTATGTAAGGCTTTATTTTGTTTTTGAGCAGTTTTAGGATCTGCAGCAAAACGGAGAAGAAGATACAAAGATTTCTCATATGTCTCCTGCTGCCGCACATGAATAGCCTCAACCACTGTCAGCATCCTCCACCAAAGTGGTGTGCTTGTCACGATTGCTGAACACATTATTCCTACCTAAAGTCTGCAGTTTACATTAGAGTTCACCTTTGCCCTTGTACGGTGTATGGTTTTAGACAAATGTATGATGGCAGGTATCTACCATTACAGTATCAGAGTGCTCTTCCAGTTCATCCCTCTTGACCCCTCCACAGACACACATGTTTTTCTGGATAGATAAGTTGTCTAGATTATATAAATCCCATACACCAAGAAATATCTGAATATGGTATACCCTAGTAGTCCTTGGTTATCCTGAGCTTTGGTGATGCCTTGTTGCTTCTCAATTACCTGGCAGTCTGGTTGGAATACAGGGTTCTGGACCCAGAGGCCTTGGGTGGAGCCCAAACTCTGCATTCTAAAAAGCATTATGGATATGGCAGTATCTAATCAAAGGACCGCACATTGAATGGCAAGGACTGAGCACTCCCTCCGTGTGCTTTAGGATTTTCCTCAGATCCATAGCTCTCTTTCCCTCCCTTCTTCCAGGTGTGTGTTGGGAAACACTACCATCCTTGCTGAGTTTGCCACTGATGATGAAGTCAGCCGTTTTCTGGCACAAGCTCAGCCCCCTACACCTGCAGCAACCCCGAGTGCGCCAGCCGCAGGGTGGCAGTCGCTGGAGACTGGCCAGAACCAGTCGGATCCCGTGGGACCTGCTCTGAATCTTTTCGGTGGGTCCACTGGGCTCGGGCAGTGGAGCAGCAGCGCTGGTGGCAGCAGCGGGGCCGATCTTGCTGGCGCTTCATTGTGGGGGCCCCCAAACTATTCTTCTAGCTTATGGGGAGTCCCAACGGTGGAAGATCCCCATAGGATGGGCAGCCCTGCTCCTTTACTACCTGGTGACCTTCTGGGAGGAGGGTCGGATTCAATCTGAACTTAGAACTTTCAACTCTGACCTCGTGACCTTTTTTGGAACAGCAGCAGCACTAACTTGACCTTTTCGTTTTTTTTTTCAACTTGCAATAAATACATTTTTAAAAGGAAAAAAGAAAACGGAGAGAAAAAAAGGTGGGTCATTGACAGACTGTCTGAGCACATAGTTGCCTCCCTTATAACTTCAGTTTTTTCGTTTGGAATATGAATCCAAAAAGAGAACATATCACTCTTGAAATACTTGAATCATGAACGCCAACCTAGAAAGACAATGTGAAGCAAGTACACATACCATTTAAATTTAAACACAAAAAAATTAAAAAAATTAGTTTCTAGTTTTTCACTTTTTTCATGTTATATGGAAGTTGTTGCTAAGAAACATATATACTGAAAAAAAAATAGCTTTTTAACTTTGTTTGCACTGGGTGTGTTTCCGTCCTTAGGTCTACCATGTTTTGGGAGGGAGGGAAATTCAAAAGAATTGTTGGGGGAGGGGGGAGGGAAGACTTGACGGAGCCTCACTTTAAAAACAAAAACACAAAAAACCTAAAAAAAAAAAAAAAAAAAAAAGGAAAAAATTTGTGATTGGCTGGTTGATAAATACCAGTGTGTTCTGGCACATGTAACTGCCCAGGCATGCTCGTTCTGGTGTGTGTGCACGTGTGTTCATGTGCATTCGCGTGCATCCTTCTCTGTCTCTGTGTGTGTGCCTGTGTTTCTCCCTTCTCCCACCGCCCTACCCTGACTTCTCAGAAAGCTGCATCGCTGACAGTCCACAGGCTGGCTGGCCGGCCATCTGCTTTTTCTTTCTTTTTTTTTTTTAACTATGAGAACACACAGGCCCAGAGAGCCACTGCTCCTAAAACAACTCCATTGGGCTGCACTAAGATGAACAGAGCGCTTTTTAATGATGAAAGCAGGGTGCTCCTTTCCATTTGCAACTTAGCCTGAATGCGGGGTTTCTCTGGCTGTTCTTTTGACCTAGCAGTAGAGTGGAGCACTGCCAAGTCCAAAAAAACTAGAGCGGGAGGTGGTACCTCGTGGAGCAGCTGTGTGTTTATTTCTGTTTTTTTTAAAGTGAATGGCCACCAGGCACATCTGAGTATTTGTTAAGTTTCATGCAGGCCTTTTCGTTAGTTTGAATGGGAACAGAAGATAGTTTTTGGTTATACGATGTCTCAAAAGCAGAAAAACCATGTTCCCTCTTTCCTTATGAAGAGGTTTGAGAAATTCATCAAAAAACTAAGTGAAGTTGAGTTAAGTATTTCTGTTGGTTGCTTCTCTTTTTCATTTTATGAAAACAGAAAAGAATAAGTGGTGAGCAGCCTCCTGAAAGCATCTGCAGCTACTCCCTCTGCTCCTCTCTCGCCGAGCGTTACCTGTGCCAGGCCGCGGCGCGTTACAGCACCAGGCCATCACTGACAGAAACGTTTACTTAACGAATGTTCTTAAACCAGTGTGTACTTCAAGCGTTTCCTTTCGTTTCTCTGTGTTGTGTATTTCCTGTGTATGTGATTTTGCTTAGGCAGGTATAACTTAGCAAAGACTTTTAAGTATTGCACCTTTTTTTTTGGTTTTGACCTCTTTCCCCCCGGCCCTCTTGTAATTTTGCTTTTTTTATTTTGGTATTTAAAAACTGTTTTTTGTGTTTTTTTTAAGCATCAATGTAGTAGTACTCTGGGCTGAACAGGGGGCAGCGTTGAATCCATAGTTACCACCAACATGTATGTACTTATGTTGGAATCAAAATGTATCAAACTGCTTATTGTGAAGAGAATTACAGCAGACCCGAAGCGGGGTACAAAGCAGATGGGGTTGGGGGATGTATGCCGGCGATTTGCTAGCACTTGTGTGGACATCCCAGTCTGCATTATACTGTTTAACATAAAGTGCCGACATTTTGTACCAGCAAATACCTGCCCATTCCAATCCTTGGTGGGAGCAGACCTCCACTGTCCTCTGTAACTTGCTGCTATTGAGGACAAGGGAGTTTTTCTTTCTTTAGCATCTTCAGTGAAGGATATAACAATGCCTAATGTATTTGACTTAGCTTGTGTCTGTGTGTAGGTGGGTGAGTGGGTGTGTATAGGAAAAGCCTAAAACAAGTTATTTGCATTTCAGTGGTTTTGTGAGACAAAGAATGGGAAATTCTGTAGCCCTTCTGGGTTACCCTGTTAATTATAAACCTAGCCTCAAAAGAGATTGACAGGCATGACTCAAGTGAGCGTTCACGTGTATGAGCCTACATGAGCCCTCTGTGGGTAGGTGGTCACACTTGGCATCTGCAGCGTTGACTCGGCCCCACTGGGTGCCTTGAGCATGCCCTCTTCCTGCTTTCCAATTTGAATCACCACCGTGCCCCTTCCACCACTGTTCCCCATACAAAAGATCTTCCAGCAGCCCCCACTGACTGCTCTCTGTGTGGAGCATAGTGCTGTCCTGCAGTGACTACCAGGTGAAGAGCAGCTTGTAGTCAGACACCTAGAGAAGGCTAAATCATAGTGTCCCTGGGCCAGGAGCATGTCCCCAGGCTCCCGAGAGCCAGTGGTGACCCTGTCCACTGCCGCCCTTGGTTCACTGCTGTGTCCTGCCCTGCCCTCCTCTCCTCCTGCCTGTTGGTTCCTTGACCTGCACTATGGGTTAGTTGAGTTCCTTACGATACTACGGTGAAAGCCGGGTGCTAGAGCCCCTCTTGTTTACAAGACATAATGAGGGATTTGAAATATGTAAAAATAAACATGAGAAGCTAAAATGTTCTTCCATCATAAGCTTAAAGGGAAAAAACTAAAAACTTTAAAAAAAAAAAAGACCAAAAAGTGCGTATATATATATATATACACATATATATATACATATAAATATATATTTTAGATGAAGACTAACTCTGGGAGCATTTAACAGTGTTTTTTGTTTCTGTTTTTAACATTTATTTTCCTGCTTTAAAATTTGCAAGCATTCTCAGGAATTCTAGGGTAGGAAGCCAGTTTTTTGAAGATGGTTTATTTAACCGTATCTTATCCTAGATAGATGGCTGTTTCTTTCCTGTCAATAAACTTTTACAAGTTCCTGAAACTTCACAAAGTTTAAACGATTTTTACTTAAAAAAAATGTAAAAAGAAAAGTCTCCAAACATTATTGTCATACTGGGGAGTCACACATTTTAAAACACATAGAAAGAAATATTTTTTAAAAATTATCAATTTAGCAGCAACAGGTTAATTCATTATCTTAAAAATATGGGAGAAGGATTAAGCTTTTTAAGAGCTCAATCATGGATTCGTTTGAAATTGTGTGTAGTTAATGGGAGAGTGTTTGGTGTACATAGATGAGAATGCCATCACTTTGTTCCTTTCCATTTAAGACTGAACTGAAATACCCACTAGTAATTTTTATTTTTTTAAAGGAACCCTTCTCCCTGTCCCCACAACCCCAGCAACTAAAGAATGAAAGGAAGGAAGGAAGAAAAAACAGCTTAAAAATAAAAAAGTAACTCTAATCTGTAAAATAGTACAGTTGGATTGCTGAGAATCTATGTAAAGAGTTAGGAAATATAGGTTAATAATTTTTGGAACAAATTTTAAATATAGGCATTACTAGAGGAAAATTATCTATGGACTATTCTATTAATGAAGAATGTCTGTCTTACCTCCGTTTGTTATGGGAGGAGGAGAAAATATAGAAGAATCTAATAAGGAACAAGCGATTTTACTTTTTTAGCTCCCAGCTACTGTTGTGCTCGTTTTAATTGCTGTTTTGAAGATCTGCTGCTTAATTATCCCCATCCCTTAGCCGGAGATGTGGAGTGTTTCCTTTCAGTTTTTGGTGATGTTGAATTCTTTTGTATTCCCTCCTGGGGCCAGGGGTCAGAATTCCCAAGCATGACCACAGCTTCTTTTAAACATTAAGCTTCCCAGTGGGAAAGAAACTCCAGCTCGACAGGTAAAGGGAGTGGGTGGGGTTGCTGCCTGCAATTTCTCTAAAACCGCTTTAGTGCCTTCGTACATACACCCAGACACCCTGAGCAGCGGGGGACGCATGCATGTGTTCGTGTGGTCCAGTCACTCCACAAATGTAAGGAAAGGAAATTGGAGTGGTTCTGGACAGGCCCCAAAGGCAGTGGGCTAAATTTAAAATAAACAAACAAATGTCAAGTAAGCTAAATAGGCTTTTATGTCTCAATAATGTAGAATGCCAAGTTCCTTCCTTGTGTCGTGCGCCCTCCATTACCGTGCATTGACTTCTCCGGGTGTGTAATTGTGACAACCGCAGTGATTTGGAAAGTCTCTTCATGTTGGGCCAATAGAAAGGGGTTCCTGTTGTTCTGCTCTTGTCCTTTGCCTCCTCCCCTTTCCCCCCAGACCTCCCCCTTCTTTTTGTCAGCTTGCTGGGAGCTTTGCTTTGTTGGTTGGCAGTGACCTAAGAACAGGATATGGTGAGGATATCATGAGAGAGAGAAGCTCTTTCCCTGGTATTCTTTGGCAAGAGCCATGTCTACTAAGAGGTTAGGTGACTTCAGTACACTTAGAAAATTCAGTGAGAGTGCCTTCTCTTCCACCACACTCTGGCATAGATACAGGCTTGCTGGTCACCTCTCATTACACAGATTTATTTTTAAAACATTTTGATTATGTTAATTTGAGCTTTCTCTTTTTTTTGTTTTTTTCACTAGTTCTTTTTAAAACACTTGATGACTAGTGGCTAGAGATGGGTACAACCCTTGAACATCATAAACTTCCTTTCTACCTATCACATGAGTAACCAAAAGAAAAGAAGCACTGATAGTGAAAGGGGTGTCTCACATCAGATAGAGGACCCCTACTGTCAGTTAGATCCAGTGCCGCGACCTAACTTTAGGGGTTGAAAAAAGTTCAGCTCTCTGAGACAGTGTGAAGAAATGGATGGCTCATGGAACATCTCTGGTCCCTCAGTCCCTATCCCTGGACATGTTTCATTTGCAACATTCACAGGAGTTAACTAAGCAATGTTGCAAATTAAGGTTCCAAACCAAATTACTTAATCAGTGTCCCCGCAATAAACCATTATCCATCTATTGCCAGTTAGTTTTATTTATAGCAATTTGATTTTCTAGTAGTATGGCTCCTGTTCTAAGAATTTTCCCACCCCTCTGACATGAATGTAGCATAAGTTAGCAATTGGTTCTTCCAAACTTCTGTGGGTTGATTATGGCATTTAAGATACACAAGAGGAAAAAGAAAGGAGAAGATAAAACTCCTGCCTGAGCATTTGGAAGCACCTTTATTAATACATATATCTCGCAGAAACTTAAAGTTCATGAGCTGTTAACTTTTTGCAAATATTCGCTCATTTTTACTACTTATTTTGGAGGGGGTTGTGATTTTTGTAGGGTAAACAGCCAGATTCCATTTGACCTCAAATGCTGTGTACTTTTTAATTTCATGTTTTATATTCTGCCATCTTGCCTCGTCTCTAAAACAAAGAAAATGTCTGCATGCTGAGCAAAATGCTTATGCCAAGCCTGTTTTTCCCTGCAGAGTAAACAGGATGTATTCAGCGAACTTGGCTGTAATAGCCATCTGTAAGATTAGGGAACAATTGAGTCTTTACATAGAAAAGATCCCTTTTTTCCCCATCTTCAGAGTTAAAATTCAACATTTAAAGCTTTATAGGTAATTGTTTTAGATTTGAGATTTTTGGTTTTGTTTTTAAGTATCTATAAGGTCTTCAGAAGTTAGATAAGTTTTTAGCTGGTTAAAAAAAATCAAATTTTTCTCTCCAGTGTTTTTGCCAAGTTTTATCACACTTCATGTGTATGCATTAACTACACCTCTTAGTGTTACTGCAAAAAAAAAAATCCTTGTTCTTTAGTTGTGTTTTTCCTCCTGTGTGTGTACAACTACGGCCATGTGATAATGCAGATGAAAATATTCTAGCCTCTGTGTACACAATGAATTGTTAGTCTTCAGACCTCATGGTCATTGAGAAAATAGGGACCCACAACCCCTTCCGCACACCACATCCTACCCCTTCTTTGTCTGCAACTACAGGGAGTCCTGCCAGGGAGTCAAGAAGCACATAAATATACATAATGCTGTTGAGGACATCGTCATTCTGTAAGAAAACAGAATATTATCTAGATTTCCAGAGTTGGTGCACACCCTGTGATATGGTCTATGGCCAGGGCCAAGGGTGTGTGTATTTTCAGAAATGGTCCCTACGTGTCAATGATACTGGTTTTTTTTTTCTTGATCTTAAATTTGACAAAGAGGGTGGTAATATTACATTCTTTAGACTTGAAATAATACAGCTCCAAGAATCTGCGAACATAGTAATAACTTAATAAAATTCAACATCGACCCTCCCTCACCTGCTCACCATCCCTCCCTACCCCATGCCTCTGAAGAAAGGGGCATCTATGGGGTGGTAAAGGGGGAACACTGGGCAGGGAGTGGAGAGCTACTCCTCCAGCAGCTCAGCACCCACACTGCCCTCATGCATGTGGCCACTGGGACCAGATTCCTAGTGATTGTGGCATACCCCTAACATGAGTACTTTTTAAGCTGTCAGTCTCTTGTAGCAACCTCCTGCCACCACCCAAAAAAGTAACGAAAGTTGCAGAATCTGCCAGTGTTTGCCTCACACAATTTAAATCGTTCCCTCTTTAATTAGCTATATACCTGAATTTGTTTTTAACGAGAAACTGTACATGGCCAGGATAGATAGTACCTTGGCCAAGGGGTCTTTGCAAAGCTCAGTCACCAGTTCTTCACTGTGACCAATGCTTGTTTTGTTCATGGGAGGGGAATGACCAGATAAACAGGTAAAGAGAATTCTGTGTTAAATAAAAAAAGAAATAGTGTCCATTTAAAGCACTTGGGGCCTCAGCTTCGTTTTCAAACTATAAATCATTGCTTTGGAAATAAATTCCCAATTGTACTTGACCCATGTCTAGCCAATATCAGTAAGTTTCAAAGGCAAGAATGATTAAAATATATATATGTGTATAAGTTGGGATGGGTTTTTTTTGTAGTTGTTGTTGTTTTCAGAAAGGGAAATTTCTCTTTACCGCTCACAGTGAGCAGCAAAAGAAAGTTGTCGAGGTGGCTTATGATGCTGTTGTAGCAGAGCTGTGAAAGGAAGTGCTTTTCTTTCCCTCCTGCCCTCCAGAATCTGGCATTCCTTCTCCTTTGGCTACTGAAAGGTGTGCACAGCTCCCAGAGGGGTGGGTGTAAAAGTTGACTAGAGGCGAGGTGGAGCGGCCTTACTGCCAGGACTAGCCCCACAGCAGAGCTTTACAGAGAGGAGGACAGTATATCCTATGTGTGTTCGCCAAAAGTGGAAAAGGTGGGTATTTATGCAAAACAAAATAAAAACCTTTGGAACCCTTTCAGAAGTGACCTACCTTTTAAAGGTAGTATAATCTCTCACCAAGTGATGCATTTTAGTGTGACACCTCTTGCCAGAAATTTGGGGATAAGATAGAACACATGTGTTTAAAACACCATCCACCCCCCTTTTTTAGTTTTGTCTAAGGAATTACTTAAGTATAGTATTTCTGAATGTGCCTTTGTGAGTACAGAGACTGACTGTTTTCAGAAGAGGCTATCCATTGGATACAAACGTAAAGATGGTCAGCTTAAGTCTTTAGGGAAGTCACAGTTTCTCCTGGAAAGTCCCAGGGGCAGCTGTTGAGATTTCATTAGCATCAATATAACACAGTGTACATTGTGTGGAAGAGATTCTGGGACTGGGGGGAGGAGACAGTTAGGGGACGGTACACAGGTGCTGCAGACCCATGTTAGTCCAAGAGCGCAGGTTTATACAACATCTGCATTCCCTAGTTTTCTCTGTGTGTATGTTTGTGCTCATGTGGCTGTGGCTGTTTTATTATTTGTTTTTCTGTAAGCACTGGAGAATTGGAATATGGTGATACTTGTGACACATTCATGAGGCATTTTCCAGCTTCTGCCGTGTGCAGAGCGGGCAGCACACTTTTACCCTTTGAGTCTGTATCCTGAGGCGGCCATTCTGTTCCCATATGGGCGTCATGTCATGTCATGTTGCTGTTGATGCAAACAGGGTATAACACACAAGGAAAAGGGTTTTGAAGAGTTAAGATTGAAGCACTTGAGAAATGAGAAAAATCTGCAATCATGTTTTATTTCTTCAGAGCTATGATAGTTTAACGCAGAAGTCTGCAGTGTTTCTTCATTTGTTTTTATGTTTTAAACAATATCACCTCTTCTCCCGACTCCTATCTTCTAAAGAAATACCAAGCAAATGCTAAGGGCCATTTCCATGATTCCTCAGAACTCCCCCAAAGAGGAAGACCAGTCCCTCCCACTCGATTCCTTCAGCTTCATTCAGGAAGACACAGGGAGGAGAGATGCTGCTTCTGTGCTTTGCTCTAATTCCTCTCTCATGGCCTTGAATTGTATTATTATGCAAATGTGAATTTTGATACTGAATTTAAGAAGAGGTTGGATTTTCTGTTTTCAAAAAAAAAAAAACAAGTCCCACATGCGGTCATCGTCGCTTCTTTATGTTGTAAGGTGAATTTGTAACTATGCATTCTTCAAAAGTGGGGGGGAGGAGAGGGCAGAAAGGGGAAGGGAGTGGCTTTGTATCCTGTTCTCCAGTTTCTGTGTCCATGGTGTCCCCGTGTCCTGGAGGGGAAGGGGAGCAAGAGACTATGTGGTAAGGTCAGCACAGCGAGGTAGAGAGAGACCTCCGAGTCCTCTTGCCAGTGTTGCGGGCAGGTCTGATGGCCAGGTTAAATTCCAGGGGACCTGCAGTTCCTGTCCACCATTGTGGCTCAGGATTCTTGATCCTAGCCGTGCAGTGTTAATCCAGGGCAGCAGTGGAAGTCCACAGGCTCCAGTGTTCTCTGGAAAAAGTACTCATTCTGTCCTGAACTCAGAACCCTTCGCACTCAGGAAACCAAGCCTCACTTGTGCTGACCTGAAAGTTCATCTTTAGGTCAATTTTGAAAAACTCCTCCTCCTCTCTCTTTTTTTAAATATTTCTTTCTTCCGTTGTAATCATTTTTATTAGTTACAAGAAACTGCCCTGCTCTGTGGAGAAGAGGGCTGTTGCTTGGCAGGCAAGAAAGTTTCCTCTTCCCTACCCACCATCGCTCTCTCTGCTTCCCTTGCATCTGGCAGGCTGTATGAAGCCAGTGAGCTGTGAGTGTTCGACAGGGGAGGCCTGCATGCAGTCTCTTCTTCATCCTAACAATTCCTTTGTTGACCTTGCCTGTGATAAATAAGGCACCTGCATTGCTCTGGTCTAGGCATTATTTGCAACACAGTATCGTAAGTGAGAGATTGTTCTGCCTATATTCAGTGTTTTCCATGCAGCAGTTCTTGTTGTTGACGTTCACAGTACTGTAACGAGTAACAGACTTGATCACAGTCTCCTCGTGCCTGTGCGTGGCTGCCCAGGCATGATCTTATCAGGGTTCCAATCTGTTAGATTGCCTTTAAACAAAAGACAAAAAAATAAAATAAAATCCTGACTTTTCAACTGTCTCACACAAAATAATACCTCGAGGTACATTTCCCCCTGCAATGTAAACCCTTAACTCCTCTCTCCCTTCTGACATCAGCGGATTATCCTTTTTAAAATATGAACATGTAAATAGCAGGATAACTTTAAAAAACTTTTTCTTTGCTGTGAAAGTAACCGTAAAATACGTTTTCTTTTTGTTGTTGTTGTTGTTATTTTGTTTTTAAGCCATCAGAAGTTTCAGATCTTTCTCTTTCATGTTGAAGAAGAAAGAGCAAAGCTGGTCGGGGGAGTGGGTTTGCACTTGTGGTAGAGGGTGTTCTCTCGATTGCCTCCCACATAGTGACAGCAGACCAGTATCTAAACCCTGTCGAGGCCAAGGCGGGTGGATCACCTGAGGTCAGGAATTCAAGACCAGCCTGACCAACATGGTAAAACGCCGTCTCTACTAAAAATACAAAAATTAGCCAGACACAGTGGCGTGTGCCTGTGGTCCCAGCTGCTCTGGAGGCTGAGGCAGGAAAATTGCTTGAACCTGGGAGACGGAGGCTGCGGTGAGCTGAGATCACACCACTGCACTCCAGCATGGGTGACAGAGCGAGACTTCGACTCAAAAAAATAAAGTTAAAAAAAAAACCCTGTCTTAAATAGCTGCCATCTCTTCCAGCAATCTAGTGCCAGGGCAAGGAGTGTCATTTCTCTCTTCCAGAAGATCCATCCCCTCCAGAGACTCCAGAATGTTCTCCACACAAGACCTGGAGGTCTTAACCTTTCTTGGTTCAGACACACACATAAACATCCCTTGAGTAACTCAGTATCATTTTGTAGTTCACAGAGGGATTTAGTCCCTGGAATTTTGGTTTGTGCTTTAGAATCCATAGCCTTGTCACTTTGTGATGATCTGGAAATGTACTGATTTCTTACTTAGGAGGAAACTTGTGTAAGGAGATGTGCAAACCACCTTGAAAGCCATGTGCATCCTCAGCGCTTCCCCCTCCGTGAGGCTCAAAGCTGACGTTAAGTGGAGGGAAATGCTTTTAACAAATGCTGCTCGTGTGGATCTGTCAGCTAGTGCTTGCCTAGATCTGGGCATCTGTGAGGCAGGGTTGGAATGGATCATTTTGAACTGCTTCTTTGCAGACACCCCCTTCGCCCCCATCTTTAAGATAAACCCTTTACTAGTCAAGAAGCCCTTTTCAGTTGGATCTCACTGACCTTGTATAGTGACTGACGACTTCCTTTGAAGGAAGAAGCTTGATTATAAGTGCATGCATATTATCCGCCTCCTTCTGATTTGGGCACTGCCGACCTTGGACTTTTATTTATTTTGTTTATCTGGAGGCCCTTTTTCTATCAGTCTCCCTCTGATCCCTCATGGGTTCTGCCTGCCCTTACATCTCTTATACAATGCTCCTAAAGGGCTTTGCTGATCTCTGCACTTCTTTCCTGGGACACTCCCCCCACCACCACCGTTTGCACACACCAGTGACCAAAGTGTATGCAGTGATCTCACAGAAGACATCAAAAATGGTGCATGCACCATGAATGTGCTGAGACACGTGCACAAGATTCTGCACCCTTGGCCTTAATCTCAGTGTGACTTAAGGTGCAGGAACATTTTTAACAGGTTTTAAAAAAAAAAAAAAATCCTTCTGGGAGGAAAAAAATAAAAAGCAGATAAAACAGCTCAACTGTGCCCACTCCTAACTCTCCACTATGTGCTTATAACTTCACATTCTGTGCCCACGCCCCTCCCACCTCATCCCTGTTTTGCGTAACCAAAAAACAGACAACAAAAGCAACCTGAGGAGAAGTTTCTGGACTATTTTATCTGTCTCCATTTAGATGGAGATATAAATGCTGCTTTGGGTTCCATAATCCTAGGGGGCTATGTTTACATAGTAAAATACATCCTACCAAATCAGGAAACAGTGAATATTGGGAGTCACTTCACAGAGACGCAAGAGGACCTGAGGGGCGTAGCAGAGGAGGACAGGTAGAGAAGTACCATTTTAATTATTTGTGATTTGTGGTTCCCTTCCTCCTCCCCTCCTCCCTTCATGTCTCTCTTTGCCCCCTTTAGACAGAAGGTGCAGAAAAGGGCATCAAAAAGAGGCTGGATTTTTTTAAAAGGCAGCTTTCCAACTTTGCACACAAACAGGTAACAGGAAGGTACAGCAAAAATCCTCTCATCTGAAACACTGTCCGCAGAAACAAAACCTGTAAAAATGACTAATCAGCTGCACATATTGATGCTCTCTGCAAGTTACCTATAAGTGTTTTGTTTTTTTCTTATACTTGAAATCGCTTTTACGATATTATTTTGGTGGCTTTCTTTTCTCTGATGGGCAATCGAGAAGGTAGATGATGGGATTTAAGGATGCATGGGGGGAGAAAAGGGAGAATGTGGCATTGTCCTTTTTTTTTTTTTTAACATAGAGGTTGAATCGAACTCCCATACATTGAAATTGTTCCTCATATTACTGGTTTTACATGGACACAGAAACTAGGCACTTTAGAGGTGCACTTGCATGGCAGGCTGGGCCCCCCTTTTCTATATTTTATTTTCCTTTTTAGTATAGTGGTACTTAAAATCACTGGTTCACTTAAACAAACAATAAAATGTTAAACTCTACTAATGTACAAATAAGCTGAAAAGTTGCATTTTATGTGTATTTTTTGCCATAGCAGGTACTGTATTTCTCATGCTGGATTTCAAAAAAAAAAAAATTATCAAAAACAAAAAAAAACTAAAGGGTGGTGTTTTATTGGATTGTGACAGGTTGAGTAATAAGGAATTAAGTCGTCGTCATTTCATTAAAACTGAGAGATGATGTAATGCATATATAAGAGTTTTCTGAAGGGTTTTTTTGGGCTTTTAAACAGCTTATTTTCGTTTTTGTTTAGTTTTTTTATTTTATTTTATTTTGGAAAGATATGATTGTATTATGTGCAACTCAGTTGCTTACATTATAACTACAAAATATTTTTGGGTTCCTGGAAAAAAAAAAAAGAAAAAAGACTAATAAATGTGTTTGGCTGCTAAGCATTTACTATTGTGGTTTCCTGTTTTGTTCTGCCAGTTTAATTTGCTCATTTGTTGACTGTTTATATATTGTTTTCCAATTCTTCTCTCCCTGCTCCACATGTAAACGCTGTCAGAAATTCAACATTTGAATTTGGGCCGCAAATGTGTCTGTCTTGTCATGTTTTGTTGTTAGGGTTCTCAGGTTGGTTTGTGCTGCTCGCCACCTGCCCCAGTGCTGAACGTGGTTCTGCCACAGTGCACCTTCAAATTCTTTAAAAGAAGCTGATGTTCTCCTTCTACCTTTGGCTGTTGTCTTGTTTAATCCTAATTTGCATTTGGAATGAGAGCAGGAGAAGAGAGAAGACAGCTGCCTAGAGTTCTGCTGCACCCCACTGCTGCAGTGCCCAGGGATGATAACCCACGGATTAGCTTTGTCCAGCAAATGCCACACGGAGTGCCCCTCTGCCCTGCTTCGGGTGCCGCAACACTGTGGAGGAGCATGATAACCATAACCATTGGGCTAGGTTTTCCCCAGCTCTGATTTATTTGTGGTTAGCTGTTCAAACAGAGACTGTTAGATAAGCGATTGTGAAGCAACTCTAGAATGGCAAAGAGGAAGAATGGACAGGAACTAATATTTGCTCATTTCCAGGTACTTTTGTATCTGATTTTATTCTCACAATGCTGTGAGAAAGATCATTAGGAAGCTGAGGCTCAGAATTATTATTATTATTTTTTTTTTTTTTTGAGAGAGAGTCTCACTCTCTCACCCAGACTAGAGTGCAGTGGTGCAGTCTTGGCTCACTACAACGTCTGTCTCCCGGGTTCAAGCAATTTTCTTGCCTCAGCCTCCTGAGTAGCTGGAACTACAGGCACATGCCACCATATCTGGCTAGTTTTTGCGTTTTTAGTAGAGAATTTCACCATGTTGGCCAAGCTGGTTTCAAACTCTTGATCTCAGGTGATCTGCCTGCCTCAGCCTCCCAAAGTGCTGGGATTACAGGCATGAGCCACTGCTCCCAACTGACTCAGAATAATTAGCCAATAGAGGTTTCTTATTATAAGCTGAGCACTATTCCCAAGCATGTGATGTATATGCATTCTGTTAACTGAAACTCATTGTCAAAGGTGAAACCAAACTAGGAAACCAGATTGGATTCAAAAGTTATACCAAGGCCGGGCACAGTGCTCATGCCTGTAATTCCAGTATTTTAGGATGCCAAGGTGGGCAGATCACTGGAGGTCAGGAGTTCAAGACCAGCCAAGCCAACATGGTGAAAAACTTCATCTCTACTAAAAATACAAAAATTTGCTGGGTGCAGTGGTGCACGCCTGCAACCCCAGCTACTCAGGAGGCTGAAGCAGGAGAATCGTTTCAACCCAGGAGGCGGAGGTTGCAGTGAGCCGAGATCGCACCATTGGACTTCAGCCTGGGCTACAGAGTGAGACTCCATTTCAAAGAAACAAAAAAATTATGCCCAAATGACTCTGCTGAAAAATACCTGGATTTCTGAGAAAATGTCTTTAAAAAGTCCTGTTGTATAAAGTGGTAGGCCATATGCCATCCCATTCTTTGATCACAAAAGAAGTAAACCTTGAACAACAGGGAGAAAAGAGGCAGCAGATGTTCAGAAACACGGAGGGCCTACCTGTCACAGGTAGGTGCTCTTACTGAGGAATAGAGATACTGCAGAGATTATAAAGATCTTTGTTTTCAAAAGCTTTGTTTTAAATTTGAATTATTTGTTTGTTTGTTTTAATTTTTTTTTTTGTTGAGACGGAGTTTTGCTGTTGTTACCCAGGCTGGGGACATGGCACGATCTCGGCTCACCACAACCTCTGCCTCTGGGTTCAAGCAATTCTCCTGCCTCAGCCTCCCGAGTAGCTGGGACTACAGGCGTGCACCATCATGCCCAGCTAATTTTTGTATTTTTAGTAGAGACAGGGTTTCACCTTGTTGACCAGGATGGTCTCGGTCTCTTGACCTCATGATCCACCTGTCTCGGCCTCCCAAAGTGCTGGGATTATAAGCGTGAGCCACTGCACCCGGCCTAAATTTGAATTATTTTAAAAACTTTATAAATGGTTAAGTAGAATTAAAGGTGGTGGTGAAGATGTTAGCATCTGACCTAGTTTTCCTCACCGCAGATGTGTCCTGCCATCATCTTGGGTGACTTCAGTGTCCACATGGAAAATCCACCTATATAACCTGGGCTTCTCAACTCCTTCCTCCAGCCCACCCAAAATTGCTCCCCTGCACAGTCACTAATTTCAGCACCCTGGTCCATGACCACCTGTCCCAACTGGCTCCCACTCCTCTGGCTATGTTTTGACATCATCAATCATCAACCTCTGGATCCAGTTTAGATTCTGTAGCCTGTAATATCAGTCACGTGGTTGCCAACACCCATACTTTACCTTGCTGCTCTGTTTTCTTACCTATCTGACCACATTCCCAGTTTGGAAGAACTTATTTTCTGTTTTCCCACAGCACCCAGAAGCAGCTGAGCGTTGCTGGGAAAAAAGTCACTACAGGGACTCATGCAAACCTACCCCCCAGTGAGACCGTGACACTGCCCAGCAGGCTTCCTGTGTTCCTCTGATCAACTCCACCACTTCTTTCTGAATTATTATTTTAGAGGCAAGGTCTCACAGTGTTGCCCAGGCTAGAGTGTAGTGGTGCGATCATAGCTCACTGTACTCTCAGCCTTCTGAGTTCAAGTGAGCCCCCGCCTCAGCCCCTGGAGTAGCTAGGATTACACGCGTGTGCCACCACAGTGCCTAATTTTTTGTATAGATGAGGTCTCACTGTGTTGTCCGTGCTGGCCTTATCCTCCTGCCTCAGCCTCCCAAAGTGCTGGGATTACAAAAGTGAGCTGTCATGTGCCGCTACCTTTCCCAAATATTTAAGAGCTTTTCTGATTTCAAATCTTAACCCCCTTTCTTACTCAACTGAGGACTTTGCCTACTAGTAGAAAAAGAAAATCAGAGATACAGGAAAATGCCCTCAAATTGCTGCTTCCAAACTATGAGAGAGATCTGTCTCCCTTCTTACTCTGGTTCCTTCTCTGGTGCTCAGGATCCTTCCTTTCCTGCCCTCTCATAGCTTTTACCCCATGACCCATTCTCTCTCCATGTGTTCACTGGGGTCTTCATGCCCTTCACATGCTCATGTCCATCCCATGATGAAGCTCACATTCCAACCGCTGCCTTGCCAACATTTTTACTCTCCAGAAATGTTCTCACTTCCCCTTATAGTCTTCCAATCTGGTTTCTGCTCCTATCATTTCACTAAAAGCCTTCTTGAAGGTCACTAACAACCTCTCTAAGTTTAGTGGTCATGAATATTTTCCTATTGAGACCACAAATCCTAGACTTCCTTCTGTGTTCTGATGTGTTCCTCTGTCTCCTGTATCTCTCACACTTTCATTTTCTTACCTGGCCAGGAAATGTTGCATCAGTGCTCAAACCCAGGCCCTCCTTTGTTTATATTAGGGTCTCACTCTGTGGTCCAGGCTGGAGTGCAGTAGCACAGTCATAGCTCATAGCAGCCCCCAAGTCCTGGGCTCAAGTGATCCTCCTGTCCCAGCTTCCCCAGTAGCTGGGACTGCAGGTGTGCACCACCATGACCAGCTAATTAAAAAAAAGTTTTTTTTAGAGACAGGGTCTTGCAGTTTTGCCCAGGCTGGTCTCAAACTCCTGGCCTCCAGCGATCCTCCTATTTTGGCCTCCCACTAACTGCTAGATTACAACAGTCATGAGCCACCATTGCCAGGCCATTCCTTTTTCTTAGTTACACCAAGCTCATGCCCCGCTCGAGGCTGTTAACACTTATTTCCTGTGCCTGGCATGCTCTTTCCCCTGCATCTTTGCCTAGTCTCTGACCAAATGTGAGGCCTTACCCGATTATCCTATCCAAAAACAGCTGTCACAACTCCCAAACCCATCCTGTTTCTCTCTATGCTTGTCTTGCTATATTTTCATCATAAAATTTAACCACTCCGTAAAATTGTCTTATTTCTTCATTTTCCATCTCCCTCACTGAAATGTAAGCACCAAAAAGGGCAGAATTCTGTAGTGTACACCTGCTCTAGGGCCTAAAGCCTCTGTGGCTTTAATTAACCATCTATATGTGAATGACTCCTAAAGTCATTTCCTCTTGTTCTCATTTTTTTTTTTTTTTGAGACGGAGTTTCGCTCTTGTTACCCAGGTTGGAGTACAATGGCGCAATCTCGGCTCACCGCAACCTCCGCTTCCTGGGTTCAGGCAATTCTCCTGCCTCAGACTCCCGAGTAGCTGGGATTACAGGCACGCGCCACCATGCCCAGCTAATTTTTTTGTATTTTTAGTAGAGACGGGGTTTCACCATGTTGACCAGGATGGTCTCGATCTCTTGACCTCGTGATCCACCCGGCTCGGCCTCCCAAAGTGCTGGGATGACAGGCTTGAGCCACTGCGCCGGCCTGTTCTCATTTTCTTTTCATCCTCATGAAGTCTGTTAACTGAGTAAATGACTCCTAAATTCATATCCAACCCTTACCATTGAGCTCCAGACCTATATTTCCAAGTACTTAGCTGTCTTTTTTTTTTTTTTTTTGAGATGCAGTCTTGCTCTGTTGCCAGGCTGGAGTGCAGTGGCGCAATCTTGGCTCACTGCCATTCCGCCTCCCAAGTTCAAGCGATTCTCCTGCCTCAACCTAATTTTTGTATTTTTAGTAGAGATGGGGTGTTGGCCAGGATGGTCTCAATCTCTTGACCTCATGATCTGCCCACCTCAGCCTCACGAAGTGCTGGGATTACAGGTGTGAGACAGAGCGTTCGGCCATAACTTAGCTATCTTAATGATACTACAAACTCAATAAATCCAAACAGAATTTGACCTTCCTGCATGCCCCACCTCCAACCCTGTGGTAACTGACATCACCACCCAGCCAGCAATAAAGCCTAAAAACCTAGCAGGATTCTTGGACTCTTCTGCTGCCTTTCCTTCCTTAACTAATCCTTCACCAAGCTGGGTTGATCGTACTTCTTCATCTCTTTTCCTCCTTTCCTTTTTTTTTTTTTGAGACTGAGTCTAGCTCTGTTGCCAGGCTGGAGTGCAGTGGTGTGATCTCAGCTCACGGCAACCTCCTCCCTGGTTCAAGTGATTCTCCTGCCTCAGCCTCCCTAGTAGCTGGGATTACAGGCACGCACCACCATGCCCAGCTAATTCTGTATTTTAGTAGAGACAGGGTTTCACCATGTTGGCCAGGATGGTCTCAATCTCTTGTGGTCTGCCCACTTGGCCTCCCAAAGTGCTGGGATTACAGGCGTGAGCCACCGTGCCTGCCCCCCCCCTTTTTTTTGAGACAGTCTCACTCTGTCACCCAGTCTGGAGTACAGTGACACAATCTCCACTCACTGCAATCTCTGCTGCCCAGGTTCAAGTGATTCTCCCACTTCAGCCTCCTGAGTAGCTGAGATTACAGGCGCCCGACACCACACCCAGCTATTTTTATATTTTTAGTAGAGACGGGATTTCGCTATCTTGGCCAGGCTGGTCTTTACTCCAGACCTCATGATCCACCTGCCTGGGCATCCCAAAATGCTGGATTACAGGCATGAGCCATCGCGACTGGCCCTCTTTTCCGACTTTCTTTGGCCACTTCCGTTGTCCAAGCTAGATTACCTACACCATTAGGTTTTATCTAGTTCACTGCATTAGCCTGGCTGGTTTCTCACTTGATGTTCACTCCAGGACCCCTGCCTCCAATACATTCTATATGTAATAGCAGGGAGGATACACTTCAAAGTATAAATTTGATGAAGCCTGGAGATTGCGACTAGCCTGGCCAACATGGTGAAACCCTGTCTCTACTAAAGAAAAAGAAAAGAAAACTTTGGAGAGCCTGTGGACTCAGAAGGTAAATCCTGCAGATGTGCAAGGGGTGTCCAAGAAGAGGAAAAGTGAATCAACTTTTTTTTTTTTTTTTTTTTTTTTTGAGATGGAGTCTCACTCTGTCACCCAGGCTGGAGTGCAGTGGTGCGATCCGGCTCACAGCAGCCTCCACCTCCCAGGTTCAGGTGATTCTCCTGCCTCAGCTCCTGAGTAGCTGAGATTACTGGCGCCTGCCACCCTGCCTGCTAATTTTTTCTTCTTCTCCTTTTTTTAGTAGGGACAGGGTTTTACCATGTTGACCAGGCTGTTTTCAAACTCTTGACCTCAACTGATCCACCCACCTCAGCCTCCCAAATGGATTAAATCTTGAAGAAACCTCTACCACTCTTTTCCAGGAGTGAGGGGAGATGGGTCAGCAAAAGGTAACTAAGGGGCTGGGCGTGTTGGCTCACACCTGTAATCCTATCACTTTGGGAGGCCAAGGTGAGCTGATCACTTCAGCTCAGGAGTTCAACACCAGCCTGGGCAACACAGCAAGACCCTGTCTCTGCTCACCCCCCCCCCCCAAAAAAAATAGCTGGGCATAGTGGTTCATGGCTATCGTCCCAGGTACCTGGGAGGCTGCTGAGGATTGCTTGAGCCCGGGAGGTTGAGGCTACTGTGAGCCATGATCATGCCATGCCGCTGCATTCCAGCCTGAGTAACACAGCAAAATCCTGTCTCAAAAACAAAAATGTCCATTAAGAACAGTCGGGTGGGGGGGAAATCAGTACAGTTTAGTTTTCAAAGCAGACAGGAGAGAAATTGTCAAAAATACTAAATACTTCAATCAGCCAGGAGGGACGAATGAGTATAGGAAAAAGAAAAAAAGAACTATTTGGTTCAAAAGTCAAAATGACATAAAGATGTACATAGGGCAGTCCTGCTCCCAGTACTGTTCTTGTCTATTCCATTCCCTGCATGCTCCCCCACACCTTTAATGAGACAAACAAATACGTATTATGGAATAAAGCCATTTTGATTTGTCTGTTAGAGGTTATTGGTGATTAATAATCATGTGATTTGGAACAAGGGAGAGAGCAGAAGTTGCACCTCAGTGCTAAAGAATAAAGTGGGGAGAGAAATGATTTCTTGAGCACAGGAGTCCCAGACAGTGAGCTAAGGAGCCAGCGTCTCTTCATTGCACCTTACATTCCACCTGGGATTATCAGTCGCATTTTACAGTTGAGAAGACTTGTGTGCTGAAAGATAAGTAACTTCCACAAGTAACACAGCTAATAAGTGGTAGTGCCAGGAACCATTGATGAAGAGGCAGGCAGAAAATGAGGACTCCATGTTAAGGAGTCACCAGGGCAAGTGAAGATGTTTCTATAGTGAAAGGGACCTACTCATTAAAAAAAAAAAATGAGTGCAGTAACTCATGTCTGTAATCCCATCTACTCAGGAGGCCGAGGTGGGAGGATCACTTGTGGCCAGAACTTTGACACCAACTGGGCAACATAGCAAGACCCTGCCTCTATGTTAATAAATAAAGTAGGCAAAGGCGTTGGCATGAGCCTGTAGTTCTAGCTACTGGGGAAGCTGAAGTGGGAGGATCGCTTGTGCACTGGAGTTCAAGGCAGCACCGAACTATGATCATGCCACTGTGTTCTAGCCTGGGTGACAGAATGAGACCCTGTTTCTTTTTCTTTTCTTTTTTCTTTGAAACCAAGCCTTGCACTGTCGCCTGGGCTGGAGTGCAGTGGTGCAATCTTGGCTCACTGCAACCTCTACCTCCCAGATTCCAGCGATTCTCCTGCCTCAGCCTCCCGAATAGCTGGGATTACAAGCTCCTGTCACCACCCTTGGCTAATTTTTTGTATTAGTAGAGATGGATTTTACCATGTTGGCCAGGTTGGTCTTGAATGCCTGGCCTCATGATCCACCCGCCTAGGCCTCCCAAAGGACTGGGATTACAGGCGTGAGCCATTACATCCAGCCTGTTTCTAAAAAAATTGCAAAAACAACCTGAGATAAGGTCTTGAAAAATAAAAAAATCAGAGGAGGAGACAGAACTGGAGTGATTAAAGATACAAGACAAAATTATTGAGCAAGATCTTTTCCTGAATGAATGAGGAAGAAGACTTGGGTAGAAACTTGTTTTGAGGAGGAAAAGTAACAGCAAGGTGAAGCAGAGGGAGAACAGAGGGCTAGAAGACTGAGGAGATAATTGAGTTTACAATGGGCATGGGTTTGCATGCTCTGGTTTCTCCTCAGATTGGATAAATCTTTCACCTTTTACAAGGGACATGGGTGGAAAATGAGAAAAGCAAGCACAGCAATGACAGGCTGGGAAGCACTTTGCAAACAAAGAGTGGGGCGTTTCATGGAGCAAATTCATCTTTCCAGACTGTTGACTGCCCTCACCCCCAAAACCACTCCTCTGCAGTTCAAGAAAGGATGTGGAAGAAGACTTCGGTGATGACCCCAAGTGACTGATAGGCTTCTCTGATGGCCTGAATATTCTGAAATTGGCACTGTAGTCAATTCTGACAGCTAACTCTGGAGTTCAGGTGGAGACATGAACAGGCCAGGGAATGGGACACTAAGGAGGTGTGGAAGAGGAAGTACAGTGTCGGAATCTAACTTGGCTATTGTGGGCATTATTTCTCTTACTGGGCTGGGCTCCTTTGGGGCAGCATTTATTGATCCAGCAAACATTTACCGAGCACCTATGCTATGCCAGATCTGGGGCTCAGTGCCAGGAACACAGACATTATCTCTGCCCCCATCGAGTTTGCCATCAATGAGCAAGGCAAGCAACACTGAATTCCAGTAAGAGTTTTGAAAGAGAAGCCGGGAGGTCACTCGGCATCTAAGAAAGCCCAGAGGTGGGGAGGGAGAACACTATCATGGGTGCTCCACAGGTTTTTGAGTGAATCTGTGAATAAATGAACGAAGGGATGGGAAGGTGACTGGAAAATAAGTTACTCTCAAAGATCTTGAAGCCTTGAGATCGAATCATGTACTTGTTTTTTGTTTGAGATGGAGTCACACTCTGTTGTCTAGGCTGGAGTGTGGTGTGCAACCTCTACCTCCTGGGTTCAAGTGATTCTCCTGTCTCAGCTTCCTGAGTAGCTGGGAGTATAGGCACCTGCCACCACACCTGGCTAATTTTTGTATTTTGAGCAGAGACAGGGTTTCACCATGTTGGCCAGACCGGTCTGGAACTCCGGACCTCAAGTGATCCACCTGCCTCAGCCTCCCAAAGTGTTGGGATTACAGGTGTGAGCCACCACACCTGGCCCTTAATCATGTACTTTTAATATTCTAGAAATATTATGGTTATTGGAAAAAGGAAGTCAACTCTCTGCAAATAAACTGGGAGTTAAAATTGGAATTCCCCCACAAGTCTCATTTTACTAAGGCACTCAGAAACAGGTAATTTCAAAGCAGCTTAGTACTGGGCTTAAGCAATCTTCCCCGGCTTGACCTTCCAAATGCTGGGATTATAGGCCTGAGCCGCCGCACCTGGCTTGAGTGTCTTTAGATTCCTCGCATAAAAGGCAGAGAGCTATGGGTTAAGTGCAGATGGAGAGGATGCAGACACCCGGCTCTGTTTTAGTTTTGAGACAGGGTCTCACTCTGCTGCCTGCCTAAGCTGTAGTCGCATGATCATGGCTTACTGCAGCCTCAACATCCTGGGCTCAAGTGATTCTCCCACCTCAGCCCCCCAAGTAGCTGGAACTACAGACGCACACCACCGCTCCCAGCTAATTTTTGTATTTTTTGTAGAGACAGTGTTTCATCCTGTTGCTCAAGCGGGTCTCCAACTCCTGGACTCAAGCGATCTGCCCAGCTAAGCCTCCAAAGTGCTGGGATTACAGGCATGTGTCACTGTGCCCAACTGAGACACCTGTGTGTACCCCTTCCTGTGTGATCAGCCCATTGGCACTCCAGCCTGAGCAACATAGCAAGACTCTGTTTTTTTTAAAAAAAAAAAAAAAAAAAAAAAAAGCCAGGCATGGCTCATGCCTGTAATCCCAGCACTTTGGGAGGCCAAGGCAGGTGGATCACGAGATCAGGAGTTCGAGATCAGCCTGGCCAACATGGTGAAACCCTGTCTCTACTAAAAATACAAAAATTAGCTGGATGTGGTGGCGTGCACCTGTAATCTTAGCTACTCAGAAGGCTGAGGCAGGAGAATCGCTGGAACCTGGGAGGTGGAGATTGCAGTGAGCCCAGCTCGTGGGCCTAGCCTGGGTGACGGAGTGAGATTCCATCTCAAAACAACATACCAAAAAAAAAAAAAAAAAAAAAAAAAGCACAGGCAGTTTGAGCATCTCTATTTATTTATTTACTTACTTACTTATTTTGAGAAACGGTCTCACTGTGTCACCCACACTGGAGTCCAGTGGTAGCTCACTGTAGCCTTGACCTCCCAGGCTCAAGCAATCCTGCTTCCTCAGCCTCCTGAATAGTTGGGACTACAGGCACCTGCCACCACACCCAGCTAATTTTTAAATGTTTTTGTAGAGTCAGCGTCTGGATATGTTACCCACACGGGTCCCCAACTGGCCTAAAGTGATCCTCCAACCTCAGCCTTCCTAAATGCTGGGATTACAGGTGTGAGCCACTGAGCCCTGCACATGGCTTTGCTTTGTCATCTGTAAAATGGGGACCATGATAATGGTTAGCGTTTACTGAGCACGAGCGTTGATTGAACTACTCAGGATTGTTACAAGGGTTAATAAGATCACCTGTAAATACAGCACTGAGGACAGTGCCTAATACCTAGTAAGGCTTTCATACACATTATGGTTTTCATTATTATTGGCCAAAAAGAGGAGAGAATGGGACCATCAAGGATCATTTTCCAGACTGGGTCGTTAAGTAGGAGGTAGTGAGGAAAGAGGTGTTCCGGGCAGGATGGGGGTCGGGGAAATGCCTTCTCCAATCCTTGGTGTGACCTGCACATGGTGTGTGAGTGGCAGATTCCGAAGCGGGGTAGATCTGGTGTTAAGCTTGGCTCAGTTTACTGGCTAAGTGGCCCTCATCGTCTATGTCTCTGAGTTCCCCCATCTGTACGCGTTGCAAGTCCGCTGTTCCGCAGTTCGGCGCAAGGAGCTCACTTGGGGGCGCAGTAAATGCCGATTTCCCGTGGGCATCTTCATTTTTCCTTAGAGCCGAGCTCCGTGCGTGGCGAGGTGTGGGAGGGGCGACGGTAATAAGAGTAACAGCAGCAAGCACACATACGGCCTTCCAAGCGTGCCAGACACTGCTCTCACACTGAATCCGCATAACCCGAAAGGCAGGCCTTTTTTTGCTTTTTGTCTTTTAGAGACGGGAGGGTCTCCCTGTGTTGCCCAGGCTGGTCTCGATCTACTGGCCTTAAGCGATCCTCCCGTCTGAGCTCCCTCACAGTGCTGGGATTACAGGCGTGAGCCACCGCGCCCGGCCAGGGCAGGTCTTACTGTACCTCTTTTCCGATGGAAAAACTAAAGTGCAGCGGGGCTAAGTAACGTAGGAAGCACCAATCATGTTTCTAATCTAAGAAGTGAACCACGTCAACTCTCAGACAGAAGCAGCCAAGCGTCTTCGCAGCCTGCAGCACCCAGGGCGCCCGGAACCCAGGGAGAGGGACCGCGTGAGGAAGTCCCGCCCCGCCCCGGCCTCCAGTTTCCGCTTCCGCTCTTCCCAGTCTTCTTCACCCTGCCGGGGTCGCGGGGTGGGGATGGCGGCTGGTGGCGATCGTGGTTTGCCTGACGCCTACCGCTCACCTCTTGCCTCCCGCTATGCTAGCCCGGAGATGTGCTTCGTGTTTAGCGACAGGTATAAATTCCGGACATGGCGGCAGCTGTGGCTGTGGCTGGCGGAGGCCGAGCAGGTAACGGGCCCCGGGCTGAGGGGCTGGGACGGGAGGGACAGGCCCGCCCCAGCACGTGCCGGGATCTGTCCCGGGCAGGGCTTAGCCACCCCGGAGCTGCGGTCCAGCTATTTTTGGCTGGGTCTTCCCTGTCCTGAGGAGCTGCGGCCCCAGGAAGGCAAGGGCAGGAGGCCCGGGAGCCGCCACCTGTTGCTTCACGTGTTCTTAGTCTGGGAGAGTTCGAGACGCGGAGGAGGCTGGGAGAAATGCAGCCTGTCAGGGAATTCACCTTGGCCATTCCCGCAGAAGTAGGCTGCCAAGCACAGACACCGAGCGATTGTTTTATGCCGTTGGTCTGATGATTTCACACATCTTTTCTCGTTTAATTCACGAATATCTTGCAGGCTTGATGGTGTTTTTCCCACATTGCAGGGGAGAACGCCAAGCCGGGACAGCTTGTTGTTTGCCCTAGCCCATTCGAGCTATTAAGAGCGGAACTGGGATTTGAACCTGTGCAGTCCAGAGATTGAGCTGAGTGCGTAGCCCCTTGTTCTTCACAATGCCTGTGTAGCGAGTGACAGGACTGGAATGCGTGTTTTCTAGGCCACTGTTTCCACCTCACTGGCCTGCGCTTTGCCTCTGAGGAGGAGACTTCGGGTAGGGGTTTATTTTATTTTATTTTATTTTATTTTTTGAGACGGAGTTTTGCTCTTGTTACCCAGGCTGGCGTGCAATGGCGCGATCTCGGCTCACCGCAACCTCCGCCTCCTGGGTTCAGGCAATTCTCCTGTCTCAGCCTCCTGAGTAGCTGGGACTACAGGCATGTGCCACCATGCCCAGCTAATTTTTTTGTATTTTTAGTAGAGACGGGGTTTCACCATGTTGACCAGGATGGTCTCGATCTCTTGACCTCGTGATCCACCCGCCTTGGCCTCCCAAAGTGCTGGGATTACAGGCGTGAGCCACTGCGCCCGGCCTGGGTAGGGGTTTATTAAACGGGGTTTATAGTTTCTTTTCTAAGGGCTGCATATAGAACTCCTTAACCGGTTTCAGAAATAGCTCCAGAAGAGTTGAAGCAAACTGAAGGTTATCCAGAAAGGTATAATGTTTCTCCTCAAGTTTCAGTGGAAAGTGCCACAACGAGCAAGTTGGCAATGCCGTCTCAAACGGCGCAGTAAACACAAACAATTCGAGTTCGTGCCTAGGACCTGTACCATGGAACTCTCCAAACAGGAAACTCTGAGTCAACTTTCATTCTAGATTCCCTGCTCTCCCGTTATCACTGCCCTCGAAAATATTAAACGATACCCTACAATAACAGCAGACATTCATATAGAGCCTTCTGAGACCCAGTAACTGTCTTTTTTTCTTTTCTTTTTTTTTTTTTTTTGAGACAGAGTTTCGCTCGTGTTATCCAGGCTGGAGTGCAATGACGCAATCTCTGCTCACCACAACCTCCGCCTCCTGGGTTCAGGCAATTCTCCTGCCTCAACCTCCTGAGTAGCTGGGATTACAGGCACGTGCCACCATGCCCAGCCACTTTTTTGTATTTTTAGTAGAGACAGGGTTTCACCATGTTGACCAGGATGGTCTCCATACTCTTGACCTCGTGATCCACCCGCCTGGGCCTCCCAAAGTGCTGGGATTACAGGCTTGAGCCACCGCGCCCAGGTAAACCCAGATACTGTCTTAAACCTTTCACATGGTTGCTCATTAATCCTCCAAACAATCCTAAAGAGCAGGTATTAAATACTTTTACTCTATTTTACAGATGAAAGAATGGAGGCATTAAGAAACTCTTAGATAGCGATAGTAGTAGACGTTAATCATGTGTTGTGGTTTGTGATGTAATAGTGTGTGCTCTTGTCTATTTCATTTGATACTACATTCTCTACATGAGAGGTAGTGGTACTCAGGGCTTTACCAGGGTTGCCAAAGCTAGTAAATGGTTTCAAGCTGGAATTAGAATGTAGAGTCTGAGTATGTGTTCTTTCCTCTGTTTGCCTGAAATGCATATAATCTTGGGTTTGGATTACCTATTAGGGTATCAAAATTACCGTAAATTGCATAGTAACTTAGTAGCTAAGAAAAAACTTGGAGACTAAGAGATTAGGCTGGGCACGGTGGCTCACACCTGTAATCCTAGCACTTTGGGAGGCCAAGGTGAGTGGATTGCCTGATCTCAGGAGTTCAAGACCAGCCTGGGCAGCACAGTGAAACCCCGTCTCTACTAAAATACAAAAAAATTAGTTGGCGTGATGGCAGGTGCTTGTAGCCCCAGCTACTTGGGAGACTGAGGCAGGAGAATTGCTTGAACGGGGGAGGCGGAGGTTGCAGTAAGCTGAGGTCGCACACTGCACTCTAGCCTGGGTGACAGAGCAAGACTTCGTCTCCAAAAATGAAAATAAAAAAGAGTAGGAGGAACGCAGAAAATTAGTAGTAAGGAATGTATGAATTTTGAAAAGGTAAATTGCTTGGGGGGAGGAAGCAGTATGGCCATGCTGCCCCCTGCTGCTTTGCTTTGGAAGGAGCCCCAAGGTGTCATGTCTCCTGTGACTGTAAAGGTTTCAGGGAGTTCTGCCACATGTGGCTGCTGAGTACTTAAAACGCAGCTGGCATGACTGAGAAATTGACTTTTTACATTTATTTATTTTTATTTCGTTTTGAGACTGGGTTTGGCTCTGGTTGCCCAGGCTGGAGTTCAGTGGCACAATCTTGGCTCATTGTACAACCTCTGCCTCCTGGACTCAAGCTGTCCTCCCACCTCAGCTTACCAAGCTGGAACTACAGGTGCACACCACCACACCCTGCAAAATTTTGTATCTTTTTGTAGAGATGGGTGGGGGGTCTCACTATGTTTTCCAGCGTGGTCTTGAACTTCTGGACTCAAGCAATCCACCTGCCTTGGCCTCCCAAAGATGTGAGCCACTGTGCCTGGCCTGACTTTTTACTTTTAAATATTTTCCAGTACTTTTTTACTTTAATTAATCAATTTAAATTTAAATAGCCATATCTGGCTAGTAGCTCCTCTGTAGGATAAAAAAGATCTAAGATGCAAGATCCTTCTTTGGAGTTACACTTTGCAAATTTCAGGTGAGGTTTAAATCAGTTTCACCAGTTTATATTTGGCCCTTGGATCTAAGTTCTGAGCTGCCTGTGGGCTGCCAGCTATTTTTTGCAGCCTAATTTGTCCAGTGATGGATGAATGTAAGACATCAATGTGTTTATTCACTTATCAGTATCTCCTGGAATTGCTTTCAGTTATACTCATTTCCTGTACAAAATTTCCTGGCAGACTACTTACAGAATTCTTATTCTTTTTCTTTATTCTTTTTTCTTTTTCATTTTGTCGAGACACAGTCTCGCTCTGTCACCAGGCTGGAATGCAAGTGGCATGATCTTGGCTCACCTCAACCTCCACCTCCCGGGTTCAAGTTATTCTCTTGCCTCAGCCTCCCAAGTAGCTGGGATTACAGGCACATGCCACCATGCCCAGCTAATTTTTGTATTTTTAGTAGAGATGGGGTTTCACAGTGTTGACCAGGCTGATCTCGAACTTCTGACCTTGTGAGCCACCCTCTTTGGCTTCCCACAGTGCTGGGATTACAGGCGTAAGCTACCACGCCCAGCCCTCGGAATTCTTAAATTTGGTTTCTCTAAGTAAAATGGCCACCATCGTTTCAGGCACTAAGGATTAAGCAATAAACAAAGCTCCTCAAGAAGTATTCATTCTAGAGAGAAATGACAGGTTGACAAATATGTTAAAATGTCAGGTGGTGATAAGGGCTGTAAATAAAATCAGACTAAAGGGATAGAGAGTGACACAGAAGGGTGTTTTACACTGAAGTCAGGGAGGACCCCTCTGAGAAGGTGACATTTGTTTCCAGAGACCAGAATGTGTGGGGGAGTGAACCAAGCAGAGGTCTCGGGGCAGAAGGAACAGTCAAGAGCAAGATTATGTTGTTATTTATTGGAGCTTTCTTTTTTTTTTTTTTTGAGACAGAGTCTCATTCTGTTGCCCAGGCTGGAGTGCAATGGCGCCATCTCAGTTCACTGCAACCTCTGCCTCTCAGCTTCAAGGGATTCTCCTGCCTCAGCCTCCTGAGTAGCTGGAATTACAGGCGTGTGCCACCACACCCAGCTAATTTTTTATGTATTTTTAGTAGAGACAGGATTTCACTGTTAACCAGGATAGTCTAGCTCTTCTGACCTCACGATCCACCTTCCTTGTCCTTCCAAAGTGCTGGGATTACAGGTGGGAGCCACCGCACCTGGCAGAGCTTTCTTAGAGTATACTTTACCATGATTCATTGAGAAAGTCTCTCCCACTGCCACTGGACAGTGTACTTTTAATGTGGTTGCCTCAAATTTTAACTTACGGATTGGGGGATAGGATATTGCTACTAACATGAATCAGATTTTTTCTTGGTGTCACTTCATTTCAAATAACTGTGACACTAAGCCTATTTGATTTTATTTTGCCTATTCTGCAGACATTGGGTTTGCCTATCACAGATGAACAAATCCAGGAGATGAAATCCAACCTGGACAACATCGACTTCAAGATGGCAGCTGAGGAAGAGAAACGGTTACGACATGATGTGATGGCTCATGTGCACACGTTTGGCCACTGCTGCCCACAAGCCGCAGGCATTATTCACCTCGGTGCCACCTCCTGCTTCGTTGGAGACAATACAGTAGGAGCCCGTGTTGTTTCTACTTGGGACTTAATCTCTAGAATGCATTTGTCAATTTTATTTGAGGTTGTCCAGTTTAGGAAGTAACACTATAGATCTTTATTTTTAGGGGTATCTTGGTTGAAAACTCTGAGAAACTTTTTTGGCTTTTAGTGTCCTTCCAATTAAAGCTGTAAGCACCAAGTGACCTCTATAAAATAAGACCTAGAGATCCTGCTTATGCATTGGTTGGCTGGCATAAGCCGAGGCCTTAGCATTTTAATGGCTAAGGTAATTTTCAAAGAACTTTTTTTTTGGAGGGGGGGACACAGAGTCTCACTCTGTCACCCAGGCTGGAGTTGAGTGGTGCCATTTCAGCTCACTGCAACCTCTGCCTCCCAGGTTCAAGCGATTCTTGTGCCTCAGTCTCCCTGGTAGCTGGGATTACAGGTGCCTGCCAGCACGCCCAGCTAATTTTTGTATTTTTAGTAGAGAGGGGTTTTGCCGAGTTGGTCAGGCTGGTCTCAAACTCCTAACCTCAGATGATCCACCCACCTTGGCCTTTCGTAGTGCTGGGTTTACAGGTGTGAGCCGTCGCACTCAGACTTCAAAGGACTTATCAAGTCCTTTGAAGACCTTTGAAGGATTTTGAAGTCCTTCAAAGACCCCGTCTCAAAAAAAATATTTTGAAACCGGGTTTCACTTCTGTCACCTAGGCTGAAGTGCAGTGACACAAACATGGCTTACTGCAGCCTCAACCTTCTGGGCTCAAGCGATTCTCCCACCTCAGGCTCCTGAGTTGCTGGGACCAGGCATGTGCCAGAGCACCAGCCTAATTTAAAAAATATTTTATAGAGGCAGTGTCTCACCACGTTGCCAAGAATGGTCTTGAACTCCTGGGTTCAAATGGTCCTCCTGCCCCAGCCTCTCAGAGTCCTGAGATTACAGGCATTAGCCACCATGGCTGGCTAAAATACTGTTTTTTTGAGGCAGGGTCTCGCTCTGTTGCCCAAGCTGGAGTGCAGTGACACAAACGTGGCTCATTGTAGCCTTGACCTTCTGGGCTCAAGTGATTCTCCCACCTCAGGCTTCTGAGTAGCTGGGACCACATGCATGTGCCACTGCACCTAGCTAACTTTTAAAATATTTTACGGAGACAATGTCTCACCATGTTGCCCAGAATGGTCTTGACCTCCTGGATTCAAACCATCCTCCTGCCTCAGCCTTCCAGAAGTCCTGGGATTACAGATGTGAGCCACCGCGCCTAGCCTAGCTTGTGCTCTTTTTTTTTTCTTTTGCCCAGAGCAGCTTGTGCTCTTAATCAGAGTATACCCATGGGGGTTGAAGTTAGATTTCCAGATAAACGTCCAATTTGAGAATAAGCCAGTAATTTTTAAGTTGCCCCAAATACTTTCTTTAGTCTTAAACGAAAGGTATCTTTTTGTGTGATTGGTGAGTCAGATAATGGGATAATAGTCTTCTTACTCAGAAAATCCTTTAAAAAAGTACCCACTGTGGATGGGCTCAACAGTTACCGTTTCATATAGGCATGTGTTGAAGGTACCTGAAATATGCATATCTCAAGATCACCTTCCTCCATAGCAGTTTTATGTTTCCTAAACCTTGAGATTCTGGCTCATTCCTTTACTTGTTAACAACTGTAGGCAAGAAAAACCAGGGGAGGAAAGTAATGGAATGTGCCTTATGGAAGCTTCTCAGAAACTCAAACACACATCTCTAGGAAAATATAAACCTTGTTGACCTGCACAGTTTCCAGTCATTGTATTTATTTTTATCTTTTTGAATTAAAATTTTTGTTTTTTAATATTGGAGAGACAGTCTTGCTGTGTTGCATAGACTGATCTTGAACTCCTGGCCCCAGGCAATCCACCTGCTTCAGCATCCCAGAGTCCTGGAAATACAGGCATGCGCTGCCATGCCTAGCCTTCAGTCATCTTAGATACCATGTACCTTGGGCTTTATAAGTATAAAGGTTTTGTTCCTTCTAGATCCCAGTAGTACTGTTAAGCCGGGGTGCTTCTCAAACAGTAACCAGGAAAGAACAACTTGTGTTAGTGTTTTCTGACATGCTTGGTGGGTTGGTAATGGTGATACAGGCTGGTAGCTGAGCAACTCAGCCTTTTGGCCAAAAAACTGTTTCATAATACTACTGTTTGAGCAAAGCTGCTTCATATAAGATCATTGCATTTTCTTTTGTAGGACTTGATTATTCTTAGAAATGCCCTTGACCTGCTTTTGCCAAAGGTAAGGAGCTGCAGATGTTTCCTACCAACCCTAGATTCCCTATGATAGGAGGTAGGCACCAGTTACAACTAAATCCATAGAGGGTAAATCTACATAGATTGTCATCTTTTCAGGTGAATGAAAACCCCATGTTTAATCTGTAGGACTAATTGTTTCTCCTTCTCCTCCTGCTTTTCCTCTTCCTTTTTCTCCTCCTCTTCCTCCTCCTCCTTTTCCTCTTCCTCTTTCTCCTCTTTCTCCTCCTCCCCCTCCTTCTCCTCCTCCCCCTCCTTCTCCTTTTCCTCCCCCTCCCCCTCCTTCTCCTTTTCCTCCTCCTCCTCCTCCTTTTCCTCCTCCTCCCCCCTTTCTCCTCCTCCTCCTCCTCTTTCTCCTCCTCCTCCTCTTTCTCCTCCTCCTCCTCCTCTTCCTCCTTCTCCTCCTCTTCCTCCTTCTCCTCCTCCCTTTCCTCCTCTTCCTCCTCCCTCTCTCTCCTCCTCCTCCTCCTCCTTCTCCTTCTTTTCTTCCTCCTCCTTTCTTCTTGAGACAGGGTCTCATTCTGTCAAGTGGCTTTATCACAGCTCATTGCAGTATCCCCTTCCCCATCACAGATAGTTCTCCTGTCTCAGTCTCCCAAGTAGCTGGGGGTACAGGTGCATGCCACCTCACCTGGCTAATTTTTTGTAGAAATGGGTTTTTTTTCGTGTTGCCCAGACTGGTCTCAAAACTCCTGAGCGCAAGGGATCCACCCGTCTTGACCTCCCAAAGTGTTGGGATTATAGGTGTGAGCCACTGCGCCCAGCTGTCTCTTCTTTAAAAGACTCTGAATGATTTTTTTTTTTTTTTTTGAGCTGGAGTCACACTCTGTCGCCCAGGCTGGAGTGCAATGGCACGCTCTTGGCTCACTGCCACCTCTGCCTCCTGTGTTCAAGCAATTCTCCTGCCTCGGCCTCCCTAATAGCTGGAATTAGAGGTGGGCAGCACCATGCCTAGCTAATTTTTGCATTTTTAGTAGAGACAGAGTTTCACCATGTTGGTCAGGCTGGTCTTGAACTCCTGACCTCGTGATCCGCCCGCCTTGGCCTCCCAAAGTGCTGGGATTACAGGCTTGAGCCACTGCGCCTGGCCAAGTGAATGGTTTTTATAGCATAGCCTTTTAAATGAAGAGAGTGCAACCAAAGGGATGTTGCTGGAATATGTGGGTCACGATTATGATTTTGTTGTTTTCCTGCACTGGTCTTAAAATAGTTCACGACATTTTAGGTAGTCAAGTTGGTTTTCAAATTTTGGTTGCTATGAACTCTTCCAGGCACTTTAGGATACAAAGATGAAAAGACATGGCTGCTGCCTTTCATGAGTGGTCTAATTTTATACAAAATTATCTAAAAGTGTTGTTTCTAATTATGTAATGAACACAACCTGAATTCACCCTCTTTCTGTCACATGATCTTTCTTGTAGCTTGCCAGAGTGATCTCTCGGCTTGCCGACTTTGCTAAGGAACGAGCCAATCTACCCACGTTAGGTTTCACACATTTCCAGTAAGTGACAAGATTACTTCTTGTTTATGTGCATATGGCTTTCAGCTACTTCTTGAGTTTTCTCTTTTCCACAATAACCTTGAGGCGAAGAATCTGAAAACTGATTTAAGTATAAGTAATTGGGATGCTTATAAGGAATGAGCCTGATATCCACCTTAAAACATACTGGTGAGAGAGTAAATCTAACAGTTCATTTGGGAAACATGGGGAAATACATATCAAAAGCCTTGAAAAATATTCTTTATGATTGCAAGCATTAAAAACAATCTCGGCCAGGCGCAGTGGCTCATGCCTGTAATCTCAGCACTTTGGGAGGCCAAGGCGGGTGGGTCACGAGGTCAACAGATTGAGACCATCCTGGTCAACATGGTGAAACCCCGTCTCTACTAAAAATACAAAAAATTAGCTGGGCGTGGTGGCGCGTGCCTGTAATCCCAGCTACTCAGGAGGCTGACGCAGGAGAATTGCTTGAACCCAGGAGGCGGAGGTTGTGGTGAGCTGAGATCACGCCATTGTACTCCAGCCTGGGCAACAAAAGCAAAACTCCATCTCAAAAAAAAACAATCTCAATGGGCCGGGCGTGGTGGCCCATGCCTGTAAACCCAGCACTTTGGGAGGTCAAGGAGGGCAGATCACTTGAGGTTAGGAGTTCAACACCAGCCTGGCCAACATGGTGAAACTTCATCTCTGCTAAAAATACAAAAATTAGCTGGGTGTGGTAGCATGTGTCTATAATCCTCACTGGGACAGGAGAATCATTTGAACCTGGGAGGCAGAGGTTTCAGTTAGCCGAGATCGCACCACTGCACTCCAGCCTAGGCAACAGAGCAAGTCTCCATCTCAAAAAAAAAAAAAAAGAAAGAAGGAGAAAAATCTAAATGTTCAACAGTAAGAGAATAAGTAAGGCATAGTATTCATAGGTTGGAATAATGTGCAACCATTTAAATGATGCTTGTAAGCCCTAACATGCAGATGTACTTAGGTTAATGTTAGGGTTAAAAAAAAAAAAAGACGGCCGGGCGCAGTGGCTCACGCCTGTAATCCCAGCACTTTGGGAGGCCGAGGCGGGTGGATCACGAGGTCAAGAGATTGAGACCATACTGGTCAGCATGGTGAAACCCCGTCTCTACTAAAAATACAAAAAATTAGCTGGGCACTGTGGCGCGTGCCTGTAACCCAGCTATTCAGGAGGCTGAAGCAGGAGAATTGCCTGAACCCAGGAGGCGGAGGTTGCGGTGAGCCGAGATCACGCCATTGGACTCCAGCCTGGGTAACAAGAGCGAAACTCCGTCTCAAAAAAAAAAAAAAAGACAGCTTATAAATTGCACAAAAATTGGTTTAAAGTATGCCATGATATAAGTGTTGATTACTTTGGTTTATGAGATAATAGGAAAGTTAAATTTCTTCTTTTTGAGTTTTGTTTTGCTTTTGGAGAGAGAATCTTGCTCTGTTGCCCAGGCTGGAGTGCAGTGGTATGATTTTGGCTCACCGTCACTACAGCCTCTGCTTCCTGGGTTCAAATGATTCTCCTGCCTCAGCCTTACTAGTAGCTGGGCCTTCAGGCACCTGCCACCACACCCAGCTAATTTTTGTATTGTTTGGCGAGATGGGGTTTCGCCATGTTGGCCAGGCTAGTCTCGAACTTCTGACCTCAAGTGATCTGCCCACCCCTGCCTACCAGAATGCTGAGATTATAGGCGTGAGCCACTGACCCCAGACATACTTTTTGTATTTTTGACTTTTAAAATATGCAAGTATTTTTGTGATTACTGAATCACAAAATTTCGGCCCTTTTAAAAGGCCAAAATGGTGTAATTTTGGAATGCTAGTGACAGGTTTTGAGTAATGGTCTATCAGCATCTGCCTTCTGTTTTGATGGTGTATTGCTGTTTTGATGGTGTATTGCTGTGGCAACAAAGATACGATAATTTATGAAAGCCTGTTGAGCTTAATCTTTCTTTTTTCTTTTTTTTTTTTGAGACGGAGTTTTGCTGGTGTTACCCAGACTGGAGTGCAATGGCACGATCTCGGCTCACCGCAACCTCCGCCTCCTGGGTTCAAGCAATTCTTCTGCCTCAGCCTGCTGAGTAGCTGGAACTACAGGCGCACACCACCATGCCCAGCTAATTTTTTGTATTTTTAATAGAGATGGGGTTTCACCTTGTTGACCAGGATGGTCTTGACCTCGTGATCCACCTGCCTCGGCCTCCCAAAGTGCTGGGATTATAGGCGTGAGCCACCGTGCCCAGCCCAGCTTAATCTTTCTTAAAGGCAGGGACCAAACTTACTAGTAGCAGGAGCCTGAAACACTTGTTCACATGAGTCAGTGCTTGGTGCTTGGTACACGTGGCTTCCCTCCACACCTACCTTCCTCTGTGTTGCAGCTACTCTTCCTCTCCTGCCTCTGTGGGAGAGTGCTCAGCAAATACAGAAGCACTCTAATATTCCTCTGGAGATAGCATAATGGAGGAGATTGGCTGCCAAGGATCGTAGTCATTAGGAACTCAGAAAATGGTGTTGGTGTGCAGGCATCCTCCACTCAGTGTATCAGTTCATGCAGTTAAAACAAATGGGCCGCTGGGCACAATGGCTCATGCCTGTAATCCTTGCACTTTGGGAGGCCAAGGTGGGTGGATCACCTGAGGTCAGGAGTTTGAGACCAGCCTGACAAACATGGAGAAACCGTGTATCTACCAAAAATACAAAATTGACTGGGCGTGGTGGCGCATGCCTGTAATCCCAGCTACTTGGGAGGCTGGGCAGGAGAATTGCTTGAACCTGGGAGGTAGAGGTTGTAGTAAGCTGGGATCATGCCATTGCACTCCAACCTGGGCAACAAGAGTGAAACTCTGTCTCAAAAAAACCAACAACAACAAAAAACAAATGGCCGGATGCAGTGGCTCACGCCTGTAATCCCAGCACTTTGGGAGGCCGAGGTGGGTGGATCACGAAGTCAGAGATTGAGACCATCCTGGTCAACATGGTGAAACACTGTCTCTACTGAAAATACAAAAATTAGCTGGGTGTGGTAGCTGGTGCCTTTACTCCCAGCTACCCAGGAGGCTGAGGCAGGAGAATCTCTTGAACCCAGGAGGCGGAGGCTGGAGTGAGCCAAGACAGCAATGCTGCACCCCAGCCTGGTGACAAAATAAATAAATAAATAAAGGGCTGGGCACAGTGGCTCAAGCCTGTAATCCCAGCTACTCAGGAGGCTGAGGCAGGAGAATTGCCTGAACCCAGGAGGCGGAGGTTGCAGTGAGCCGAGATCACGCCATTGCACTCCAGCCTGGGTAACAAGAGCGAAACTCCGTCTTAAAAAAAAAAGAGAGAGAAAAGAAAAACTAGGCTGGGCATAGTGGCTTATACCTGTAACCTCAGCACTTTGGGCGGCCAAGGCAGGAGGATAGCTTGAGGCGTGGAGTTTGAGACCAGCCTGGGCAACACAGGGAGACCATGGCTCTTAAAAAAAATATATTAGCCGGGTGTGGTGGCTTCTGCTTGGAGTTCCAACTACTCAGGAGACTGAGGCGGGAGGACGGCTTGAGCCCAGGAGACTGAGGCTACAATGAGCTGTGATTAGCCTGGGGTGACAGAGTGAGACCCTGTTTCAAAAAAGAAAGAAATTGGACATTAGTGCAAGTTATTCATAGTATGTATTTTGTTTGTTTGTTTTGTTCTGTTTTGAGACAGAGTCTTATTCTGTTGCCTAGGTTGGAGTGCAGTGGTGTGATCTTGGCTCACGGCACCCTCCACTTCCTGGGTTCAAGCGATTCTCCCACCTTAGCCTCCCAAGTAGTTGTGATTATAGGTGTGCACCACCATGCTCAGCCAATTTCAGAGACAGGGTTTCACTATGTTGGGCAGGCTGATCTCCTGGCGGCCTTCCAAAGTATTGGGATTACAGGCATGAGCCACTGCACCCAGCCTCCTAATTATGTTTTTTGTTCAGAAACAGACCTTCAGTGGCTTGATTTAGGCTTAGCTGCTATGTTTGTGAGTCCTCTGCCTGTGTATGTTGTAGGGTTATTGTCCATAGCATGACTCCTCCTCACTGGATCTTGATTCCTCACAAAGGCTTTCCTCTACTGCCAGTCTAGAGCAGCCGTCACCGTTATCTTCATCCTTCTTTTATTCTTTTAGCACTTAAATTATTAATAATTAATCTTGTTTCTTTATTTGTTTTTTTGAGACAGGAGTCTGGCTCTGTCACCCAGGCTAGAGTGCAATGGCACAATCTCGACTCACTGCAACCTCTGCCTCTCAGGTTCAAGTGGTTCTCCTACTTCAGCCTCCTAAGTAGATGGAATTAGAGGCACCCCCGCCCCCCACCACATTCAGCTAATTTTCTGTATTTTTAGTAGAGGCAGGGTTTCACCATGTTGGCAAAGCTGGTCTTGAACTCCTGACCTCAAGTGATCCATGCTCCTCAGCCTCCCAAAATGCTGGGATTACAGGTGCGAGCCACTGCACTTGGCCTAATCTTGTTTTGTTTTCTTCTTTACTTGTTTCAATGTAAGCAAGTGCCATTGGACAAGGACTTCGTCTGTGTTACTCCTGGTTGTATTTCCAATAGCAAGAGCACATCAGATACTTGGCAAATATCACATGAGTACCTAATGTATTTCTTACCGATGTCTGTGAATATAGCCATGGACAAAAGGGACATTGTCCCTGCCCTTATAATAAATTGCTTCTTGCCATGCATCACGGTAACTCATGCCTATAATCCCAGCACTCTGGGAGGCTGAGGTGGGTGGATTGAGACATAGAGTTTGAGACCAGCCAGAGCAATGAAGTGAGACCCCATCACTACAAAAAATTTAAAAATTAGTCAGGCATGATGGTGTGTGCCTGTGGTCCCAGCTACATGGGAGGCTGAGGCAGGAGGATCACTTGAGCCCAGGATGTTGAGGCTGCAGTCAGCTCTGTGTTCATGCCTCTGTATTCCAGCTTGGGCAACAGAGCAAGACCCAGTCTACAAATTGCCTCTTGATGAAGAAAAAACTATGCTAATAGCCCTTTAGTTTCATACTCCTTGAATATTTATAAATGACATTGAATGTCCGTAACTATTATTTAGTTAAACATTTTAGCTTGGCTGGGCGTGGTGGCTCACGCCTATAATCCCAGCACTTTGGGAGGCCGAGACAGGTGGATCACGAGGTCAAGAGATCGAGACCATCCTGGTCAACATGGTGAAACCCCGTCTCTACTAAAAAAAAATACAAAAATTAGCTGGGCCTGGTGGTGCTGCACGCCTGTAGTTCCAGCTACTCGGGAGGCTGAGGCAGGAGAATTGCTTGAACCCAGGACACAGAAGTTGTGGTGAACCAAGATTGTGCCATTGCATTCTAGTCTGGGTAACAACAGCGAAACTGCATCTCAAAAAAAAAAAAAAAAAAAAAATTTAGCTCCTGTTTTGTCTTTACTAGTTACTCAGTCTCTTCCTTTAATTGTTCTCCTTCCAAGGAGCAGTGGTGGTTATTAAAAGAAGCAATGAAACCTTGATGATGTGAGGTCTTGGTCTGAGACTTCTGTGTGTTCTGTTTGGGTTTTCAGGCCTGCACAGCTGACCACAGTTGGGAAACGTTGCTGTCTTTGGATTCAGGATCTTTGCATGGATCTCCAGAACGTCAAGCGTGTCCGAGATGACCTGCGCTTCCGGGGAGTAAAGGGCACCACTGGCACTCAGGCCAGTTTCCTGCAGCTCTTCGAGGGAGATGACCATAAGGTATTCTGAAAGTGACTGCAGGACACAGAAACTCAGTGGAGGAGCCTAAGAGACAAGGCTGCCTTTGAGGATGATAGGAGAGATTGATTGTGGGATGGGTGGGATCTTTGGACTGGAAAGAGATTGTGGGGGCTGGGGACATAAGACCTGGTAGGATGACAGGTTGAGACATTCTCATACTGGACACCTGGATTATTATAGGGATATGTCTTTTCTTTCCAAGGTAGAGCAGCTTGACAAGATGGTGACAGAAAAGGCAGGATTTAAGAGGTAGGTAAGTGGGAACGTGTTGACCTCCCTGTTAAGTTGATAAAAGTCCTGTGTTCAGGCCAGGCGCGGTGGCTCACGCCTGTAATCCCTGCACTTTGGGAGGCTGAGCTAGTGGATCACGAGGTCAAGAGATCGAGACCATCCTGGTCAACATGGTGAAACCCCGTCTCTACTAAAAATACAAAAAATTAGCTGGGCACGGTGGCGTGTGCCTGTAATCCCAGCTACTCAGGAGGCTGAGGCAGGAGAATTGCCTGAACCCAGGAGGCGGAGGTTGCAGTGAGTCGAGATTGTGCCATTGCACTCCAGCCTGGGTAACGAGTAAAACTCCGTCTGAAAAAAAAATCTGTGTTCAGTATATCTCTAGATTTGACCTTAAAATTTTTGGCTTTTTCTTTCTTTGTTCTTCTACCCTGCCCCCTGCCTTTTTTTTTGGTCTCTAGCCTGGTTTTTATTTTCTTATTATCTGGATTCTTTTTTTTCTTTTTCCTAATCGTCATCTTGACATATTTTCTGGATTTGATTTGATTTGATTAATGTTTTTGAGATCGGGTCTTACTCATCATCCAGGCTAGAGTGCAGTGGTGTGATCTTGACTCATTGCTGCCTCCGTCTCCCAGTTTTAAGCAGTGCTTCCGCCTAAGCCCCCTAAGTAGCTATGCCTACAGGCATGCCTGGCTGATTTTCATATTGTTTTTTTAGAGATACTGTTTCACCATGTTGCCCAGACTGGTCTCAAATTCCTGAGATTAAGCGATCTACCTGCCTCAGCCTCCCAAAGTGCTAGGATTTAGGCATGAGCCACCATGCCTGGCCTACAATCTTTTTTCATATAATCTGGTAGGAAAAAAGAAAACAATTTACTTCTGATTTCTTTAGAATACCTTTATCCACGTCGTTGCCGTTTTTGTTTCTTTACTTAGGGTCTCCAATAGGGTAGGCTAAATCTGACCATTTCCATTGAGGTCTGCCAGGTTCCCCAATGGCTCTATCTCCCAGGCATTTGTATTGAGCTTTGGCTGGACATGGGCACATTGCACCATGTATCCTTCTGGAGTCAGGCCAGTCCTGAATAGTAGTGAAAAGTGTGGAAGAATAGTTTATTCCAGGAGCAAGTTACCAGTCAGGTCTACTAACTCAGTATAACTTAGCATACCAATAAGACCAAGCTTCTCTTTAGGATGTGTTTTTCCTTATTTGACAAAGTCACATTTTGAATTATTCTTATTATTTTACAAGAGTCTTCCCAGTGATGCTTAGGCTGGACTCAACCTCCTGAGTTTAAGCAGTCCTCCTCCCTTAGTTTCCTAAGTAGCTGGGACAACAGTCATGCACCACTGCAATGGCTTTAAAATATTTTAACATAAGTCTCTCTTCTATTTATTTCTAGAGCTTTCATCATCACAGGGCAGACATATACACGAAAAGTGGATATTGAAGTACTGTCTGTGCTGGCTAGCTTGGGGGCATCAGTGCACAAGGTGAGTGGTGGCAGCTTGTGGGGCGGGGACAGGAGCTCTGGGCACCACAGACAGACTGAATCAGCCTCAGACTTTTACTTAACCGTCTCTCAAGTGATATCATACATTAGTTTTAGTAATTTGTGGTCTATAAATGAAAACCTTAAGGGGAAGACTAGTTTTGGTATTTAAAGTTATCCCAAACACTGCAGAAACCTCCATCCATCTTGTTACAGTGTCGGATTAATCTTTTTTTTCTTTTTTTTTTTTTGAGATGGAGTTTTGCTCTTGTCGCCCAGGCTGGAGTGTAGTGGCGTGATCTTGGCTCACTGTAACATCCGCCTCCCGGGTTCAAGCGACTCTCTTGCCTCAGCCTCCCAAGTAGCTGGGATTACAGGCATGCACCACCATGCCTGGCTATGTTTGTAATTTTGGTAGAGGTGGGGTTTTACCACATTGGTTTGGCTGGTCTCAAACTCCTGACCTTAGGTGATCCACCCACCTCATCTTCCCAAAGGGCTGGGATTACAGGCTTGAGCCACCACGCCCAGCCTAAATTAATCGTGTGATTGTCTTTCCATGATGCCTTAAGCAGTGTTTCACAAAAGCATTTTCATGCTCCTCGAATTTGTCAATCCAGCCCTTCAGGAACAGAGAGGAGTATGAGTAAGATATTCTCTAGGAGCTCTTGACACGCTGGTCTTCAGCTCAGCCACAACAAACCTAGGAACTCATCTCCTTCGTCAGCCTAGTCATTGCTCCCAGACTTTCCTGCACACTGACAGTGTGAGATGATGCTTGTTCCCCTGCCTCCCCCAGATTTGCACTGACATACGCCTCCTGGCAAACCTCAAGGAGATGGAGGAACCTTTTGAAAAACAGCAGATTGGTGAGTGCTGTGTAGAGACCTGTGAGTGCACAGAGCTTCTGGAGGGCTGTGGATAGGGGCTGAGAGCTCATTCAGCAGCATAGTTGCCTACTTGCTGTCCTCTGAAGTCTCTCTGCCTTTGCATCTTGTCTTTTTTCACATGGGCAGGCTCAAGTGCGATGCCGTATAAGCGGAATCCCATGCGTTCAGAACGTTGCTGCAGTCTTGCCCGCCACCTGATGACCCTTGTCATGGACCCGCTACAAACAGCATCTGTCCAGTGGTTTGAACGCACACTGGATGATAGTGCCAACCGGTCAGTGACATGGGGACATCACATACACCAAGGAGGAGGTCTGAAGGATGGACCTAGAAGTAAAAGGACATATTTGAGCATCTCTACAATCTCCTTATCCCCAAGGAGCCCAGAGTCTAGGAGGGAGGCAAAACATAAAAAGGATAGTGTAATGTGTGTTAGAATTGAAGTGTGTACTGGGTACTGTGGGAGCAAAGAGGAAGGAGTAGTGTTTGAGGAATCAGAAAGCTTCACAGTAGAGGGGATGCCTTAAGAATTAAGAAATAGATGCATCTTTTAAAGATAAGATCGGGGCCAGGCACAATGGCTCACGCCTGTAATCCCAGCACTTTCAGAGGCAAGGCGGATGGATCACAAGGTCAGGGGTTCGAGACCAGTCTGGCCAACATGGTGAAACCCTGTCTCTACTAAAAATACAAAAAAAAAATTAGTTGGGTGTGGTGGTGGATGCATGTAATCCCAGCTACTCGGGAGGCTGAGGCAGAAGAATGGCTTGAACCTGGAAGGTGGAGGTTGCAGTGAGCCAAGATTGCACCACTGCAGTCCAGCCTGGGCATGCAGTGCCTTGCCCATCTCAGAAAAAAAAAAGGAAAGAGAAAAGACAAGATCAGGAGCATTATAAAGGCACAAAGCAGGAGAAAACACACTTGAGGGAGTTACTACTACTTGAGTAGCCTTGGGGAATGAAGTCAACATGTGCCAGGGGGTGGTGCAGGACATGGTCACAGATAGTAGCCAGTTCTGTGCCTTTTCTGAAGGCAGATAGATGTCAGTTGTGGTATTTAGGCACAGTGACATCTTGATTACCTATGAGATGAGTCAGAAATAATTTGTAACTACTGATGAGGTGTCAACATGCGCATGGTTTTTTGTTTATGAATATGCTCATTTAAAGCAGATTGACATTACTCTCATCTACTTGCATTGTCCTGGGGTTTTCTGAGTGGATGTGGATGTATAGTTAAACCTAGCTTTCTGGGATCTCTGAATAATCCAGGATTTACCTCTGGAAATAAGTCATGCGAATTCATTCGGAAGTTAGTCATTGAATACTTTTTAGCAAGGTGTGACCCTGTAGGCCTGCTGATTTGCCTGCTGAAACACTCTAGCACCAGTTGGAGAGCTGGCTGTCAGGAGACATGGATGATGTCGGGACAAGTTAGGGGCTGCTTTGAAAGTCCAGGGCCACACTGATGCAGTGGCCATGTAAACGGAGAGAAAGGACGCACATCCAGAGGTGAAGGCAGACTGGCTAGCCCTGGTGGTTGACCCAAGTGACTTGGTGACTGGGGTGCTCCTGCCATTTATTGATGCAGGACCTACAAGGGAGGAAGGGCAGGTTCGTGATGGTGAGTAGGAGGAGTGAGAAAGTGGCTGAGTTCAGTTTGGGGATTCAGGTACCTATGGGTCAACCAGGTGGACGTCTCAGTAGGTATAAGTTCTGGCACTTGGGCAAGTGGTCTGTCCTGGAGGTGATAGAGTTGAGAGTCATGAGGCCATTGGGGTTGTCATGAGATTGAAGGAAATTACCCAAAGAGTAGTCAGTAGGGCAACTTCTTGGGACACACACTGCATTTCACTGAAATTATTTGTCTAAAGAGATACTGAACGGCTGTTGGTTTTCTAGACGGATCTGTTTGGCTGAGGCATTTCTTACTGCGGATGCTGTACTGAATACGCTGCAGAATGTGTCTGAAGGATTGGTGGTGTACCCCAAAGTAAGACGCCTCAATTAAAAAGTAAAGTAAGAGAGGGGTTGGAATGTGGGAGGGAGGGTGCTCTGGGGTATGTCGAGGGAGCTGTATGCAGATCCTGTAGGCCTTTTTCCCAGCCAAGCTCATCCTTCAGTTCACAGGCTCTAGGAAACTAGCTCTGTGGGATTCATAGACACAGTTATAGAAAAGGAAAAAAGTATTTTAAATTGCCTTAAACTATCTAGCAGCATGAATCATCGACTGGCGTGACTAGGCAGAGTAGATGGCTCCATTTGCCTGTGTTTAAGTACCTGAGGCACATGGGTTCATTTGTCTCCTATACTTAGCTCTTGAGGCTGGGCACTGAAATGTAACAAATAGGGGTTTTAAGAATTCTTCGTATGTGACAACTTTTTAAATTAATATTCCCTTTTTAAAAAATCAAAAGTCTGAGTTCATAAGAAAACTGAAAAAACATCATATAGAATGAAACAACCCATTCCTCTCTCCATAACGTGGTAGTGTCTGTGCTGTGCGTTTTGTTTGATGTCCTGCTGTGTTTATGACTTTAGCCTTGAGGCACCTTTCTTGGCCATTCACTTTATCTTTTCCTATAGGTAATTGAACGGCGCATTCGGCAAGAGCTGCCTTTCATGGCCACAGAGAATATCATCATGGCCATGGTCAAAGCTGGAGGTAGCCGCCAGGTTTGTAACCCCTCATGGTCCTGGATAAGTTAAGTGTGCATGTTTGGTCCTGCTTTCTCCTCCATGAAGGAGAGCAGATAAAGGAAGGTGTTTATGTCATTACCTCAGTCACAGTAATGGTACAGAGCAGTGGTCATATTCTGCCATCTATGGAGGATGATTGTGGTGAACTCAGTTTGTTAAAGGGAATCACCGGGCGCGGTGGCTCACGCTTGTAATCCCAGAACTTTGGAAGGCTGAGGCGGGCGGATCACGAGGTCAGAAGATTGAGACCATCCTGGCTAACACGGTGAAACCCTGTCTCCACCGAAAATACAAAAAATTAGCCGGGTGTGGTGGCACACGCCTGTAGTCCCAGCTACCTGAGAGGCTGAGGCAAGAATTGCTTGAACCCAGGAGGCGGAGGTTGCAGTGAGCCGAGATCACACCACTGCACTCCAGACTGGATGACAGAGGTAGATTCTGTCTCAAAAAAAAAAAGAATCACTTAATCACTTGTAGGAAAAGTCCATGCCTAGTGAAGGAATAAGGTCTGACATTCCATAGCAAGTGAACAGGAAACAAGAGCAAACGATGATGAGGGTTTACAGAAGAGGGCCAGAGCAAGGGCATCCACTTCAGGCTTGTCCTAAAATGTAGTCACAGTAGTGAAGGCCCTATTGGAGACAGACAGGGGAACCACCTCAGTCTAGAGGGGTTTTGTGAAGAAGAGCTGTGCAGAGAGCATAGAGGTGACCTATCTGATGAGTTTTTTAAAGAGTGTTCAAACGCCGTGTTAGTGGAGAACTGACAATATTTCACTGTTTTCCCAGGATTGCCATGAGAAAATCAGAGTGCTTTCTCAGCAGGCAGCTGCTGTGGTTAAGCAGGAAGGGGGTGACAATGACCTCATAGAGCGTATCCAGGCTGATGCCTATTTTAGTCCCATTCACTCCCAGTTGGATCGTTTACTGGATCCTTCTTCTTTCACTGGCCGTGCCTCCCAGCAGGTAAGCAAACATCAGAATGCATCTGAGGAGTCATCCCTAGAAGCCCTCGTTTTCTGCTGGCTACTCTCTTTGATGTTTTTAATTTATAGGAGGTAGGTGGGATTGGAGCTAGTTAGAAGGAAATCAGAGCAGGTTGTTGGCTCAAATTTAGAGATTTCGGTTTTGTTTCTTGTTTTTTTTGTTTTGTTTTGTTTTTTTGAGACAGGGTCTTTGTCACCCAGGCTGGAGTGCAGTGGTGCTGGGGTTACAGGCGTGAGGCATCCCACCTGACCAAGATGTGTTTTGAGCTGCCTTAAGTATTTCTTTGTATTCTCTTTTGGTTTTGAGAATGTGGTGTAATGGACAAAGAATTAGATTTTATTGTCAGGTGGATACCCCAGTGTTGTAAAGATTGAAATGCCTGAGTGTATACCAGATGCTCAGGTATTGTATTTAATTCTAGGGATTTAAAAATGGATAGGCCAGGCTTACACCAGTAATCGCAGCACTTTGGGAGGCTGAGGCAGGAGGTTGCTTGAGCTCAGGAGTTCAAGACCATCCTGAGCAACACAGTGAAACCTTGTCTCTACACAAGATACAAAAATTATCCAGGCTTGGTGGCATGCACTTGTAGTCTCAGCTACTCGGGGCTGAGGCGGGAGGATAGCTTGAGCCTAGGATGTCAAGGATGCAGTGAGCTGTGTTCATACCCCTGCCCTCTGGCCTGGGTGACAAAGTGAGATCCTGTGTCAAAAAAATAAAGATGAACAGATAATCCTCATCTTCAGAAAAGTCAAAACTTAGTGGTGAAGACTTGTAAATAGGTCATTGTAGTACCAGGCAGTACGTGCAAGCACCGAGGGCTGAAAGGCTTAAAACTGGAGGTAGGAGACTGAGAAGGAGGCTACTGTAAGGGGCTGAGCAGTAGATGGTGCCGATGGTGAAAGCTTTGTGTGAACGTGGTGGTGAGAGATGCAGACCGGGGAGGGAGAGGAGGATGAACTCCTGGTGGCTACTTGAAGAGGGCTGGGAAGCAGGAGGAAAGAAGCCATGATGATTTTTAGATTGGATGGAAATGGTGAAACCACCTGAGGGAACACAGGCGGGGCTAGTTTGTGGGAGAGGTTGGTGGGCACGTGGGCACGGTGGGTTGAATCACATGTGTCTAGGCAGAAATTCCTGATAGGCAGTTGAGGAAAACAAGCTCAGTGGTGGAGTAAAAGCTTTATCAAATTAGGTTTCAGTGGTATCACCTGACAGTGGAAAGGTATTATCCGTTAATATCTTAACGTTTTCTTTTGTAATTGCTTTCCTCTGGCAGGTGCAGAGATTCTTAGAAGAGGAGGTGTATCCCCTGTTAAAACCATATGAAAGTGTGATGAGGGTGAAAGCAGAATTATGTCTGTAGAGTTGGAAGAGAATTAAGCGAAAAATCATTGTTAATTCCTGAGGCATGAAAATTGTTACTGTAATGCCTTATTTTACCTCGAGAATTGTTACCTTAAATTAATACAGCATTTTCTTCTTCCCATGGTGCCTTCCCATTTCTCAAGGTCTCACATTTCTCAACAATGCAGAAACAACGTGCATTGAACTTTACTCTGTTGTTTACAACAACACAAACTTGCATAATAAATGTGGTTCATATTTGATCTCTGTTCTTTCAAGGCATATTTTCCAACTGCCTTGTTTAGTCCTTTTCATATGTTCATTTGCTTGTAAAGTAGCATGAAATTTCTGGTCCTGTCTTCTACAAGTGAATTTTATCTAGGTCTAGCAAAATAACCTGGATTCGGTGATTGAGTCAACCTTGTATTTACATTATTTTTGGCTAGAATAAGTAATGAAGTTTGGAACTATAAGAAATACTTTAAAAAATAAAAACAACAACAAAAACCAAACCCTGAGGCCGGGCGTGGTAGCTCAAGCCTGTAATCCCAGCACTTTGGGAGGCCAAGGCAGGTGGATCACAAGGTCAAGAGATCCTGGTCAACATGGTGAAACCCTGTCTCTACTAAAAATACAAAAAATTAGCTGGGCATGGTGGCGCGTGCCTATAATCCCAGCTACTCAGGAGGCTGAGGCAGGAGAATTGCTTGAACCCAGGAGGCGGAGGTTGCGGTGAGCCGAGATCGCGCCATTGCACTCCAGCCTGGGTAACAAGAGCAAAACTCCGTCTCAAAAAAAAAAAAAAAAACCTGATGATTCATAAGGGTTACTCAGCTAAAGTTGAGCCCAGCCTCATTTCATCTTTTGATGAGGCTTAGGTATCAGGGAAATGCTAATTGAGTCTATTGATTTCATCAGGGCACCTGACAGTCTATTCCTTGTTGCGCGGACTTTGCTGTTGAGTCTTGCTGTCATCCAGTCTAGACTGCCGTAGCACAGTCTGGCAGCCTCTGCCTCCCAAGTAGCTGGGATGACAGGCACCTGCCAGCACGCCTGGCTAATTTTTTTTTTTTTTTTTTTTGAGATTGAGTTTCGCTGTTGTTACCCAGACTGGAGTGCAATGGCACGATCTCGGTTCACCGCAACCTCCGCCTCCTGGGTTCAAGCAATTCTCCTGCCTCAGCCTCCTGAGTAGCTGGGACTACAGGTGCGTGCCACCATGCCCAGCTAATTTTTGTATTTTTAGTAGAGACGGGATTTCACCTTGTTGACCAGGATGGTCTTGATCTGTTGACCTTGTGATCCACCTGCCTCAGCCTCCCAAAGTGCTGGGATTATAGGCGTGAGCCACTGCGCCCGGCTTAATTTTTGTATTTTTAATAGGGATGGGGTTTTGCCATATTGGCCAGGCTGGTCTTGAATTCCTCAAGTGATCCGCCCACCTCAGACCCCCAAAGTGCTTGGATTACAGGCATGAGCCACGGCACCTGACTTCCTTGTTGCATGGATTTAGAGCTGACTGAAGCAACTGTAGCCAAAGATTGAGTTAATTACCTACCTGCAAGGAGAGCACTAGTGTTAGCCCATTCTCATCCTGTGTATTTTTCAGCTTAGATGAAGATGAAAGCTTTATCAGATTTGCAGATGCCACAAAACTGGGAGAATAGGGCGGGCGCGGTGGCTCAAGTCTGTAATCCCAGCACTTTGGGAGGCCGAGGCCGGTAGATCACAAGGTCAAGAGATCAACACCATCCAGGTCAACATGGTGAAACCCCGTCTCTACTAAATATATAAGAAAAATTAACTGGGCATGGTGGCGCGTGCCTGTAGTCCCAGCTACTCAGAAGGCTGAGGCAGGAGAATTGCCTGAACCCAGGAGGCGGAGGTTGCGGTGAGCCGAGATCCTGCCATTGCACTCCAGCCTGGGTAACAAGAGCGAAACTCCGTCTCAAAAAAAAAAAAAAAAAACCTGGGAGAATTAACAAGTACATTTATTTGGCAAAATAAGTTTTCATCTCTAACCTAAGTAGGCTGAAATGATGTGTCCTAAACTAAGAGGAAAAAGTTAATAAAGATAAATGTAAATAAGTTCACCTTAAACTCAGTATGCATCAGAACTGAGAGAAGACTGTTTTAGGACGTGTCAACGTTGTCCAGTGCCCAAAAGCCACCAGAGGCTTACGGCTCCCCACTCTTGGTATTAGGTTCAATTTTGGATAACCAGTCTGAGGAACAGAGATGAACTGGAAGGCAACCTCCAAAGAGGTGGTGGAGGATTGCTAGGGCCTTTTATCCTCTACAGGAGAAAACCTGTCGGCACTTCAAACATTGCCGTGTGAGGAAGAGTGACTTGACTGTGTTGCCCCAAGAGACACACCAAAATCAATACCTGTTATTAAGGCTCTGAGACTGGTCTGAGCCCAGACATTGGAACCACTGAGTTTAGCGACCTACCCTCAAATCTCCCAGGTCAGGCAGAAGCTGGAAGATGGCCTAGTTGTTAGGAATGTTGTGAGGGAGGGGAGGCCGAATCGGTTCCAATTTTATCTAAAAGTAGCTAGAAAAGCAAGTTGCAATGATGCGCACCTGCAGTCCCAGCTACTTGGGAAGCTGAGGCACTAGGGCCACTTGAGCCCCTTGGGGGCTCAGTCCAGGCTGGGTGACAGTGAGACTTTGTCACTTTAAAAAGCCAGAAGAGAAGAGCTCAACCTATTGGGAAAAACCATAGAAGGCAATTCTGAAAGCCAAATTCTGAATATAGGCTAATATAGCAAGCAAGCAGGGGTAGCATAGAGCCATTTGTTCAGCTTCCAGAACAAGTTACTCTATTCATCTCTCTTAAAAATCTTGAAAAGAACAAGGAAATTAAGCCATTGGACTCTGACCAGATACTCTGCTTCCTTCTCTGGTATGGGCAACTTAGAGACAGCAGCTACTATCAGTTTATCTGTAATCTGAGAATTTATCTTACATACCAGACATGCTGGGGATATAGGATACCATGGATTTTAGTTAATACATTTCCTCATAGAGAATAAGGAAATAAGTTAACAGTCTTGTTCTAACAGTTCTGTTAGTCACATGATCTCTAGTGATTGGCAGTTTGGCCTGGTTTCTTCCTGGACTATTTAGATGGGTGGATTCATTGGTGTATCTCTGTCTTTCCTTTTCCTTTCTCCTTTGTTTTTGTATTTATACACTTGTATACAACTTTGTAATGTGATTTTCCTAGGTAGCATTTTAATTAGTTGTATTGGGTGGTCTACATGTTCACTGGAAAACTTATTTTTTGTATATATGAGTGACAGGATCTTGCTCTGTTGCCCAGGCTGGAGTGCAGTGGTGTGATCACAGGTCACTGCACCCTGGATTTCCTGAGCTCAAGCAATCCTCTCACCTCAGCCTCTTGAGTAGCTGGGACTATGGCACACACAACCACACCTGGCTAATTTTTTGGTCTTTTTTGTAGAGACAGGGTCACACTATGTTAACTCATGCTGTTGTATTTTCTTTAAGATTGGTTTAAATTCATGCAAACTCTAGCATCAGAACTACCCAGATGGCAGATTCTGGGCAGAACATGGGACAACTGTTGAAATGTCTGTTCAGCTGCAGTCAGACACCCGGGCACTTAGTGCCCTCTCCCTGGCTGATGCCCAGTTTCATTGAAGAACCAGGAGAGGGCCAGGCGCAGTGGCTCACATTTGTAATCCCAGCACTTTTGGAGGCCGAGGTGAGCAGATCATGAGGTCAGGAGTTAAGACCAGCTTGGCCAACACAGTGAAACCCCATCTCTACTAAAAATACCAAAATTAGCTGGGTGTGGTGGCGGGTGCCTGTAATCCCAGCTACTCAGGAGGCTGAGGCAGGAGAATTGCTTGAACCAGAGAGGCAGAGGTTGCAGTGAGCCCACATCATGCCATTGCACTCCAGCCTGGGTGACAGAGCTAGACTCCCTAAAAAACAAAAACAAAAAAACCCAGGAGAGGAGAGCCTGATATTTGTAAACATAGCTTTAGTGGAAGCACAAGGGTTAGGAGCCTTGAATGGTGAAATATGAACCCTGAGTGGACGTGAGGGTGAGACGTTAGACTTGAGACAGGAATTGCACAGCATAGGATCTGACACAGAAGGTACTCAGAAAATTTTGTTTTCCCGCTGGGCATGGTGGCACGTGCCTGTAGTCCCAGCTACTAGGGAGGCTGAGGCAGGAGAATAGCTTGAACCCAGGAGGCAGAGGTTGCAGTGAGCCGAGATCGCGCCACTATACTCCAGCCTGGGTGACAGAGCGAGAGACTCAGTCTCAAAAAAAAAAATTCGTTTTCCTTCCTGAGCGCAGGAGGACTCCCAACCTTTCCATTCCGTGTGGTCAGTGAGGGAGCAAACTGACTTGAGAATGCTGCTGTTAGGTTCGCCTGCCACAGAGGAGAGTACGCCTTGACCTCAATCTTCATTCTCTGGTTCAAGTGAACTCTGCTTCTGCGTCTGCTGAATCCCCCGGGCCGACTGCCCCTAGACGGCCGAGGCCACCTCAGCTTCTCTTGAACCAGAGAATGGATAATGAGTTCAAGTTTTTAACAATTTTTATTTAAATAAACAGCTTTGTAAATAGTTTTGTGTCTTGGTCTCTCTCTCTCTCTTTTTTTTTTTTTTTAAGAGGGAGTTCTCACTCTGGCCAAGGCTTTTTTTTTTTGAGACGGAGTTTTGCTCTTGTTACATAGGCTGGAGTGCAATGGCGCGATCTGGGCTCACCGCAACCTCCGCCTCCTGTCTGGCCCAGGCTTAAGTGCAGTGTCGCAATCTGGGCCGACTGCAACTTCTACCTCCTAGGCTCAGACAATTCTCCCACCTCAGCCTCTCGAATAGCTGCGCACCACCATGCCCAGTTAATTCTTGTATATTTAGTACAGATGGGTCTCAAACTCCCGGGCTCAAGCGATCCGCCCGCCTAGGCCTCTCAAAGTGTTGGGATTACAGGCATCAGTCCCCGTGCCTGGCCTAGGTAAAAAATATTAGAAAATGAGCAAGTGATTTGCAGCGTCTATCTCCCACCTTGACTGCTGGTCCACACCCTACTGTCCTAAGCTGCTCAGGCTGCGGTGCAGACGAGAGGAAAACCGCTATGCCTGCCAGCCTTGGGAATGGGGCGCAGAGCTCCTGGCCGCGTCCCGCCAAGTGGGCGGGAACAACTACAGCCCCCAGCGTGCCTCGCGGTCGCCCGTGCCCCGCCGCGCTGCGCGTGCGCGTAGGCGCCGTTGAGCCCTGACGGTGTGAGCCTGGAAGCTGCTAACCCAACCCGGATTGGCGCTGAGGTGGCCCGCGGGGCAGGTGAGTGCAGGGCGGGAGTCGGCGGGGACAGTTCCCCTTAGGCGGGGGCTGCGGGGCAGCTGTGGTCTGACTGTCCGACCGAGGGATTCACCGGCCGAAGGCGCCCGCGAGAGAGAAGCACCGCTTCGGGCCGGAGAGCCGGCGGGCCGACCTCGCTTGCGCCGCGGGTGGAATGGGGGCCCGGGGGCGCTGCGGGTCGTGGAGGTCGGCTGCGTCCCCCGGGCCGGCTGCCCCTAGACGGCTGAGGCCATCTCAGGGGTCCGGGGCGTGAGCCGGAATCCACCGCGCTGGCAGTCGGGAGCGGTTTTCTTGAAACTGCGCCTGATGCGGGGGGGGGGTTAGAAAAAGTCCGGCTGGCTCGGGCACCGGGACAGCTGCTGACTCCTCCTCAGGTTAACTTGCGGCTTTCCCTTGAGGATTCAGATCCAGGTGCAGAACCCGAGCTCCAATCAGGCTGAGACTCGGAACAGCGGTGTGTCTGCATCTTAGCACCGGGGAAACTGAGGCATGCGTTAGCCTGAATCACCCGGTGTGCATAGGACTGGAATTTTGGAAATTATCCTCATACTTAGTTTACTGATCTAGGCTCTTTTTTATTTGGAGAGAAAAAGATGTTTGAAAGGTTGTTTTCAGTGACTGGGTGACTAGGGTATCTTCCAGTCTCGCGCTGTACGTTTGTGGCGGGTTGATGGCTCCTTTCTGTGTGTTTTGTGGTGGCATGGAGATGTCTTGGAATATTCCACACTGAAAGGTTTGTGATTAGGTTTGTAGGCGCATAAATTTCCCACTTTTTCTGCTCATCTCTTTTAGTTCCAATTCTCTCTGCACTCCAAACAGTTGAATTACATATTTGCTTTACACTATTTCTGTTCTTGGTGATTAATTTGTATTTATTTATTTATTGACAGTTTCGCTCTTGTCACCTAGGCTGGAGTGTAATGCCCTGATCTCGCCTCAGCTCACTGCAACCTTTGCCTCCCGGGTTCAAGTGATTCTCCCGCCTCAGCCTCCCCAGTAGCTGGAATTACAGGCGCCTGCCACCATACCCAGCTAATTTTTGTATTTTTAGTAGAGATGGGTTTTTGCTATGTTGGCCAGATTGGTCTCAACACCTGACTACAGGTGATCCACCTGCCTCGGCCTCCCAAAGTGCTGGGATTACAGGCCTGAGCCACCGTGTCCGGCCCGATTAATTTGTAATTCTGTAGATCGATATCTTTCCTGGCTTTTGTTAATTCTTGGCTTTTGTTAATTCTAAGTGAATGTGGCGTTTTCATCCCTAATTATCACATTGGCCTGAGTTTTAGTTCTTCTCCCTGTCCCTTTTTAAGTGTGGAGGTGTGTGGCCTGGGAGGGAGGGGAGAGGGTGAGGTGTTGATCATGGGTAATAGTTGAACATAACTCATGACCAGAACATCAGAAGACTGTGGACAAATAATTGTTTCAATATAAAAATGCATACGTCCTGAATCTGGGAAGTGTCAGGTTAATAGAAAAGTGAACTGGGGTAGAACATCACAGAAATGAACCCCACATTAGGGTGAGATATTGAGACGGGAACTGAGGAGATAATCATCTCTTTCATTTTACTGCCATGTTTCTGTGCCTGGAGTGAATGTGAGAATGCCTTGCTGGTTCAGAAGCTTAAAAAAAAGTTCTGTGTGTTTTCAGTTTTTCTCTTCTTAGTTCTCAATGAAGGTTTTGGCAGAAACCCAAAATCTTGTACATTTGATAATTTAACATCTGTTTCATCTGCTTACTCTCCTCCAGATAGTCTTTATTAAGCTGGTGACGTCAGTAATTTTCCACAGCAGCCATTCATAAGCTCATCCAGACTCAAAAGGAAATGGGAATAGCACAATGGGTGTTACAAAAGGAAAAAAGATCCTGTTTCTTTGCCATCACACACGCAGATTTAGAGAATCTAGACTAGAGCGCAAGATACGTAGGAGGGGTCAGAACACCAATGTCCAGGCTCCTACCTATAGTGATAATCATTGAAACCGTTTCTTGAATAGAGTCTAACAGACTCTAAATTCTGCTCTGACTCTGCTGTACTACCTAGTCAACACCTGTGTTCAAGTCTTTCTCATTCATAAAAAAAAATATGAAACTTCCCTGTGATCATAATTTTCCTTCAAATTACTACATTTATCCTACTTTTCCTTTCTAGACTTATCCTTAAGAAGCAGACTCTACATGCTTCTCCTCCATTTACTCACTGGCTTCTATCCTCAACTCTGTTGAAACTACTCATGAATTCCTCTCAACGATTTACTGAATATCTACTGTGTATATCATCTTCCAGACTTACAAAGATGGCTAAGACACAGTTCTTGCCCTCAGGTGGTTTAGGGATTAATGAGAGAGAGAGGGTAGTTTATACATGTCAGTATAAACTGCTGATAGGGCAGTTTTTATAGTTAGAGAGTTGGGGGAGGAACGCTTGAGAAGATGTCACTAGACTGACAACACAGAGAAAGCTTAAATTGTTCTGGACTGTAGTGTCAAGAGTGCATGTTCAGGCATATACTTTTAGGGCAAAGCTCTATCCACTGAGAGATGACATGGTTCAAAGATACGGTATAGGCTTTAGAGTCTGACAGACCCGGTGACTGAGCCGCGGTTTCTTCTTTGTAATGCTTCCCTGCAGTGTAAGCTCTATGAAAGTAGGGCTTTGTGGCTGGGCGCAGTGGCTCACGCCTGTAATCCCAGCACTTTGGGAGACCAAGGTGGGTGGATCACGAGGTCAAGAGATCGAGACCATTCTGGTCAACAAGGTGAAACACCATCTCTACTAAAAATACAAAAATTAGCTGGGCATGGTGGTGCGCGCCTATAGTCCCAGCTACTCAGGAGGCTGAGGCAGGAGAATTGCCTGAACCCAGGAGGCGGAGGTTGCGGTGAGCTGAGATCGCACCATTGCACTTCAGCCTGGGTAACAAGAGCGAAACTCCGTCTCAAAAAAAAAAAGCAGGGCTTTGTGTTGTTCACCACCTCACCCCCATCTCCCAGAACAGTGGTAGGTGAGCAGTAAGTATCTGTTGAATGAGGCCCAGCATGTGGCTCACGTCTGTAATCCCAGGACTTTGGGAGGCCAAGGAGGGAGGATCATTTGAGCCCAGGAGTTCAAGACCAGCCTGGGTAACATGGCAAGACCCTATCTCTACCAAAAAGTAAAATGACCAGTCATGGTGATGTGTGCCTGTGGTCCCAGCTACTCGGAAGGCTGAGGCAGGAGGATTGCTTGGGCTCAGGAGGTTGAAGCTGCAGTGAGCCATGTTTCCACCTACTCTAGCCTGAGGAAGAGAATAAGACTGTGTCTCAAAAACATGGTACTAGTACTATCACTAGTAGCATATGACTGAAATAATAGGCTGTACTACCTTATCAACAACTGTGTTCAAGTCTTTCTCATTGAGAAAGTTTTCAGTGTGGCTTATGAACTGATTTGGACAGCACCGTTGTTTGAATGCTACATACATAATCACCTCCCCTTTTTAAAATTTAGGCTTACTAATGTATGCTCACCATTTATAAATGAGGAGAGATACATTCACCTATTTTCAGTAGGTTCAGTGAACTGTTAACTCTCTCTTCTAACATATGCCTCTTCTGCAGTTATAAACATATTTCTGCTTTTCTAAGTGTGATACATGTTTTGTATTTGTTTTCCATCAAGTCAGAAGTGAGATTGACATCAGAAATGACATTGACAGGCCAAGAGTGGTGGCTGATGCCTGTAATCCCAGCACTTTGGGAGGCCAAGGTGGGTGGATCACCTAAGGTCAGGAGTTTGAGACTAGCCTGAGCAACATGGTAAAATCCTGTCTCTGCTAAAAATAAAAAAATTAGCCAGGTATGGTGGCAGGCACCTGTAATTCCAGCTACTCAGGAGGCTGCAGCAGGAAGCTGAGGCAGGAGAATCGCTTGAACCCGTCTGTGAGGCAGAGGTTGCTGTGAGCCGTGACTGTGCCATTGCACTCCAGCCTGGGTGACAAGAGCGATCTCGATCTCAAAAAGAGAAAGAAATGAGATTGACAGCATCAATTCAGTTTTTAAAAATCTTATTCTTCGAAAGGTATAATTTCAAATTAAGACAAAGATAATTTTGTTTTCCACTACAACATAATGATGTGACTTTTCCCAGCCTTCTCTAGATATCTAGTTATCCTGCAAGCTAACATTCTAAAGACATGAAACAAGCTGGGCATGGTGGCTTATGCCTGTAATCCTAGAGCTTTGGGAGGCTGGGGTGGAAGGCTTCTTACTGGAGCCCAGAAGGTCAAGACCAGCCTGGGCAACATGGTGAGACCCTGCCTCTACAAAAAAATTAATAAAAATTAACCACATGTGGTGGCATGTACTTGTGGTCCCAGCTACTCTGGAGGCTGAGGCAAGAGGATCACTTGAGCTCAGGATATTGAGGCTGTAGTGAGCCATGATCACACCACACATCCCACCCTGGGTGATAAAGGGAGACCCTGTCTCAGAAAACTAAAAAAAAAAAAAAAAAAAAAAAACCAGATCATTTCCTTTTTTCCTCTCCTGTGTTTGAGTTCATTTGTAAATATCCTTAATTGTGTTACTTGGGGATAGGGTTAAAGTCCAAATACCACTTTTTTTTTTTAACTTTTGAAAACAGTATGGTAGTCAGGAGCACCAACAATGAAGTTCAACTTCTGGCTGTACTGCTTGCTTGATTGACAGGGTCTTGCCGTGTTGCCCAGGTTGGAGTGCATCGGCATGATCATAGCTCACTGACACCTCCAACTGCTGGACTTGAGAGATCCCCCTGCCTTGCTCTCATGAGCTGCTGCGATTACAGGCACATGCCACTGCACCCGGCCTGGCTTTACCACTTTAAACTTTGAGAACTTATAAGTTATCTGTCTGATGCCTCATTTCTCTCACCTGCAAAAATGGAATAATTAGTGCTACTCATAGTAATAGCTAATACGTATTATGCATTTGCTATATATACCCCTCACAGTTCTAAGAATTTTACCTGTGTTAACTCACAGTCCTCACATCAGCCCTATGGATGGTTAGTATTATGTCCATATACAGGTGAGGCACCAGTCACAGAAACAGTAACTTGCTGAAGGTTGCATAAGGCAGGGTAGAGTCAGGATTTGAACTTAGTCTGACTCTAGAGTTTTTGCTCATAATCTCCACCTTCATATTTTTTTGTTTTTTTTAGCATATCAATAAATAGAGTAGTTTTGAAGATTAAATATAATCTATATAAAATGGCTGTGACAAGCATTTACTGTATTAAGTACTGCAGTTAGCTTCGAGTTTATAAAGCATTTTGCACACATTTTCTTTGATTATCATAGGAACTACCAAATATGTTTGTGACCATGACTGTCTGACAGGAAACAGGCACAAATGTGGTCACTTTCCCAGGCATACAGCATGTGTAGAGAAAGTACCCTGGTTTTGCTCCTCCATATCTTGATTATGTGGAATTTGAAGCATCATATTTTGAGATAATTTAGTAGACGTAGGTTATTTTGGCTTGTCCAGCATCCAGTCCAGGTTCTTCTGGGAATAACAGCTCAGCTTTGCTTTGGAGAACAGTTCATCTCTGACCAACTAGGTGGTAGGCACACATGGCTCAGGTCAGGCCAACAGATGTTAGGCAAATAGATGCTTTCCTCCTTTAATTGGAAGCTTTGGTTGAATGATACAATAACAATAAAATTCAATAAACAGTTGCAGCTCCTTCATCACAACCACAGCTAATTCCTAATATCTGGATACTAGAGCTGCTGTTTTCTACCATCTGATTCTTCAGCTTATCCTCATTTCTTTTTTTCTTTTCTTTTTTTTTTTTTTTTTTGAGACGGAGTTTCGCTCTTGTTACCCAGACTGGAGTGCAATGGCGCGATCTCGGCTCACTGCAACCTCCGCCTCCTGGGTTCAGGCAATTCTCCTGCCTCAGCCTTCTGAGTAGCTGGGATTACAGGCACGCACCACCATGCCCAGCTACTTTTTTGTATTTTTAGTAGAGACAGGGTTTCACAATGTTGACCTGGATGGTCTCGATCTCTTGGCCTCGTGATCCACCTGCCTCGGCCTCCCAAAGTGCTGGGATTACAGGCTTGAGCCACCGCGCCTGGCCAGTTTATCCTTATTTCTATGCCCTACTACATACCCTTTCAATACATTCCTGTCTTTCATAACTTAAGTTGTCCAAGTCAGTTTTGGTGGCTTGCAGCTGAGACTCCCTTACTGTTATAGGCATGAGACCATGTCACTTAAAATAGGCCTGGCGTGGTAGCTCATGCCTGTAATCTCAGCACTCTGCGAGGCCAGGGCAGGCGGATCCATTGGGCTAAGGAGTTTGAGACCAGCCTGGGCAACATAGTGGAAACCTATCTCTGCAAAAAAAATTTAAAAATTATTAATAGCTGGGCATGGTGGCATGTGCCCGTAGTCCCAGCTACTTGGGAGGCTGAGGTGGGAGGACCATTTGATCTTGAGAGTTCAAGGCTGTAGTGAGTTGTGACAGTGCTACTGTACTCCAGGCTAGGTGACAGAGCAAGACTCTGTCTCAAAAAAAAAAAAAAAAAAAAAAAGTTAAAATAATCAGCTAACTTTAACCTGAAGAGGAGAGGAATCTTAGAGACCTGGGTATCTTCAAATGTCTGAAATACATCACATACAAAGTACCCCTAAAAAGACCAGAGTAGATATTATTAGCAAACATATTTCTGCCCAAGTTAAAGCCTAAGGCAGGGCTATCCATGGATGGACAGATTGTCTTGGTACATGGAGATAGATACATCCACCAGATTGTTCAGGCCGAGACAAGATGGTCACCTGGGAGGAGTAATATGGGCTTAGTAATCTAATGGGGACTGGATGTGGTGGCTCATGTGTGTAATTCTGCTTTGGGAGGCTGAGGCAGGATGATCGCTTGAGTCTAAGAGTTCAAAACTACCCTGGGCAACATAGCGAGACCAATATCCTCTACAAAAAAAATAAGAAAATTAGCCAAACATGATGGTGTGTGCCTAGCTGCACCACCTAGCTAGTCCTAGGTGGTCCTGTACCACCTCCCAAGTCCTAGCTGCTTGGGAGACTGGGATGGGAGGATTGAGCCCAGCAGTTTGAGGTTATAGTGAGCTGTGATGGTGCCACTCATTCCAGTCTGGGTGACAGAGCAAGACCCTGTGTGTATTAAAAATAATAATATGGCCGGGCGCAGTGGCTGATACCTGTCATTCTAGAATTTTGGGAGGCCAAGGGAGGCAGATCACTTGAGGCTGGGAGTTTGAGACCAACCTGGCCAACATGGCAAGACCCTGTCTCGGCCGGGCATAGTGGCTCACGCCTGTAATCCAAGCACTTTGGAGGCCAAGGTGGGCGGATCACCTGAGGTCGGGAGTTCAAGACCAGCCTGACCAACATGGTGAAACCCCGTCTTTAAAAAAAAAAAAAGAAAGACCCTGTCCCTACCAGAAATACAAAAAATTAGCCTGGTGTGGTGGCACATGCCTATAATCCCAGCTACTCAGAAAGCTGAGGCAGGAGAGGAACGTGAGAGGCGGAGGTTGCAGTGAGCTGAGATCACACACTGCACTCCAGCCTGGGCGACAGAGTGAGACTATCTCAAAAAACAAAACAAAACCCAATAATAATAATAATAATAATAATCTAATGGACTTTTGTACTGAATGAACTGTAAAGTTCTCTCCAATGTTAAGATAATGATTCTCTAATTGAAATCTAAATCTGCAGACTCTAAGACCTGGAGTTCTCTCTAGAAGATTTACCTCCTTTTCCTCACTTTTCCGACCTAGTCTCTTATACGCCTGCTTCCCCACCTACATGCCGCTCTTTGCTTTCGACTTCTGCTTCCATCAGCTCCTCACCTTCTTCAGGTGTTTGCTCTGCTCGGATTTCACATTCTTACTGAGCCTTCCCTGACCACCTAATTTAGAATAGCAGCTTCCTGAAAGTGCCTGTGGCTCTTCCTGCCTCATTTTACTCTATAGCACTGTTCATCATCTGACATACAACACAGTTTGTTATTAATTTTTTAAGTCACTTCTTTCTCCTCTAGGATGCTGGGGCTTTGAAAGACGGGATTTCTATTTTGAATACTGTGTTCCCAGCACTTAAAACAGTGCCTGGTACATAATAGGCACTCAATAAACATGTTGATTGAATGAGTATTTCCTCAACACAGAGTCACCATTGGGTCTGCTTTGTGGTCTAGGAGAATATCCAGCTCGTGCTGTCCACTTTGTACCTTTTCTCTATTGCTTCCCTTACTCACTGGTGACTTTCTCTTTTCTTCTTCTCTTTGGATCACAACATTTCAAGACCAGAAGTCTGAGATCCTCCCCTTCATAAGGATCAGAGGTCCCTATGTAACACAGCTAATGAATGAAAGATGTGGAGTGGAGGGTGACTGACTGAGATAACAGAGATTGTTTATCTCTGTTAAACTGTGGTCCCCCTAAATCTTGCTCAGTTCAGGCCCTTGCATTGCCTGCTATAGATACGCATATCCCTTACTGAGTTATTAAGTAAATCTCTCTTTTTCATGAAGCCTTTTCCATATTAACCTGTAGTTATCTCTTTATCTCTTTGAACTTCGATAATATTTGTGGTCTCTGTTATTATTATTAAGGCAGGGTCTCACTTTGTCACCCAGGCTAGAGTGCAGCAGCACGATTTCCACTCCCTGCAACCTCCACCTTCCAGGCCTAAGCAATTCTCGGAACCTCAGCGTTCCGAGTATCTGGGACTACAGACATGAACCACCATGCCCAGCTAATTTTTGTATTTTATTTTTGAGACGGAGTCTCGCTCTGTTGTCCAAGCTGGAATTCAGTGGCACAATCTCAGCTGACCACAACCTCCGCTTCCGGGTTCAAGTGATTCTTCTGCCTTAGCCTCCTGAGTAGCTGGGACTATAGGTGCATGCCACCACACCTGGCTAATTTTTGTATTTTTAGTAGAGAAAGGGTTTCACCACATTGGCCAGGCTGGTCTCAAATTCCTGACCTCGTGATCTGCCTGCCTTGGCCTCCTAAAGTATTGGGATTACAGGTGTGAGCCACGGCGCCCGGCCTAATTTTTGTATTTTTTGTAGAGATGGAGTTTTGTCATGTTACCCAGGCTGGTCTCGAACTCCTGGGCTCAAGTGATCCATGAGCCTCGGCCTCCCAAAGTGCTGGGATTATAGGTTTGTGCCATTGTGTCTGGCCTGGTCTCTCTTATTAGTCATCTGACATATGAGAGAGATTTACTTAATAACTCAGTAAGGGATATGCATATCTGCAGCAGACAGTGCAAGGGCCTGAACTGAGCAGGACTTACGGGGAACCAAGTTTAACAGAGATAAACAGATAAACAATCCAGCACCTTTTTTTTTTTAAACCATGAGTTGCTATAATTTTTTTTTTTTTTGAGAAAGGGTCTCACAAGCTGGAGTGTAGTTGTACGATCTCAGCTTACTGTAACCTCTGCCTTCCAGGTTCAAACAGTTTTCCTGCCTTCATAACAGCTGGGATTACAGGCACGTGCCACCACACTTGGCTAATTCTTATATTTTTAATAGAGATGGGCTTTCACCATGTTTGCCAGGCTGGTCTCAAACTCCTTACCTCAAGTGATCTGCCTGCCTCTGCCTCCCAAAGTGCTGGGATTACAGGTGTGAGCCACCAAACCCAGCCTATAACTTTTTTTTTATTCTTTTTTTTAAAGACGGGGTTTCACCATGTTGGTCAGGCTGGTCTTGAACTCCCGACCTCAGGTGATCCGCCCGCCTTGGCCTCCAAAGTGCTTAGATTACAGGCGTGAGCCACCAAACCCAGCCTATAACTTTTTTATTTTATTTTTATTCTTTTTTTTTTTTAAAGACGGGGTTTCCCCGTGTTGGTCAGGCTGGTCTTGAACGCCCGACCTCAGGTGATCCGCCCGCCTTGGCCTCCAAAGTGCTTGGATTACAGGTGTGAGCCACCATGCCTGACCAACTTTTTTTTTTTTTTTGAGATGGAGTCTCACTCTGTCACCCTGGCTGGACTGCAGTGGCATGATCTCGGCTCACTGCACCTCTGCTGCCCAGGTTCAAGTGATTCTCCTGCTTTAGCCTCCCAAGTATCTGGGATTACGGACACCTGCAACCATGCCCGGCTAATTTTTGTATTTTTAGTAGAAATGGGATTTCACCATCTTGATCAGTGTGGTCATGAACTCCTGACCTCGTGATCCACCTGCCTCAGCCTCCCAAAGTGCTGGGATTACCAGAGTGAGTCACCTTGCCCAGCCTGTAACTTTTGTCATAACAATAGGCTGGGCTCACACCTGTAATTAAAGCATTTTGGGAGGCCAAGGTAGGATGATTGCTTGAGCCCAGGAGTTTGAGACCAGCCTGGGCAACATACTGAGACCCTGTCTACATAAATAACAAAAAATTAGCAGGATGTGGTCATGTGTGCCTGCAGTCCTAACTTCTCAGGAAGCTGAGGTGGGAGGACTGCTTGAGGCTGGGAGGTCGAGCTTGCAGTGAGCTGTGATCACACCACTTCACTACAACCTGGACAACAGAGCAAAACCTTGCTCAAAAATAATAAAAATACAAATTGCTGTAGCTTCTATTTTTGCAAATTTCATTTCCCCCCATTGATTCACATAATGTAAGCAATGTTTTAGCATGATAGTCATCCATATTGGGAAGAACCAAGTAATCAGGAAAGGTTATAGAAAGAGTTTACTATTTACTAGTCTATATACGCCATCAGAAGAAAGGCACAAGCTTTTTTTTTTCTCCTCCTTCTTCTTTTTTGAGACAGGGTCTTGCTCTGTTGCCCAGGTTGGAGTGAAATGGTATGATCTTGGCTCATTGCAGCCTCCACCTCCAGGGCTCAGGTGATGGTCCTCCCACCTGAGCCTCCCAAGTAGCTGAGACTACATGTGTGTGCTACCACACACACTCAGCTAATTTAATAAAATATTTTGTAGAGATGAAGTCTCACTATATTGCCCAGGCTGGTCTCGAACTCCTTCCAAAGTGCTGGGATAATAAGGTATGAGCCTCCATGCCCAGCTACAAGGCATTTTAACAATACAAGACACTGCATTTAGGAACTGGAAATACAAACTGGAGTATTATATTATTACTCTAAATTTAAAAGGTAAATCTAGAAGTTAAATAACTGGAGTCCTTTAGTTTCTGGAAAAGAACAAATGATAAATAAGCATGAGAGCCCTTTATTACTACCCAACATGTATGTAAATTATTGTGCAATTTGTTATAAGTTAATAATTCTCAGAGCCAGGCATAGTGTCTCACACTAGTAATCCCAGCACTTTGGGAAGCCACAGTGGGAGGATTGCTTGAGGCTAAGAGTTCAAGACTGGCCTGGGCAACATGGCAAAACCCTGTCTTTACCAAAAATATATACAAAAATTGTCCGGGCATGGTGATATGTGCCTTAGTCCCAGTTACTCGGGAGGGCGAGGTGGGAGGACGCTTTGAGGCTAGGAGGTTGAGGTTGCAGTGAGCCAAGGTTACTGCACTCCAGCCTGGCAGACAGAGCCAGACCCTGTCTCAAAAAAATAATAATTCTTATTTTATATTGTAGATATATTTGTCTATTAGACTAGAATAAAAGCTCCACAAAAACAGGATTTTTTTTTTGTTCATTGTCCTGTCTTGCATGGATCTAGCCTAGATCCTGACACAGAGTAAGCACTCATGATGGTTTTTTTTTTTTTTTTTTTGAGACGGAGTTTCGCTCATTATGCAGGCTGGAGTGCAATGGCGTGATGTCGGCTCACCGCAAGCTCCACCTCCTGGGTTCAGGCAATTCTCCTGCCTCAGCCTCCTGAGTAGCTGGGATTACAGGCATGCGCCACCATGCCCAGCTAATTTTTTGTATTTTTAGTAGAGATGGGGTTTCACCATGTTGACCAGGATGGTCTCGATCTCGACCTCGTGATCCACCTGCCTCGGCCTCCCAAAGTGCTGGGATTACAGGCTTGAGCCACTGCACCCGGCCCAGCACTCACGATGTTAAATGAAAGAATATGAGTGGTGCCTGCCATGTGAGGTCAGGGTAAGTTTAGGACTCATCATTCCGGAAAAGTAAGCCTTGAGACGAGACTGACTGAAATTTAAAGTGGCATTATATTAACAACTACAAATATTGAGCACCATTTCTTTCATTTAGCTATTGCTATATACTGATCACTCTAGAATTTAGCAGCTTAAAGTGACAATAATCATTTTATTATCTCTTGCTTGGGGGTTGGTTGGGGTCAGCTAGACAGTTTTTCCTTGGGTTTCTCAAGCAGTTGCAGCTTGATGGGGCTGGAGTTGTCTCTAAAGTTTCCTTACATGTCTTGGGGTTGATGGTGGCTGTCAACCATCTGACAGCCACCTGAGATTGTTGTGGGTGCCACCTGAGATTGTTGGCCGGAACACCAATATATGTCCTCTCCATGTTATCTTACCTGTGTCACAGCATGGTGGGTGTGTTCTAAGAGCTAACCTCCCAAGGGAACAAGGTGAAAATGTGTGATATTTTTATGACATGACCTCGGAAGCTACACAATATCACTGTATTCTCTTGGTTGAGGGAGTCACAGAGGTTTGCCTGCGTTCACGGGAAGTGGATGGGACACAGACCCCACCAGTTGGTGGGAAAAGTGTCATTGTCACATTTTAAGAAGAGCATGTGAGATACGTTATATTGTGTTGGCCCATCTCTGGAAAATAGGGTGTCCGTGCCAAGCATATGCTAGGGGTTTTAAGAACTTTTCACTTACTCTGCAGGTACCTATTATCCTAATTTTACTGACAGGGAAACTGAGGTTATGGAAGATTAATTGGCCACACAGCTAAGTGGCAGAGCAAGTTGTCAGGCCCAGGCTGTCTTGTTCCAACTGTAGCGCTGTATAAAGGTGAATGGAGATTTTGTCACAAAGTCCTGAAATACTATGGAAGGTATATTTATTAGGTACCACATAAAACAAATAATTAAATATCTCATGAAATGGGTGATTACTACTTCAGCAAACATTAATTAAATCCCTAAGTACTCTACTAGGTGCTAATGAGGATTCAGCCCTTGAAGAGCTTTCAGTTTATAGATAAGACATCCACAACTAGTAAAATGAGACAGAAGTCACAATAGAAAAAAAGATCAAAAAGAAAAAAAAAGTCAGTAGGAACTAGTAAATGTTGAGAGGAAGTACTAAGGAAAGCTTCACAGAAGTGGTGTTTCAGAGGCAAGCACCGAAAGAGGGATGGAATCTGGATATTTGGAAATGGAAGCTGGCCTTTTCTTAGCAGAGGACACAGTATAAATAAAGGCACACAGGCATGTCGAGACAGTAGTGAGTGGCCCAGTTGGCTGAAACTTAGGGTACATGAAAGGAAAATAAGCTGACTCAGAAAGTAGATTGGGGTCTATGGAATCAGAGCTGTGCTTCAGGAGATATTAACCTAGTCTTTAACATAAACGGAATGATAATCTGAGGAACAGAAACCTTTAGGAGATTTTGACAGTGGCCCAGAAAAGTGGCAGGGAGGGTCTGGATTAAGGCAGTGGAGATGGAGATGCTAGAGGCATTTTAGAGGTAAAATCAATAGACTTGCAACTGATTCAATGTGGGAGTAAAAGCAGGAGCCAAGGCCAGGCGCAGTGGCTCATGCCTGTAATCCCAGAACTTTGGGAGGCCAAAGTGGGAGGATCGCTTGAGACCAGGAGTTCAAGACCATCCTGGTCCCATCAAGATAGTGGAACCTTGTCTCTAAAAATAAAAATACAAAAATTAGCCAGGCATGATGGCATGCGCCCGTAGTTCCAGCTACTCAGGAGGCTGAGGAGAGATGATCACTTGAGCCTGGGAAGTCAAAGCTGCAGTGAGTCACAATCCAGCCTGGATAACACAGGGAGACCCCATTTTCAATAAATAAACAAAAAAATTTTTAAAAATTAAAAAGAAATACATATTTTAATGTGTTGTGGTATATAGTCAAATGAAGCTATCCAACATTAAGTTGGAAATAATCTGTGTGTCATCATGACTAGGATAGAGATTTGTGGTTTATGACAGTAATAGCTAAATCCACATTCAGAATAGGAAGGGACTCCCCAGTTGGAATCCATTAGGAAAGGATTAAAAGAAGACTGATGTGGGGAGTGTCTTTTTGGGGTGTCTGAAGAAAGAAGAGGCAGTAAAGAAGCAGTTAAATACAAAAGAAAAACCAACATGGTCTGTGCCCTCAGAGTCTCAGTCATAGAACGGTTCAAGAAACCATAGTAAGTCAGCAGAGTCCGATGATTCAGGGAATATCAGGAAATGTGGCCACAGGAACAGGATTCCAAATATAACTAGGAAGTCACTGGAGACCTTAGCAGTTTAGGTGGTGACAGAAGCTAGGTTGAAAAACTTAAGGAGTGAGTGGATTGCTGAAACATCGATACAAGCATGGCAGGGAGGCAGAGGAATGAGAGCTACAAAGGTAAATGCTTGAATGGGTACAGGGATAGTTGTTTGTTTCACTTAATTCAGGGTACAGGAGATCTGAGTATTTTCCCTGGACATGGAGCCAGTGAAGAAAAGGCTGAAGATACACAAAAGGAAAGGGTATAAAGGAAATGTGTTGAAAGGTTCTTGTGGGTGGAGAAGTTAATCTAGGGAGGAAAAAGACCGCTTTGTCTTCTGAGGAGGGCAGAAAGAGAAAACAGGTGAAAAGCAAGTTTCAACATGGAGAATAAAGAAGTTGAGGAAGCTTAAGTCTCATAATCTGAGCTTCGTTAAAGCTGGAGTACAGTCCCTCAGCTGGAAGGGGAGTAGCCGCAGGAGTAGTTGGGTATCAAATAATTATGAAAACGATTTGAAAGTATCACTGAAGGAAATATGACATAAAGTCAGAGATGAATGAAGGTTGGTGAGCAACAGTGAAGATAAATAGCATGTGTCTTGTTCCCTTTGTCCAGAAGGAACATGAGCAGAAAAAGCAATAAGAGGAACTTCTCTTTTTTTTTTTTTTTTTCAAGACTGGGTCTCACTCAGGTTGCTCAGGCTGGAGTGCAGTGGTGCAATCTCAGCCCACTGTAGCCTTGACCTCCTGGGCCCAGGTAATTGTCCCACCTCAGCATCCCAGGTAGCTGGGATTACAAGCTCACACCACCATGCCGGACTAATTTTTATTTTATTTTATTTTTCATTTTTAGTAGAGAAGGGGTTTTGCCATGTTGTCCAGGCTGGTCTTGAACTCCTGGCCTAAAGCAATCCTCCTGTCTCAGCCTCCCAAAGTGTTGGGATTACATATGTGAGCCACTGTGCCTGGCCCCTAGTTTCTTTTTTCAAAAAATATGAGACATGAACCCAAAGGATCCTTCCAACTATAATTCATGCCTCTGTGTGGGTCCCTTTGTCCTGCACCCCAGTACTAAAGAAGTTGATGGTCTCTAAATGCAGGTGCAGATCTGTTAGAGAAGTTCGTTTGCTCTTATGAGAATTTTCTCCTAATTTCTCTGTTTAATTTTGGATTTTCACAAGAATTTTTTTTTTTTTTAAATACAGTTGTTTTGTGTCTTAAATCTGGCTGGCTCCCACTAGCTTTCTCATCCCAAGTCAGGATATTTTGTTCCTGTACATGCACAGATAGCTTCAGGATCTTTTCTGGAAATTTCCCTGCAGAGTTGATAACTAGAGTTGTGCTAGTCGGTATGGTATAGTGAGACTGCTTAGGAGTCAGTCCTTCTGTTTGATATGGGCAAGATGCTTACGCTCTTTGATCCCTGGTTTTCTCAGGTGTAAAATGGGGATAATGCCTGTGAGTGTGCTTAGCAGTGTGTTGAATGCTTAATACATACTATTTTTCCTTCTTTTATAGGTACCTTCCTTCTAATACCGCCATCTCACTGCCACAGAGTATAATAGTACATATACTCTGTATCTAATGGTATCTGTACTCTTTTTTTTTTTTTTTGAGACGGAGTTTTTGTTCTTGTTACCCAGGCTGGAGTGCAATGGCACGATCTCGGCTCACCGCAACCTCCGCCTCCTGGGTTCAGGCAATTCTCCTGCTTCAGAGTAGGTGGGATTACAGGCATGCGCCACCATGCCCAGCTAATTTTTTGTATTTTCAGTAGAGATGGGTTTTCACCATGTTGACCAGGATGGTCTCGATCTCTTGACCTCGTGATCCACCCGCCTCGGCCTCCCAAAGTGCTGGGATTACAGGCTTGAGCCACCGCGCCCGGCCTATATGTAGTCTTTAATACCATATACACTCTAGTATAATACAATTACCATTTTTTAGGGTTACTATGCAGGTATGCTCATACCTGCAAATGAAACATTTCCAGTAATTATATGGATGGTAATTCAAATAAATGACATAAAGATGAGATAGTTTCTTGACCTCTGTAGTTTAATTATATGAAAAATAGCAACTTTGTTAACTATGTTTATGATCTCCTCTTAAGTGCCCTAAGCTCATATGTTAATATAAAACTTTCAATATAAGTTTCTCAGTGACCTTCTTTGCCGGTCAGCCCTGAAGGAGCTTTATATTCCTCAAAAACTCATGTGTGCTATTTTTCAGAACTATCCAAATGCTGAGTTGCAGTTAGCTAACTGGTATTTATTTTACTTCAACTTCTGAGGGGTTGGTTATCCCCCACCCGTGGTAGTGGAAATGACAGAAGGTTTATGCAGTTACCTTGCTTTTGCTTTCCTTATCCTTTCTAGAAACTGCTAGGCCATAAATATTAGAGGAATGATTCAGGGAGGGACTCAGGTAAGTCATCAGATTACCGTGGATGATTGATGACTTCAACTAGAGGAGCTGGGCATGGTTATGAGTGTGAGCAAGTCTGCGTAGGGCAGCTGAGTGTAACTGGTACCCCTATGCAGGGAGGGGACATGCATACTTTGTGTGCTGAATTCTAGGGTGAGGCTCCTGTTTCCCTGACCCACGTTTCCAGTCTGTGCTCTCCCTTACACAGTCACACCTAAGTCTTGCCTAAAGGAACACACTATCTCTGTCACAAAGAAAATATTGACTCAGGGAAGGGTAAGCAGCCCCAGCTGTAAACCTTGTAGGAGCAGGAGTACAAGGTACAGTGTGATTCTCAGAGTTATTTTGCTCTTCTGCTGATGCCAGTTTTGGGAGAGGCAACTGAGAAATTTGTGTAACACTATGGATGTTCACCTCAGACATCCTTGACATGAGGGTATATAAATGATCAACAAAAATTACTAGGGTAGCCGGAGGGGGAGCCAGTTCTAGAATTTCAGTGCCACTAGCTGTTTCATCATGGAGTTTGGTGGGGTCCAAGTTTCAGGGCTGTCTTTACATACTTCCGAGTAATTGCTGTATTTAGCGGTATTCTCTGAGAGAACTCAGGGGGGTTCCAAGATAATGCTGCCAAAGCATAAAGTGCGTTGGATGCAAGCGAGGCAGGTGTACACAGATGAGGCTGCAGGGAGTAGCAGGGACTGCTAGGTCATGCAGGGTCTTACAAACCAAGTTAACAAATTTGGAATTTTTCCTAAAAGCAAGGGGAGGAAATGATCTGTTGCATTTTAAAAGAATTTCTGGGCCCGGCGCGGTGGCTCAAGTCTGTAATCCCAGCTCTTTGGGAGGCCAAGGCGGGTGGATCACGAGGTCAAGAGATCAAGACCATCCTGCTCAACATGGTGAAACCCTGTCTCTACTAAAAATACAAAAAATTAGCTGGGCATGGTGGTGCGTGCCTGTAATCCCAGCTACTCAGGAGGCTGAGGCAGGAGAATTGCCTGAACCCAGGAGGTGGAGGTTGTGGTGAGCCGAGATTGTGCCATTGCACTCCAGCCTGGGTAACAAGAGGGAAACTCCGTTTCAAAAAAAAAAAAAAAAAAAATTTCTGTAGCTGCAGGGTAAAGAGTAGATGGAGGTGAGGGGCCGAGAGTGGAGGCAGAGATTCAGTTGAGAGATGTGTAATCATCATCATGGTGAAAAATGATAACAGCCCCAACTCAAAAGTAGCAACAAGCTATAAGAGAAAAGGGGGGCTTCAAAAACATAAAGAGCAAATGGTTGAAGGGTGAAGATGGAAAGATGAAGAATCCATTAAACATGATGTCCAAGTCCTGCCTGGAGAAAGTGGGTAGGTAGGTCATAATGGCAATGGGACCACTGAAGGAGGACCAGGTTCATGAGGAAAGATGGTGGCAAATTTGAAGAATATGGAGGAGCTGCCCACCAGCTGGATGTGCTGGTCTGAGGCTCAGAGAGAAATGCATCTTGGAGCTAGAAATCAATTATCTGCTGGTTGATGTTAATTGAAGTTGTGAGAGTCAACCAGAAGCTCCAGGAGAATGCAGAGCTAAAGGAGAGTCAAAGGCAGAACATTAAGGCATCTTAAGAACGGGCATAGGAGGAGGAAAAGGAGTCTAAGAAGGAGTCAAAAAGCGAGGAAGAAAACCAAAGGATCATGACACATAGACACCCAGAGAGACTTGTTGTTTTGAGATGGAGTTTCGCTCTGTCACCAGGCTGGAGTGCAATGGCGCGATTTCGGCTCACCGCAACCTCCGCCTCCTGACTTCAAGCGATTCTCCTGCCTCAGCCTCCTGAGTAGCTGATAGGCCCATGCCACCACACCCAGCTAATTTTTTTTATTTTTAGTAGAGACGAGGTTTCACCATGTTGGCCAGGATGGTCTCGATTTGACCTTGTGATTCACTCACATTGGCCTCCCAAAGTGCTGGGATTACAGGCATGAGCCACCGCACCCAACCCGGAGAGTCTGTGTTTTAAGGAGGAAGTGGATACAGAGCTAGATGCTACTGAGTGGTCAGATATGGTAAGAACTGCAGTTTAGTCACTGGATTTAATGAACTTCAGCTGTGCTGGATTGACTCCTTAGCTAGACCCAGCACATGCTGAGGACACTAATAAAGCAGGTACATGAAATGAAGAGAAAATAGAAAGAACTCATTATTGGCCATTTCATAGATACAGAGTAAGACATCTAGGAAAAAACATCTAAACTTTATAGAACTTCCTCATATTCATTTCACTTTTATGTTGAATTAAATGGGGGGCACCCTAATCTCTCTTGCTCTAAAATTGTTTTCATCTTTGTTTGCATAGGTAACAGATTAACACAGTTCAAAATGCAAAAGGTACAGAGAGAGTATGAAGTAAAAGTCTCCCTGCCATCCAGCTTTATTTTATATGAAAATTTCTCCCCTTTTTAACAAGTATTTTCAGTCTTCTCACTGTTTTCCTTAGCTCCTATCAGTTGGCGGCTGCACACTATTCTATTATATAGATATACTCTAAACAGTCATGTATCAGCGGGTATTGAGGTTTCCTAATATTTTGCCATCGAATATTTTGTTTTCACAACCAGTGCTATAGGCAGTTACATTGTATGTGGGTCATTTTGCTGGCATGTAGGATAAATTTCTAGAAGCGGGAATTGCTGGGCCAAAGAGCCTCTAAAGGTTTTAATTCACTTCTGCTTATTAGAGTCCCTGGCACTTAGCATGTATTGATGGTAGCTATTAGTAAGATATGTGTAGACAGGTTGGTTGGGGGCCCAGAGGAATAGGGGCACCTAACATTAATTAAAGGCAGGGGGAGTATCAATGAAGGTTGCTTCAAGGAGGCAATGCTTGAGCTGTGCCTTGAAGTGTAAGTCAGGTAAAGTGGTGTGCATTATGAGCAGGGGAGCAGTGGAGAGCAAAGGCCGAGAAAAAGAACGTTTTGTACATGGGGATCTTCTAGGAGTTTGGTGTGCTTCCATTTGTCAAACGGTCTCTGCCATATGTCAGGCACTGGGCTAGGTACTGGACATAGGACGGATACACATGTATGTAAATTACAGTATCACATGAAGTAAACAGCAGCATGTACAATGATGAATTCTGTCAGGGAAGGAGGTAGGGGATATGGAAATTGGAAAGGAACGCTTGTTAGAGGAAGCCACATCTGAGCTCCAATTTGAAGAATATTGGTTGGCCGGCTGTGGTGGCTCAGGCCTGTAATCCCAGCACTTTGGGAGGCTTAGGTGGGTGGATCATTTGAGGTCAGGAGTTCTGACCAACATGGTGAAACCCCCATCTCTACTAAAAATACAAAAATTAGCCAGGCATGGTGGTATATGCTTGTAATCCTAGCTACTTGAGAGGCTGAGGCAGGAGAATTGTTTGAACCTGTTAGGCGGAGGTTGCAGTGAGCCGGGATCACGCCACTGCACCCCAGACTAGGCGACAGAGCATCTTAAAAAATAATAATAATAATGGTCAAGGAGGAATTCAGGTCAGTGGTTCGCAAAGTGTGTTCCCTGGACCAAAAGCATCCACATCACCTGGGAAAGGCAGGGTCTCAGGTCCTACTCAGACCTGTGGAGTCAGAAATTCGGGGGCTGGCACCCTCAGCTGTCTGAATTTTAGAAAGCCCTCCAGGTGATTCTGAAACACTCTATAGTTTGAGAACCACTGATCAGCTGGGTGTGTTGGCTCATGCCTATAATCCCAGCACTTTGGGAACACTTTGAGCCAGGTCCTCCCAAAGTGCTGGGATTACAGGCATTTGATACCAGCCTGGGCAACATAACGAGACCTCATCTCTACAAAAAAATTAAAAAAAAAACTACACTGCAGCCTGGTGTGGTGGTGAACACCTGTTGTCCCAGCTACTCAGGAGACTGAGATGGGAGGATTGCTTAAGCCTGGGAGTTCAAGGCTGCAATGAGCTCTGATCATGCCACTGCACTCCAGCCTGGGCAACAGAGTGAAACCCTTCTCAAAACATACCACAAAAAGTTGTGTTTGTGTAATTACAAGACTCAAAGAAGAGTCCAGAGCTTCCTTTCCCATGATTAGCCTATTGACTGTGTTTATAACCCAGAGATTTCCTTTGCCCTGAAATTTATCCTGCTAGGACTTAAGTTTATCATTTGTGTTTGCATCTTACTGTATTCTCTCTCCATGAAAAAGAATGGTCCTGTGAGCAGTGGTGCAAAGTGTCCAGAAGTGCTTCTGAGCCTTGGGTTCTGACAGCCAGTCTCACCGAAACCCAGCTCAGGCCAGGCCTGGGAAACAAATACCTGGGCTGTGGCAAAAACTCAGGAGACACGGAGGCATATCTGTAAATAGATTTGTAAATACCATTTCCCCCGCTTAGAGCCTGTTTTGCGAATTGCTGCAATTTTCTGGTATCCTTGTTTGGAAGTATCTTTTCCTTTAAACTGCTTTTAGTGGCTTTTGCTTTTGGAAAAATATTTTATTAATACTTCGTTATCATAGGAAGCAACTGCAGCCCTATGTGAAGAGAGACAGCTGGGGATTTTATTTAGCCTTAAAAACAATCAAACAAAACCACTGGCTTGGAAACCTGAGCTTCAAAGTATTGTTTTTCTTCCCAGTGATTATTCCAGTAATTACTTAGACTATTGCGTTGGGGCTGGGGGTGGGGGTGGTGGGGAGGGGCTTGTTATAGTAACTTGAAAAGTTACAGGCTTTTTTTTTTTTTAAGCAGTTTAGGAAATTCCTGATTTCACAGGTTGCTAAGATGTCAAATTCATGCAGTGCTATATTAGTAAATTGTTAGTTACAAATGAGGGAGAAGGAGATCCTTTTTCACAGTTTCGGATAAGCTATTTCTGATTGTTTACACTTTTTTTTTCTTTCCTTGGTTTTGTATAGGCATTAAATCTCTGCAGAGGTAGGTATTTTAGGTGGTGAGTAGTAGCAGCTCTGCAGAGGCAGAGAAAGGCACGATGGAGAGAAGTTAATACACTGTTGTCAGTACTCAGCTTCATTGCTGATCCTCAGAAAAAAATTCAAGGAAGATACATTCTTACTTTAATGTTTTACTAAAACCCGTAATTATTTTTAAAATTGAGATGTAATTCATATACCATAAAAGTTACTCTTTTAAAATTTGGCCGGGGGTGGTGGCTCACGCCTGTAATCTTAGCACTTTGGGAGGCTCAGGCAGGTAGATACACCAGGTCAAAAGTTTGAGGCCAGCCTGGCCAACATGGTAAAACCCGTCTCTACTAAAAATTGGGACTCCATGTTTGGGTCCCCTTCCATGAACACTCCCTTCATGGAAGCCTGTCTTCCACTCCTAAACTCCATCTCTCTCTATTCCCTTCCACTGAGTGTGGAAGCTTGCTTTCCTCTCCTGGATTCCATCTTCTTTCTCTCACACAGTGTGAGAGTTAGCTGTTTCTCACTCCTTATCCTGTTTCTCTCTCTCTAAATAAACCACTTTCTACAAACACTTTCAAGTTCGAAAAAAAATAGTAGGCATATTCATCTGTTTTTACTGCAGCCTTTCTTGGACTTTGCCAGCTTTGTGCTTCTCTACCTAGGCGAGTTTTTCTCCATAGCTTCCAGTCTCGTCTTCCCTCCTCACAGAGGAAATGCAGTCTTCAGCATCTCAGAGGCCTCTTAGAAGTATTTTTGCTTCTACTGCTTACAGCTTTCGTGTTCCCTGGTAAATGTCTGTAGAAAACCATCTGTGTCATAGTAGCAACCACGCTGTGTTGTTAAGAAAACAGGAGACAAGACATGATAGTAGGACAAGAGTGAACAGGGGGGCCAGATCCCTCTGATCTACATGAAGAGACCACAGGAAATGGACAGAACCTTTTCTGTTCCTCCCCACAGATGTGGGAAAACAGGGATTCATAGTGTTACCTGGCCTTCTGTGCTTTTTATTTATTTTTTTGTTTGTTTGTTTTTTTGTTTTTTTTTTTTGAGACAGAGTTTCGCTCTTGTTACCCAGGCTGGAGTGCAATGGCACGATCTTGGCTCACCGAAACCTCTGCCTCCTGGGTTCAGGCAATTCTCCTGCCTCAGCCTCCCGAGTAGCTGGGATTACAGGCACGCGCCACCATGCCCAGCTAATTTTTTGTATTTTTAGTAGAGACGGGGTTTCACCATGTTGACCAGGATGGTCTCGATCTCTTGACCTCGTGATTCACCCACCTCGGCTTTTTAAACAAAACTTGCCTTACAGGAAATTGTAGGATTAGCAAATAGTATGTACATTTAATTTTGAAACATTCTTTCTAGAGCTCTGCAAAGGTGCCTAAATGAATCCTGTTTTTCAAAAGTCTCTGCCTCTCAATATTCCTATGACAACAGGACAGCCACCCTGACGTGGCTAACTCTCTGGGTCTGCCAACTCCCAGATGGCTGCTTTCAGGAAGGTTTCCATAGCGACCAGAGGCAGGAAAAACCTGCCCACCCAGCTTAACAATTCACATCCGGTTGGGCTCTGTAGCCAGTGCGAGAAGTGGTGTGTTTTTATATACTTATATACATGGATATGTGTGTGTAGCATTAAAGAGCTAAACCGCCGGGCGCGGTGGCTCACACCTGTAATCCCAGCACTTTGGGAGGCCGAGGCGGGTGGATCACGAGGTCAAGAGATCGAGACCATCCTGGTCAATATGGTGAAACCCCGTCTCTACTAAAAATACAAAAAATTAGCTGGGCACAGTGGCGTGTGCCTGTAATCCCAGCTACTCAGGAGGCTGAGGCAGGAGAATTGCCTGAACCCAGGAGGCGGAGGTTGCGGTGAGCTGAGATTGCGCCATTGCACTCCAGCCTGGGTAACAAGAGGGAAACTCCGTCTCAAAAAAAAAAAGAAAATAGAGCTAAATCTTGCAGACTGTTTAAAGTAGATCTGGAATCTGGCTGGTGTGGTTCACAGCTGTAATCACAGCACTTTGGGAGGCAAATGCAGGAGGATCACTTAGGAGTTCAAGACCAACCTGGGCAACATAGAGAGACCTTGTCTCTAAAAAAATAAGTAAGATAAAATATATCCAGAATCTGACCATTTTTCAGCATTCCCACCATAGCCAAGTTAACATACCTTTCACCCTGACTAATCCAACAGCTTCCTCTATGTTCACCACCTCCTCTACAAGGCAGCCAGAGTGAGCTCAAAGCCCTCCCCTGCTTTCTCAGCTCAGTGAGAATGAAGCCTAGCATCTCAGCCACACTGTGAGGTCTCGCAGCCCCCTGCTGCATCTCCTCCCACTCTTTCCTCATCACTCCCCCAGCCCGCTGCCTTGCTGCTGTTTTAGTGGCCCAGTGTGCTCCCAGCTTGGTGCTGCTGCTCCCTGGATCGCCCTTCCCTTAGGTAGCCAGGAGCCCTCACTTCCTTTTGGTCTTTGCTCACATGTCGCTAACCCTTTTTCTTGAAGAGATTCTCCTGACCACTTGATGTAAATCCTCTCTCTTCTGATACTCTCCACACCTGACTTTGCTTTCTCACGGCACTGTAGAGTTATCAGGATCTATTTCTGTGTTTATCATCTGATTCTCTAATGTAAGGGTAGGGACTTTTCCCCCCACTGTTGCATCCCAGCCCTTAGAAGCTGCCTGGCTCTTAGTGGTGCTCAGCCCCATGAGCTGAATGAATGAGTGGGAGAAGAGCCAAGATCCGGAAAGGGGAGTGACTCCTGAATGGGTCTTCCCAGCCTTTTCAGGCCTCCACAGCCAGATGTAGCTCATTTCTCTCCTACAGCAGCCTGTGGGTTCTCCACACTTTTACTCTGCCCTTTCAGACCAACCAACCAAACTCCTGCATCTGGGGCTGATGGTGATGAGTCTTTCTCATGATCTCAGCTGGGACATGTTATGTTGAACATGAATGATGAATATCAGCAATTTCATATGGTTCAGCATAGTAGTTTTTAGTATACCTTAATGGAGAGGGCCCAGGTATTGACAATAACTTTCTAGAAATTTTTAGTACTACTAATTGCCTGATACTTAGTATTCATGTGTGTCAGGGAGTGTGTGAAAGGCCTTATTTGCATCATCTCACGTAATCCTCATAACCACAGTAAGGCATAGGTATTATTATTACATTCTATGGAAAAGAAAACTGATAAAGAAGTGAGGTAAACTTGCTCAACGTTATAGCAAGTCGGGGAGTAGCAGAGCTAGGATTGGACTGGAGAGGTCTTTACTTTTTTTTTTTTTTGAGACAGCGTCTCGCTCTGTCGCCCACACTGGACGCAATCTTGGTTCACTGCAACCTCAACCTCCTGGGTTCAAACAATTCTTGTGTCTCAGCCTCCCGAGTAGCTGGGATTACAGGTGCACACCACCATGCCCGACTAATTTTTTTGTATTTTTAGCAGAGACAGGGTTTCACCATCTTGGCAAGGCTGGTCTCAGACTCCTGGCCTCAAATGATCTGCCAGCCTTGGCCTCCTAAAGTGCTGGGATTACAGGCATGAGTGACCGTGCCCAGCCTTCGAGATGTCTTTTTGTTTTTGAGATGGAATCTCGCTCTGTCATCCAAGCTGGAGTGCAGTGGTGCGATCTTGGCTCACTGCAACCTCCGCCTCCTGGGTTCAAGCGATTCTCCTGTCTCAGCTTCCTGAGTAGCTGGGATTACAGGCGCACACCACCACACCCAGCTAATTTTTGTACTTTTTTTTTAGTAAAGACGGGGTTTCACCATGTTGGTCAGGATGGTCTCCATCTCTTGACATTCGTGATCCGCCTGCCTTGGCCTCCCAAAGTGCTGGGATTACAGATGTGAGTCACCACGCCCAGCTGAGATGTCTTTACTGTTAATCATGGTGCAGAGGATGAGTGCTAACCTCACTCCCTCCTAAGGCTGACATGTGGTTGTTCTGCCACAGCCATATGCCATCTCAGGGCTCCAAGCCTGCAGGACGCGTAATATTACACTGGGTTCCATTCCCAGGGCCATCTAGCTGGTGGCCATGTGTCCGTCATTTCCCAGGGTGGGGTTGCATGGTGTGGCAGGGCACAGTTTTGGGAGTTCATTTGGAAACTGTTAGTCTCTTCTAGGCTTATTTTCTCTTGTGTAAAGAATAAAGATGATGTACTTCCGACTGAGTTGCAAGGATTGAATGATGACACAACCTGTTTTTTAAAACTCCTGACTCAGTCTCTTTAATTTAAAAATATGTAATCTTTTATCCAACTTATAATTCTGAGTCAAACCCCTGTATCACCTACATTTTACACTGAAAGAAGACATTAAAGTTCCGTTCTCTTCACACAGAACAAACCAACTAGGATGGCTGACCTGTGGGGAAGCAGATTCTGCCACCTGGTTCTCAGCGGGCGTGTCTGGAAGCAGGAGGGAGCACCTCTCCCACTTGGGTACCAGAGCCTCTTTAATGGTCAGGAATGTTCTGCTTTGGCCTTTATCCTAAACTTGGCTTAGTCAGCGTGTCTCTGAGGCAGGAGCAGAAGCTGAGATGCCCATGGGAGCTACTTTTGTCCTCACACTTGTATGTCTTTAAAGAGAACTGAGATTTTTTCACAGCTCCCTTGAAGTGGTGGTTTGATTTTCCTCTTTTTTGCTGCTTTCTCACTTACCTAATTCTTCCCGATTTATCTGGAATTCTCAATACCAGAACCGCATGGCAGATAGCATGGAGAATAGGGGCTGCTATGGACCAGGATAACAGCTGTCATTTCTGAACTCTCATGGTCTGAAAAATGGCAAAAGTAAATTTTTCTTCACTGCCAGGTTTAGGTAAATATAATTTCAAAAACGGATACAACTTGTCTTGAAGTCTTTCAACCACATCTCATTGTTACCTCCGTTTCCTTTCACGGAGAGCCTTTCATTGCGTGGTTAGAAGTAAAAGGCTTCCGGGGTCCAAAGTGGCTCCCGCCGGAGGTCATGGCGCTCGCGAAGGCGAGGTCATCAGTTCAAGGCTAACCCAAGCAACCTCATAGGCTCAAACTGATTGGCAAAAAAAAAAGAAGAAGTAAAAGGCTTGGCTAGGCACAGTGGCTCATGCTTGTAATCCCAGCACTTTGGGAGGGCGAAGCAGGCGGATTTGTTGAGCTTGGGAGTTTGAGACAAGCCTGGGCTACATGGTAAAACTCTTATCTCTAGAAGACATACAAAAATTAGCCAGGCATGGTGGCGTGTACCTACATTCCCAGATACTCGGGAGGCTGAGGTGGGAGGATCCCGTGAGCCTAGGAGGTCGAGGCTGCGGTAAGCTGTGATTGTACCCCTGTACTCCAGCCCGGATGAAACCCTGTATTTAAAAAGAAAAAAAAGTTAACAGTAAGAAGACAAATAGCTGCTGGGTATGGTGGCTCACACCTTTAATCCCAGCTGCTTCTGGGGCTGAGGCAAGAGGATCACTTGAGCCCGGGAGTTCAAGAACACGGTGAGCTGATTTTGGTACTGCATTCCAGCCTGAGTGACAGAATGAGAACCTGTCTCTTAAAAAAAAAAAAAAAAAGCCTGATTTACAAATGGACAAATGGGCAAAGGCCTGGTACAGCCTGTAATCCCAGCACTTTGGGAGGGCAAGGCAGGCAGATTGCTTGAACCCAGGAGTTCGAGACTTGGGCAACGTGGCGAAAACCTGTCTCTACAAAAAAATATAAAAATTAGCCAGGCATGGTGGCATGTGCTTGTAGTCCCATCTACTTGGGAGGTTAAGGTGGAAGGATCATTTGAACCCCGAAGGTGGAGGCTGCAGTGAGCCAAGATTGAACCACTGCACTCTTGCCTGGGTGACAGAGAGAGACCCTGACTCAAAAAATAGTAATAATAAAAAAAAAAAAAAAATTGGGAAAAGTGTGACTTTTCCCTTCCGTTGCTAAACAATGGTTAGGGCTTCAGTTCCCACTGCCTCCAGGATAGCAAAATCAGAGTGTGGGTGGAAAGGACTCCTCTTTGCAGGAGAGAAGCTGCTTTAGAATGACTTTCCTCAGGCCGGGCACCGGGGCTTACACCTGTAATCCCAGCACTTTGGGAGGCTGCAGTGGGTGGATCATGAGGTCAGGAGTTCAAGACCAGCCTGGCTGATATGATGAAACTACATCTCTACTAAAAATACAAACATTAACCAGGCATGGTGGTGTATACTTATATTCCCAGCTACTTGGAAGGCTGAGGCAGAAAAATCTCCTGAACCTGGGAGGTGGAGGTTGCTGTGAGCTGAGATCACGCCACTGCACTGCAGCCTGGGCGACAGAGCAAGACTCCATCTTAAAAAAAAAAAAAAAAAAAAACTTTCCTCTTTGCTCTCCTAACAGGACAGATGATTCTGGACCAGATGAAGCCTGAGGAGCCTTCCAACTCTAAGATAGCAGGATAGGAGACTTCAAAGACTGGAGCTGCAGAAGAGTTGCTAGCCCTCAGCACAATGTCAGGTAGAAGCAGGGGCTGGACTTGAAAAGGGGGTGTGAAGCTCTCACAGAGGAGCCAGAGGGATGGAAGTTGGCTTGTTTTGTTTTCCATCAAACACCATCCAGACAAGAGAGGTGGAGAAAATGTACTCCAGGCTGCCTCTGCATTTTCTTGATTGTTCTCCTGGTCCTGTTTGGTTTTAGGAAGCCATACACCTTCTGCCTGTGGCCCTTTCTCAGCCCTGACTCCGAGCATATGGCCCCAGGAGATCTTGGCCAAGTACATGCAGGTATAGCAGTTAGCCAGGCACCAGCTTGCTGCACTCCCATGCTGTGTTATAAAGGGCACCCACCTCTGAGAAGAACAAGGAAAATTGTAGAAAGTTGAGGTTGAGTGGTAATCCGAGAAGGATTCTGTAGCCTTTGATCTGAGCTTGAAGGCTGGGTGGGATTTTAGCAGGCAACTCTGTGGGTGGCATCTTTCAGACCTGAGGGCCCCAGCAAGGGGAACAAACTGACCCATTCCTCATCCTTATTCTAGAAGGAAGAGTCAGCAGAGCAACCAGAGTTCTACTATGATGAGTTTGGTTTCCGGGTGGACAAGGAAGGTAAAATGGAGCCCTTCCATGGCATCTTGCTGATGTTCTTTGGGGAGGACGCCACTCCCGTGAGTGGAATTACACGGCACATGATGGCTAAGCTCTGATGTGTCACTGTTCCAGATTTAAGGAAAGAGTATATTTGAGGGTCATACTGTTATAAGTCTGGGAGACCTCTGTCTTTTTTGAGATAAATTTTACTGATCTTTACCTGATAATAAAAGCAATAGTGTTCATTGCAGAGAAGTTGAAAAATTCAGGCGGGATGCAGTGGCTCATGCCTGTAATCCCAGCACTTTGGGAGGCCGAGGTGGGTGGATCACTTGAGGTCAATAGTTCAAGACCATCCTGGCCAACATGGTGAAACCCTGTCTCTACTAAAAATACAAAAATTAATCAGGTATGGTGGCAGATGCCTGTAATCCCAGCTACTCAGAAGGCTGAGGCAAGAGAATCAGTTGAACCCAGGAGGCAGTGAGCCGAGATTGCGCCACTGCACTCCAGCCTGGGCAACAGAGCATGACTGTCTCAAAAAAGAAAAGCATATTTTAATGGCTGCATACTATCCTGTTACAATGAACTTACAGTAATTGGATAACCACTTTTCTATAACTGAGTCTCTAGCCCACTTCTGTTTTCTACTGTAAGTGGACCTTTTGGTCTTGAGTGGTCTATTGGGAAGGCCACCTGCCAGGCCAGAACTGTGGCTGGGACATTTTAATTGACCTCAGCTAATCACCTTCGGGTCACTCATGTTTCCAGTTCCAACAAAAGTTTTTCTTGTTCTGATTCCTAGGCAGATATTGCAGGTGAAAGGTTTGGGTTGAGACACAGGGAGCTTGCTGTGTGATGGAAATGTCTGTTTGGCTGGGTCACTGGGGTCACTGTTATACATGGAACTGAGATTGCTTGATGGGGAAAATGTTTAGACATTTGTTTATACAACAAAATGTACACCTAACATTTGTGCATTTTACTGTAAAGTCATCAAATTTGGTATCTTTGAAAGCTGGGTTGACGGACTGGCTTTCAGGTGAATAAGGACAAGGCTGCCTGTGGAGCTCACATGGGGATTGCTGGGTTGCCACAGGAGAGCTTGTCCTCATTCATTCAACAAATAGCTCATGAACCCAACTGTGGGTGGTGCACTCTCCATAGCTGCATCCCCACAACCTTGAACAAAACTGAAGGTGGTCTCGACTGCATGGAGTTCTGATTCTAGTGAGGGAGGCAGGCAGCAAACCAGCATGTAGTATGTGCTGGGGCGAGAAAAGCAGTGAAAATACTTCCCGGGATGCCAGGCGCAGTGGCTTACTCCTGTAATCCTAGCACTTTGGGAGGCCAGGGTGGAAAGATCACAAGGTCAGGAGTTTTGAGATCAGCCTAGCCAACATGGTAAAAAACCCCATCTCTTCTAAAAATACAAAAATTAGCTGGGCGTGGTGGTGCACACCTGTAATCCAAGCCACTTGGGAGGCTGAGGCAGAAGAATCTCTTGAACACGGGAGGCGGAGGTTGCAGTGAGCCAAGATCACACCATTGTACTCCAGCCCAGGCAACAAGAGCAAGACTCTGTCTCAAGAAAGAAAGAAAGAGAGAAAGAGAGAAAGAGAGAAAGAGAGAGAGAGAGAGAGAGAGAGAGAGAGAGAGAGAGAGAGAGAGAGAGAGAGAGAGAGAGAGAGAGAGAGAGAGAGAGAGAGAGAGAGAGAGAGAGAGAGAGAAAGAGAGAGAGAGAGAGAGAGAGAGAGAGAGAGAGAGAGAGAAAGAGAGAAAGAAAGAGAGAAAGAAAGAAAGAAAGAAAGAAAATACTTCCAGGGACAGGGAAGAGGGGTAGTCAGTCATGTATAAGGAAGCCACAGAGGGCTTCTTGGAGATGCTACTGGAAGAGAGCCCAGCAGGAAGCCAGGGAGTGGGCACAGCTGGGAAAGTGGAATGAGAGGTGCAAAGGCCCTGTAGTGACCTTTTTTGAGGAAAAGCAAGGAGGACTGTTTCATTGGAGTGGAGGGAGCAATCAGAATGACATGATCTGACTTGCATTTTGGAAGGGTCACTGTGGCTGTGGGAAGAACGGCCTTTGGGAGGTAAGGGCTACTGCAGCGATCCAGATGAAGGACAAGGGCTGTGGTCAGGGGTGGTGAGATGTAAAGGAATCCTGTGTGTCTGCTGATGGACTGAGTGGGGGGTCTGGGTGAGGGAGGAGCCAGAGGTGACTCCAGGATTTAGGCTGAGCAGCAGGAGAATGTGTCATTTCTGGATCCGGGTAGGACTATGGTAGGAGTGGCTTTGAGGAGAAAGTGAAGAGTTTTGCTCGTTGTAAGGTGCATGTCAAAAAGCCATTAGCTGTGGGAATCTGGATCTAGGGGGAGCTATCTGGCCTAGAGCTGTGAAGCTCAGACCCTCTTGAAGACGGGCTTGGCTGCTTGGAGAACAGCAATGGAGCATGCTGCTTCCTTCCTCCTCTGCTCACTGCCACATTCCGTGGCTCTCTCCTGGCAGAAGGTGGTGAGCCTGGCTCCAGTCTGCTGGCGAGCTCCCCTCTGATGGAAGATGCTCCGCAGAGGCTGCGGTGGCAGGCTCACCTGGAGTTTACCCATAACCACGATGTGGGGGATCTCACCTGGGACAAGATTGCAGTCTCCCTACCCCGCTCTGAGAAGCTCCGCTCCCTGGTGCTGGCTGGCATCCCACATGGCATGAGGCCACAGGTAAGGTGGCCATAGGGGGTTGAGAGGGTCTTGGCCCCGTGATCAGGTGTCACGAGAAAGACTGAGTGCCCTTTCGGCTCCCTTCCCTCAGCTATGGATGCGGCTCTCTGGAGCCCTGCAGAAGAAGAAGAACTCTGAGCTGTCCTATCGAGAGATTGTGAAGAACAGCTCCAATGATGAGACCATTGCTGCCAAGCAGGTGAGGCTGGTGGTGCTGTGCAGGAAGAGCTGCAGGCCATCTCTCACAGGAGGGAGGGGGTCTGCCTTGGCTTCTGGGAGTGTGCCCTTGTTTCTGGGGGAGACTACCCTTTCACCCACAGTGCCTGGAGGACACTTGTTCCCTCCTGGGTCCTCTCTAGGCCATAGAATTGTCCCACAGGCCATCAGTGCCATGAAAGGGCTTAGAGATGGGGTTCCCAAGCCCAGGTCCATTTTAGGAACAGATGGGGACTCTAAATATATAGACTCCAGGCTTCAGGCCCCATGTTCAGTCAGTCGGTCTGGCATGAAGCTCCCAGGTGGATTTGATGTCCCGGCTCCTCATTAGTTGGGAGCTGACCCTGAAGGGAGGAGTCTGACCTTGTCCAGGAGCACAAGGAACTCCCATTCCTGGGGGAGAAGCCTGCCTGGGGTCTGCCTCCCTCCCAGGGTGTCACAAGGTCTTGTTGTGGGTGCCGGTGGCTGCCTGACAGATCGAGAAGGACCTGCTCCGCACCATGCCTAGCAACGCCTGCTTCGCCAGCATGGGCAGCATCGGGGTGCCCCGTCTGCGCAGGGTGCTCCGGGCCCTAGCCTGGCTCTACCCAGAGATTGGCTACTGCCAGGGCACGGGCATGGTGAGCACAACCCCGGAAAGGGCGGCAGGAAGGGGGACAGGGGAGTCCAAGGAGATCAGGGGAGCTGCACATTATTTAAGCAGAGGGCCCCCCCAACAAGGAACATGAAACTGATGCAGGCCGAGGAAGGCCTGTGTGACCCCAAAAGGTTTCTGCTAATTGTTCTCCCTAGGGTGGGGGTGCCTTTTCTACTCTGTACAAAGACCTGGGTAGAGGGCCCTTGTCCCTGTGCCCTGGCCAGGTAGCCGCCTGCCTCCTGCTGTTCCTGGAGGAGGAGGATGCCTTCTGGATGATGTGCGCCATCGTTGAGGACCTGCTCCCCGCCTCCTACTTCAGCACGACCCTGCTAGGTGTCCAGACTGACCAGCGGGTCCTGCGCCACCTCATCGTCCAGTACCTGCCTCGTCTGGATAAGCTGCTCCAAGAGCATGACATCGGTAAGGGGCTCCTGAGCCACCGGCTCCCATGCTGCAGCTTGGAGATGGGACACAGCACCCCCCCAACACTCCCATGGTGTTTGGTGCTCTTTTGTTCTCTGGTGTTCCCTGCCCTTGCCTTCCTCTTGAGCAGGGAGGCAGTTTCCTCCACCTCCTCCCTGGGGCTTCGGCACCTGTGTTTACAGAGCTGTCCCTGATCACGCTGCACTGGTTCCTCACGGCCTTCGCCAGTGTGGTGGATATCAAGCTGCTACTGCGAATCTGGGACCTGTTTTTCTACGAGGGCTCCCGGGTGCTGTTCCAGCTCACGCTGGGCATGCTGCACCTCAAGGTGCTCCAGAACCCCACTGTCCCCAGAGCCCCACTTCAGGCTGAAGAGTAGGAGCCCACGGTGGGGGAGGGAGGGAGAGACCTCCCTAGGTCAGGCAAGACCAGCCCCCCTCCCCCCCGTCCCTGAAGATGGGGGTTGAAGTTAGCTTAGTGCCAGGTCCCTGCAGTGACAACCTCCTCCCCCATCCCGCTCTGGCATGGCCCAGGAGGAAGAGCTGATACAGTCAGAGAACTCGGCTTCCATCTTCAACACACTCTCGGATATCCCGTCGCAGATGGAGGATGTGGAGCTGCTTCTGGGGGTGGCCATGCGGCTGGCTGGCTCCCTCACTGATGTGGCCGTGGAGACTCAGCGCCGCAAGCACCTGGCCTATCTCATTGCAGACCAGGGCCAGCTGCTGGGGGCTGGTGCCCTCACCAACCTCTCTCAGGTGGCCCAGGATGGGGAGTCCCACCTGGCCCACGGCATGTGGGGAGGAGGGGTCACCTTGAGGAAGCTCAGAGTATGAGGGCTGCAGGAAATGGACCAGCCCTTCCTGCTTTGCCCCCCCCAGCCTGGTACCGGGGGCCCAGTCAGAGCACAGCTGTGGGGTGACCCAGCCCTCCTTGGGCTTTACGTGTCTCGGGCTCTGCCCCTGGCATGGTTTGGGAGGAGGGCATTCCTTTCTCAACTGTCGGAGCTGGCCTCAGCCCATTTCAGATGAGCGAGCATAAGCGGAGGGTGGTGGGTTCTCTTCCTCCCAGGGGCCAGGGCCGCACTGACTTGCTCCCCGTGGTGCAGGTTGTTCGCCGCAGGACCCAGCGGAGAAAGTCCACCATCACTGCCCTGCTCTTCGGTGAGAGCCCTGCGGGTGCCAGCAGTGTGAGCATGCAGGCATCTGTCCTCACACACCTGGGGTGGGCCATGGTCACCGTTGCTGTCTGGGCCTCCTAGGGGAGGATGACCTGGAGGCGCTCAAGGCCAAGAACATCAAGCAGACGGAACTGGTGGCCGATCTCCGGGAAGCCATCCTGCGTGTGGCCCATCACTTCCAGTGCACAGACCCCAAAAATTGCAACGTGGTGAGTCACCAGTACCCTGGGCCGGTACCAAACGCAGTCCTAACTCCTCCAACCCCCTTGGTGGTGCTGAGGCTTCTCCCGCTTGGTGGGCCTGTGTTCACCATGGCAGGAGCTGACCCCAGACTACAGCATGGAGAGCCACCAGCGGGACCATGAGAACTACGTGGCGTGTTCACGCAGCCACCGGCGCCGAGCGAAGGCCCTGCTGGACTTTGAGCGGCATGATGATGATGAGCTGGGCTTCCGAAAGAATGACATCATCACAGTGCGTGGGGGCGAGGGACTGCCAGGTCCTCAGGCTAGGGCTGCTTCCCCAGCCTCCCTCCACCAAGCCCCTCCCTACCTCCCTACCCTGCCAAGAGCTTCTCTTATGAACACGTGGGGGGTCTTGGCCTGGCCCAGTAGCTGAGGAGTCGTATCGAGAGTGCAGGAGGTGCTGGCCCCTGGCACCCAGCTTTGGTTCCTGCTGTTTTTCCTCCTGTGCAGATCGTGTCTCAGAAGGACGAGCACTGCTGGGTAGGGGAGCTGAATGGCCTGCGAGGTGGGGGCCTTGGTCTGCTCTTGAGCTGGGAGAGGGAGGAAGGGGTGGGCACAGAAGACTTAAAGACTTGGGGTAGCCTTTCTCTTCCATACCCCTGCCTGGCTTGAGGTCCCAGAGGCAGCTGGGCTGGCTTCCTGCTGCCCTGGCCTGTGGGCTGTGTCTGTTCTGTCCTGAGCCATCGTGAGGTGGCTGCCCCTCACAGGGCTTGTTTTTCCCGCAGGCTGGTTTCCAGCCAAGTTTGTGGAAGTCCTGGATGAGCGCAGCAAAGAGGTAAGGGAAGGCTGGGCACGGCTGGTACCCTCCTAGTCAGGGCCTGTGTCCCGGCTTATAGCATGGCAGACAGGACGGGAAAGTGCCTGGCTGCAGGCATCAGGCATGGCTTTCTCAGACCCATCACTCCTATCAGTACTCCATCGCGGGGGACGACTCAGTGACTGAGGGAGTCACAGACCTCGTGCGAGGGACCCTTTGCCCGGCCCTTAAGGCCCTGTTTGAACATGGATTGAAGAAGCCATCTCTGCTTGGGGGTGCCTGCCACCCCTGGCTGTTTATCGAGGAGGTAAGTCAGTGGCTTGGCCCATGTCTCCAACCCTGCACCACCCCTGCTGTGCCCCCTAGCACCCATTTTAGGCTCTTCCTGCCCCTGAGCCCCACCAAGAGGATGGGAAGAGCTGGCAGGGTGGTGAGATACCTAGTTGGCCCCAAAGGATTTGAACCAGCATCTTCCTGTCCCTGCACTCACACCGTGTGTTGTCCTCACAGGCTGCAGGCCGGGAGGTGGAGAGAGACTTCGCCTCTGTATATTCCCGCCTGGTTCTCTGTAAGACCTTCAGGTAAACCGGCCTGGGTTCTCCTGGCAGGGTCGCCTGTGGTGGGAGGGTGGAGCCTGACCCAGCCCCAGCACCCCAGGAGCTTTGGTGCCCCCTCAGGTTGGATGAAGATGGCAAGGTCCTGACCCCGGAGGAGCTGCTCTACCGGGTAAGGGGAGCCTCCTCTGCCAGACTCTAGAGACCTCTCTGGGGTTGGTTTGAGTGACAGCTGCCTGTGCTGTCCCCAGGCTGTGCAGTCTGTGAATGTGACCCACGATGCAGTGCATGCACAAATGGACGTGAAGCTCCGCTCACTGATCTGTGTGGGGCTCAAGTGAGTGTGGAAAAGGGGTTGGAGAGCCCTGGAGTAGGGGGCCCAGGTCCTTCCCTGAAGAGGGTGGTCTGGGAGCTGCTGAGGGGACAGGTCAGAGGCCCCTACCATGGCTATAGCCAGAAGGGCCTGGAGCTGCCCCTGCTCCCCACTCCTGGCCGTGTCCCTAGTGAGCAGGTGCTGCACCTGTGGCTGGAGGTGCTTTGCTCCAGCCTGCCCACCGTGGAGAAGTGGTACCAGCCCTGGTCCTTCCTGCGTAGCCCGGGCTGGGTCCAGATCAAGTGTGAGCTCCGGTGAGGACCTTGCTGGGCTTCTGGGCCAGGCCTGGCGTTGGGGATAGAGGTGGGGTAGGAAGGGCTGGCTGGGGTGACAAGAGCCTCACCGCCCCACTCCTCACCTCTAGAGTCCTCTGCTGCTTTGCCTTCAGCCTCTCCCAGGACTGGGAGCTCCCTGCGAAGAGAGAGGTGGGTGGTGTGGGCCTCGTAGGGCCTGCACTGATGGAGCTGCCCAAACAGGTCCTGGGGTGGCCAAGGTGGGGACCCAGAGTGCTGGTGCCAGTGATTAGAAACTACCCTGGCCCCGGCCATGCCCAAGGCCTGTGAGGTGAGGGGCTGCCCTGTTTGCAGGCACAGCAGCCCCTGAAGGAGGGCGTCCGGGACATGCTGGTGAAGCACCACCTCTTCAGCTGGGATGTGGATGGGTGACCCCTTCCTCCCACCCTGGCCAGCCTCGGGCCTGCTCCAGGACTGGGTTTGAGGTGGCCCAGGCCCCCCAGGCTGCAGGGTCTGGGGAAGAGCTGCTCCAGAGCCCTGCCTAGGACCCCGGGATTTCAGGCTGCCCCACTCCAGTTTTCCCAGCACATCCCAGGTGGTGGGAGCAGAGGGTGCTCTGCCCCACCAGGGTCCTTAGGGATGCTCTGGGCCCAAACCACAGTTTGTACCAAAAACCTTTGAGGAGGTGGGGAGCCACATCTTTGCTCAGGAAGAGGGAAGGGGGTGGGGGTGGCTAATAGGCTCCTGGACTCCTTGGTTTACAAATAAACTGTCTTTGAGAAAGTACCTCCTGTCTTCTGTGCAGCCAGGGCTGGATTCATGTCCAAGGTTTGGCACTGCCTGGCCCCTCTGATGCTGGGACACAACAGGCCAGGACCCAGCTGTGCCACCCACCCCTTCCATGGATTGAATAAGTTGGACTGTCAGGCCTGTGTTTTTGTTTTTATTTTAAAAAGTTCACACACCTTCCCCGTGTTTGTTTGTTCCAGCACTGGTTTTGGTGGCTCCATCCCTACTCCCCTATGAGTCAGGCCAGAATGCGAAGCCAGTGGCCCCAGGACAGGAGGTAGCCACAACCTCAAGGCCACCTCTCAGCCCCACAGCAGGGTGAAGCCGGGCCCAAAGCCCCCGTCCCAGGGCCACGTTGGCTGCAGTGAGGTGGTGGGGACGGAATGTGAGTGGGTGGAGAGCTCCTGGCAGGAAGGCCAGGAAGCACCTCTGCCCTTGTGGCACTGATAAGGAGCCAGGAAACAGGGCAGGTGGGGCACAGACTGTGGCAGGGTGTCTACATGTCAATCACACGTGATGGGTAGGCTTGGGTAGTTGCGTGCCAGGCTGGGCACCAGACTGGCACACAGCTGAAAGGTAACCCTGCATCCGGCCCCCAGGAGCTATGGCCTTCCAGGCCCTTCTGTGAAAGGAGGATGGGAGGGAGTTGCATCCATCTCCTTCCCCCCAAAAATATATGTCTATATGTATGTCGATATATAATATAGAGGTATATACACCTGTACAGAAAACTTTTGCCACCAACCACTAAATGGTTACACTACACCAAGACACTAAAATGGCTGGGAGCCCTGGGGTTGGCAGACACCCGGAATGCGGGGGGGAGGGGGTATCGGCCCAGGCTAATTTCTCCCTTCAGAGCGAAGCAGGGAGAGAAAGGAAGAAGATTCACCCCTTGACCTGTCTCAGCCCTGGGCCAGAAGAGAAGCATCCTGGCTGGGCTTTACCTACCTTAGCCAAATTGTAGCCAGTAAGTGCCCCCTGACCTCAAAAAAGGAGGTCAAGCTGAAATGGCCCTGGCCCTGACCAGGCATCCAAAACCCCAGCGTGAGAGCCAGGGCTGCTTCTTGACAGCTGCTTTCCTCTGCCCTAGGTAGGCCTGAACCAGGAGTAGGGGCTTCTCTGTTCCAGTCTCCCAGGGAAGGGAAAAAGCAGGGGCTGTGATTGTCAAGACTCACAACCACGTGGAGAGGCCCAATCACGCAGGAGAGCCACGCACTGGAGTACCCTGACTCCCCAGCCCCGTCCCCACCCCCAGTCTCAAGCCAGAGAGCTACAAGCAGGAATCCCAGTGCAGCTGTAAATCATGGCCATCGAGGAAGTCTGTGGAGAAGAGGCTGGGGGCAGTGGTGCTGAGGGGGGCCAGGCTCAGTACGGGACCACCTGACGACAGCTCCAGCCAGTCCATGCTGTCCAGGTGGCCATCAGCCAGGTCCAGGCCCATGCTGCTGCTGGGCTCAGGGGCAAAGTGCAATTCTGAGGTGTCCATGGGTGACGGGGGGTGGTCCAGGATGGCAGAGCTGCTCAGCATCTGGCTATGGAGGTCATCAATGAGGGAAAGGGGCTCTGGCCCCTCATGCCCACCGGTCAGCAGGGGCAGCCCTGTGCTGCTCTCCAAGAAGTCCTCCAGACGCCCAGGGAGAGAGGGTGAGGCCGGTGGGGGTGGGGCAGCCTGGGGGAGCTCAGCAGAGGGTGATGGTTGTGCTGCCAGCGGGGACCCACAAACTGTGGTTGGGGATGGCTTCTCCTTCCCTGGCAGGGATGGTGGCTCCTTGAAATCTGCTGAAATTTCTGCCAATCAAGACACAGTAAATGGATATCAGAAATCAAGCCTGTATATCTACGTGCAAAAGAATGAAGGTGGACCCCAACTTCACATCATTTATAAAAATAAAACAGATCAAAGACTTTAAGAGCCAAGACTATAAAGCTTTTAAAGAAGTGATATCCAGAATACACAGAGAACTTCTAAAACTCAACAACAAAAAAACAAACGGTTCAAAGAGCTCAGTATCGCTTGTCATGAGGGAGAATAGTGAGATACACCTCAAACCCATTGGAGCAGCTACCATAAATTTGTGTGTGTGTGTGTGTCTCCCTCTGTCACCAGGAGCCAGGCTGGAGTGCAGTGGCATGATCTAGGCTCACTGCAACCTCCGCCTCCCAGGTTCAAGCAATTCTCCTGCCTCAGCCTCCAGAGTAACTGGGACTACAGGCGCATGCCATCACGCCCAGCTAATTTATGTATTTTAGTAGAGACGGGGGTTTCACCATGTTAGCAAGGATGGTCTCGATCTCTTGACCTCATGATCTGCCCGCCTCAGCCTCCCAAAGGGCTGGGATTAGAGGCGTGAGCCACTGTGCCCGGCAAAATTAAATTTTTAAGAGCGTGTCGGTGAGGATATGGAGAAACTGGAGCCCTTGTACCCTGTGACAGAAATGCAAAATGGCACAGCTGCTATGAAAAGCAGTATTTTGAGGTTCCTCAAAAACTTAATAGGATTACCATAAGATCTAGCAATTCCACTGCTGCACATATACCCAAAAGAATTGAAAGCAGCGTCTCGGATATTTGTACACAGGTGCTGACAACAGCATTGTTCACAGTGGTAACAATGTGGAAGAAACCCACGTCCATCAATGGATGAAGGAATTGAGAACACTATACTTAGTGAAATAACCTGTCACAAAGGACAAGTAACTTGGCTGGGTGTGGTGGTCACGCCTGTAATCCCAGCACTTTGGGAAACCAAGGTGGGTGGATCACGAGGTCAGGAATTCAAGACCAGCCTGGCCAACATGGTGAAACCCTGTCTTAGCCAGGTGTAGTGGCGTGCCTGACATCCCAGCTACTTGGGAGGCTGAGGCAGGAGAATCGCTTGACCCAGGGAGGCAGAGGTTACAGTGAGCCGAGATCACGCCACTGCACTCCAGCCTGGGGGACAGAGCAAAACTGTGGCTCAAAACAACAAAATGGTTACAATGGGCAGGGCGCAGTGGCTCACACCTGTCATGCCAGCACTTTGGGAGGCCGGGACAGGCATACTGACTTCAAGCCAGGAGTTTGAGACCAGCCTGGGTAACCATCTTTACCCACCCCCCGGCAAAAAAAAAAAGGTAAATTTTAGGTGTATTTTGCCAAATTTTTAAAAAGTAAAAAAAATGTTCAAAGGACTCAGCCATTCTCCAATAGAAAATAAGCAAATGGTTAGGCAGTACATGAAAAGATGCCCCACATCACTAATGACAGAAATGTGAACTGTAAGATATCACTTCATGCCCATTAGGGTGACTTGTATCAAAAAATTGAAAATAAGAAGTGCTAGTAAGGAGGTGGAACCCTTGTGCCTTGCTGGTCTGAATGTAAAAAATGTTACAGCTGCAGTGGAAACAGTTCAGAGATTTCAAAAAGTTAAACATAGAAATTACCAAACGACCCAGCAATTCAGCCCTAGGTTTATGCCCAGAAGAACTAAAAGCAGGGACTCAGACACCTGCACACCCACATTCACAGCAGCGCCATTCACAACACTTAGAGGGTGGGAACAACCCAGGTGTCCAGCCACAGATGAATGGATAAAGAAAAAGTGGTCTATCCACACCACACATATGACTCAGCCTTTAAAACAAAGTGAAGCTCTGACATGCTGCACCACAGATGGACCTTGAGGACATTAACTGAGTGAAGTAAGCCAGACACAGGGTAAACTGTAATTCCACTTCTGTGAGGTCCCTGCAACAGGCAAGTTTGTAGAAAGTGGGATGGGGAATGCCAGGGGCTAGAGTGGAGTGGGAAGTTACTGTCTGAATAGTTTCCCTATGGGGTGAGGTAGAAATTCTAGAGTGGATCGGGGTGATAGCTGCACAACACTGTGAATGGACACTTACAAAATGGTTAGAATGGCAAATTTTGTAATTTCACCACAACTAAAAAAAGAATTATGCAGAAACCAGGCCTGCTTCCCAACCCTGTAGGTTCTGGCCCCTCCTGTCCCAGCAGAATGCATTCTCTGTCCTGTGGCTGCTCTCAACAGGCAAGGAGGTCACTGCTTGCCCAGCTGCCCCACCTGCCCAGACCTCTCTCCTCAAACACCTGCTTCTGGCATCACTGCCACCTCTTGGTCCACTTCTCAGTGTCTCTTTAGGGGCAGGCAGCACCCACACCCACCATCTCCCTTTCTCTGCCATTGCTTAAAAGCTAGAGTTCAAGGCCTCTTCCCTTTTCCTTCTTGAACAATCTCTTCTCTGGGGTAGCCGCCTCATTCTCTTGCAACCTCCCGAAGCCTCTCTCCTGAGTGCCCAGCCCAGTGTCCTCACAGCAGTACCACCTGCACTAGTGCCCCCAGGACCCGGAAATTCTCCCTATGGCTTTAGAATTGCTGACCTCACAGGAACACCAGTGACTGAGCTTGTCTGACATTGAAATAAAATTCATACAACATCAAGTCTACCCTGGTAGAGCTGCGGTTCCAGGCTGAGCTCCTGCTTTGCCTGCACCCCTCAGTCGCTCCTCCTCCTGGAGCCACTGGCACTAGGAGAGAAGTCCACGCTTGGTGCCCAGCATCAGTACCACGTGCCCAACCTTCTTGCCTTCTGCCGCCAGTAAGGTCCCCGAGCTCCTCCCGAGGGCCATCTCCAGGTCCTCTGGGATGTCCCACTACAGCTGGGTCCCCTCACACAGATGTGCACCGTCTCCTGCCAGCACCTGCCCTACCTCCTTCCTCCCCTCTGCAGGGGAACCTCCCAGAGAGCTCTCCATGGCCACCCCAACCCTGCTCTCAGACCTCTCACAACTTCCTGTTGTACCCATGATGCCTGCTTCCGTGACCAGGCTTCAACCCTCAGGTCCCCTGGCTGTAGCTGGCTTCCAGGACACCGTGCCCTGCCACTGCTTGTCCTCCCAACGCCCAAGGCTGGGCTCAGCCCCAACCTCTGCTCCCCCACTTCATGCTCTGGACTGCCTCCTGGCTCCGAATGCCAATCTAACTGCGACTACACTCCAACTCCTACTTCCGGCCCTGACCTCTCTCACAAATGCCACTTGATGTCAACTGTCCCCGTGAACCCTCCACTCGGGCTCATGACATATCCCATCAGGCTGCACAATGTGGTCCAATGTGGTCTCACATGTGCCACTCACTCTGCCAATGGCTGCTTCACCCTGGCCCTTCAGGCCACAGCCCTTGGGGTCATCCTTGGCTGGTCCTTCCCTCTCCCCTCATCTCATCCATAAGGACACCAACCTGGCTCTTTCCAAATGGGGCTGACTCCAGCCACTCCTCCGCCCACCACTGCTGCCTGCTGGGCTACAGCCCTGCTCTCCAGCGGCCCCCAACCCAGGGCTACAGCAGCTGGAAGGTTCCTGGGTCCTCCATCAGACCAGGCCACTCTGCTCAAGGCTGTGCGATGGCTTCCCACAGTCCAGCCAAAGCCACCCTGTCCTGGTGCCCAGGAGGCCCTCGTGATCTGGCCACAAAGTCCTTCTTCCTCTTCCCTCAACTCAACTCCAACTCAACAGGCGATCCCGAGGCCACACAGATGCACAGAGCTGCCCCTGCTTGCAGGAGGCATCCTGGACCTTCCCCGCCAGGCTTCCCAGACCTCTTTCCCTCCCCTCCATTTCTCCTAAGGCTCCTTTTGGATCTTCCATATGATCTGCTCATTTCATATATTTGTTGTCCTCCTCCTGGGGCTGCACTGTCAGCCCCACAAGGGCAAATGTCTCTTCCGTTCACGGGCAGGCGAGGGCCCTGGGGCAGTGCTCCCAGCTGAAGAACAGCACTTTCCCTGGTCCTTTCACCCAGGCCTTGGAGACAGGAGGGCTTGTAGCCACTGCCGCATCCACAGTGCCTGCCCAAGACTGGTCACGCATGAAGCATTCGATAAAACCCAACCAACCCAGGGCTAGAGACACCTATGAAGAAAGGAGGCTGTCAGGGAGGCAGCAGGGGCCCGGGGTTACCTCCGCTCTGAATGAGAATGTCAAACAGGTCATCCATCTGCTGGCTTGAAGAACCATTTTCCTGTGGGACCAAGGGAAAAAAAAAGATAAAAATCTTGAATGGGAGCTCCCAGCCTGGCCTAGGAATGAGGCCCTCCCCCTGCCCCAGAATGGACAGCCAAATCCATAGCACCCACGGGCATGCCCAGACTCCTGCCGCCTGTCCCCTAATGGCTCACTCCCCAAGGCCTCTCTGACCCTGAAGCCAGACTTTGCCTGGCCCCTGTTCCTTCAGGTGGGGCTGTAGGAGCCTCAGCCCAGCAGCCTAGGGCAGCTGCCCACACGGGCCAGGCCCAGCCTACCTCTCTTACCTGCTGCTTGGGCTGCTGGCTCATGGCTTCCTCATAGCCAGGTGGTTCCTTCTTTAGCAGAGAAGTGGGGGTCCCAAAGAGGGGCTGCAGTGGGTGCTCCAGGTCCATCTGGGCGGAGGGGGCAAGCGCTGGAGAGTCAGGCTGGGATGAGGGCTGGACAGGAGAGCAGGGAGAGGACTAGTGGCCAGAGGGCTCAGGGTGCAGACCTGCCTTGTAGGGGGTGGTGGGCAGGGACAGGGCCTCTCACACTCCAGGAGGGCAGATGGGAGGCACTGGCTTTTAGGGAGCTTTTGTTAAAAGACACTGGGGAAAAAGGAATACAGTCTGAGGGGCCCTCAACCTTGCAGGGATGCCTGGCTCCTTGAGGTTTGGGAGAAGTCTCTGGGCCAGTTAGCCCCTGAGATTTCTGCTTCTTTCTCTGCTTGGGGCTGCTCAGGGACCTGTCTCTTCTCCCGAGGTACCTGTTCCTGTCACTGTCTCCTCTAACCCCAGGTTCTGCAGGACCATGAGGCTACATAAAGCCTCAAGGCAGCCCTACCTGTGGCCTGGGCTGGGAGAGGGTCTGCTAGGGGAGCTTTCCACTGCCAAGGCCTTGGTGGTGACAGCTGGCCTGAAGGGAGGACCCTGAGCTGGATCCTGGCCAGACAGAGGGCCCCACAGCCTCTCCCCAGGGCAAGCCACCTCTGACCTTGGGAGTGGCCACTCCCCACAGAGCAGCGCTAGGGCAGGACCAGCCTGGGTGTGGGCTGCTCAGGAGTCCTGCTGCTGAGGTATAGAAATGTTCTAGTCTCAACTGCCAGAGAGGTGGGGAGTTCCCCACAGTGGCTCTGCCTGATGGTGAGGGGATCTGAGGCAGGTTCCTTAACTTCCCTAAGTCTCAGTGCCCCCCCTCCCCACCACGCCGTGAGATGGGGATGACAACCCCTCATTTCAGAGGGTCGAAAGGAAGATTAAATAAAGCAAACACAAAATGTCCAGCACGAGAGGGCGCCTGGCCCAAGAGGGCTGCAGTGAGAGGCTCTTCCCACCCTCCTCTGGCCCCTGCCCAGTTCCTCCCATACCCAGGTACCTGCTGGGGGATCCCACTGGACAGGCCAGGGCTGTCTGCATTCTTATTGGTCACGGTGAGAACAAGGTGGGTCCCTGTGGAGTCAGTGATGAGGGTGGGAGGTGCAACTCCCTTGATGAGGCTGGGGCCCTGAGGGCCCAGAAGCAGCTGGGGGGCAGGGACCTGCTCGGGCTCAGGCTGCACGGCTTCCTGCTTCACCACCACGGACAGGGGTCCTGGGGCCACAGCACAGGGGTCTATGTGGTTGGTGGTTGGGGCAGCCAGGCTGGGGCTGAATGGCTGAGCTAGGCCCAGGGGCTGTTGGCTCAGCTGGCAGCTGGAGAAGCTATTCTCCTGCTTCACTGGGGTGCCGAGAGAGGCAGGGGCTGGGGTAGGGGTGGGGGTGGGGGCAGGGGTTAGGGCAGGCTGCTGGGCTCGCTTCTCCTGCTCCAGCTGCAGCCTGAGCCGCTCCACCAGCCTTTGCTTCTGCCGGAGCATGCGTGTCAGCTCCTCAATCTGCTTGTCCTTCTCCTGTAGCATCTGGTCCTTGTCTCGCCCCTCCAGCTCTGCCCGCCCCCCAGGGCTCAAGCAACAGGATGCAGCCCGGGGACCCTCCTCCTTCACGAGGATCTGCAGTGGTGAGGCCTGCAGGGTCAGCTGCGTCAGGGGTGACGTCACCATCTCGCCAAAGGTGTCCCCCGGGGTGGAGTTCTCATCGCCTGTGCTGAGCAGTGAGCGTTCCGAGGGGGTGGGAGAAACGGGGGGTGTGGAACCCGTGCTACCAAATTTCACCACTCCATTGCTGCTCACAGTGGCCACCACCACCTCAGTTGGGGCCAGGCCTGCTGCCACCAGGGCTGGTCCCGTGCTCAGCCGGGCTGCCGGGAAGGCTACCACCACCTCACCAGCCTTGGGCAAGATGGAGGTGGTGGCAGGGGCCTTGGGGGCTCCTGGTACAGGGCTGATTTGGTCTTGGTAAGCTCGAAGGCGCTCAATCAGCTCAGTTTTCGTGCCTGAAACGGGCAGCGATCGCAACTTCAGCTCCTGCTTTAGCTCTGCCACCTACAAAGGAGTCCAGAGTCAGGGAGGCCGGGGCAGCTGGACAGAGGGCATGGGGTCCAGGCAGAAGGGCAGTCCGGGTCCCATGGACCACTTCAGATGCATCAACCACCCTAATCCTCCAATAGCCTGGAGGGTGCGATGTCCCCACCCGAGCCAATAGCGTCCTCCCTTTCATTGCTCTCACTCTTAGCAGGGGCCTGGTTAAAATGCTCCCCACCTATGCAGGCATCGGGGGCTGGCATGTAGTGCCCACAGCTGTCCCCAGCCCCCAGCATGGTGCCTGGGCTCAACAAATACTGAATAGAACAGACTAAATTTTGCAGAAGAGAAAACAGCTGATGAAAGTAGAGTTGTTCAGAGGACAAGTGCTCAAGGAAGCTTGGTCCAATCCATCCTCTGATGGGGCAGAGAAAACAGGCAGGGCACTGGGTGTGACCCACTCCTCTCCAAGGCCCTAGGACGAAGCTACGTCTGTGACCCTGATCATGGGTCACTCTCCTCCCAGGCAGATACTACACCTGAATGGCTGAGTAAGCTCTGCATTAACCAGCAAAGGGGAAAATGTTGGCGGGGTTGCTGTGGGACAGCCCTGTCTACACTGACCAGGTCTGCGACTGTGGACAAGATCTTCCTCTCATTGGTGCCTCAGCCTAACCATCCTCAAAGGGGCACCAATCCCCACTTCTCATACTGTATGTACCACACAAGTTGAGGAAGCTAAGAGACACACAACGGCCTGGAAAGATGCTGGCTGTGCTGCCAACAACAGGAACCACCACGAGGAATCTGGTGTCATCAGGACCACCACCAGGCAGCCTCGGAGCTGTGTCCAAGGTGCCCCTGTCTGGTGGAGACCAGAGCCTGGAGCCCTGCTCTTTACACAAAGAGGTAAAACACCTTCTCTGATGGTGGGTCCTGGGCTGGCTGCTTTCCCTGCCTAAAACCCAGCACCCAGACAGCCCCTGTTGGGAAGGGCCAGACCAGCAGTGGCTCAAGTTTTCCAGTGTGAGTGAGGCAGCCATGTACCTTCATGTCATCCAGGTTGGCTGGCAGGGCTCCCGGCTTGCCAGTCAGCGAGGTGCTGTTCTGACGTGCCAGCCCACAGGGCCCAGAGGTGCCTGAGCTGGAGCTGCCGTTGGCAGTGGAGAGGCTGCGCACTGGGGGAGGCCCACTGCTTCCCAGTGCCTCCCCTGCTGACCTGAGAAGAAAGAGCAGAAATGAGCACTCATCCAGCATCACCTTGGCCTCTGCAGGTGGCAGCCCAAGCCTGGGCTGCAGCATTGGGTACAGATGGGTGGTCCTGCCTGCAGACCACTCTGTAGCATCCAGACCAGAGGGTCCTTATAGACGTGGGGTTCATCCCCACCAGACCCGGTACCTGCCTGGCTCAGGGTGGCTTGGGGATGGGGGCAGACAGTGACCAGCGGGTGCCTACTTTGGTGGGGCAGGCAGGATGGCCTGGTAGTTGTGCTGCTGCTGCTGCTGCTGGTTGAGGATCTGCAGCTGGAGGAAGAGCTGCTGCTGCTGCAGGATCTTGGCGTAGGAAGAGTCCATGGGGGGTGCTCCCCTGTCCTGCTTCTGGTCTGGGGGGATGTACTGGTGGTACTTGAGCTTCTTCACCTTTGGCTTCAGCTCCTTGGCCTTCTTGCTGCGCTGTGACTTCTCACTAGCAGACTTGGGTTGGCTTTGCTGAGGGCACAGGAGACAGGGTGCCATCAGGGGCCGCCTCAGGTTTCTCAGGGTGAGGCTGGCAGCTCTCCCCATGCCTATGTGGCTTCCAAGAAGACACTCCCATCCATCCACACTTTGCCCATTTCCACTCTTCCCTGTGGGACCATATATGCCTCCAAAAACAGAAACATGCCCAGAAAGGTGCCAGGAAAGGGGCTGAACTGAGAGGAGAGAAGCTGTGCCTGGCTCCTGACTTAAAAGAGCTTCTAGCTTGGAGGGTAAATCAACCAGATGTTCAAGCACAGACATCACCATGACCACAAGCAGAGGATACACAAAGAGGTAAAACCCAGTTGGTGGATGGCACTCGGACTGCACCAGACCAGGCACTTCACAAAGACTGAGTCACACCAGCCTCTCAAGAATGCTGCCTGCTCTTCTCTTGCTGCTTTTGGGGCTGGGGGAAATCTTGCCAGGTAGGATCTGTTGGGTCTACTTGAAAATGGTGAACAGGATCAGAGAAGTTACTTGTCCAAAGTCACAATGTGATCTTGCTCTTGTTCTAACCCAGGACTCCAAAACCTTCTATTTATGCCCCAAAGACCTCCAGCTGGCACAGCTGCTGGGCCAGGAGAGTCAGAAGACCCAAACTGACCAAGAATGGCCAGTAGGTGTGTGGGAGACCTGTTCTTGGAGCAAGGAAGGGCACAGTTGGACAAGGTGAGTTGGCCAGGGAGTGCTGGAGAGAGATTGTGGATAGCTGAGAAGTTCTGAGCAGAGAACAGCAGGCAGAAATGTACAAGGCTGGATGTAGGAACAGGTGGCTTCTAGACATCCTGGCAATGAGGACCAAAAAGAAAGTTGGGCAGGTGACCCACTAGTAGAACAGACAAAGTGAATAGGCGGCAGGTGAGGAGTGACCATAGGAGAGGTTCTGGCTTTGCTGGGAGGGTGGAAAGGGTGGAGAAAGGGCAGGGCTGCTGGGGCTGTGGGGCCAGCAATGCCCCAGAAGTAGGGAACAGAGCCTGCAGAGGGGCCTCTGAGCACAGGCTGGGGAGCAGGCAGAAGTGCAAGAAAAGGAAGAGAGGAGGCCAAAGGCAGAGCCTAGGGAGCACCCCCACTTAAAGGGAAGAGGAAGGGAGGCAGGGAAAGCACAACAACCAAGGAGAGGGAACCCCAATAACTGGGCCAGGAGCACAGCAGGTGGGGGTGGGGGTGGATTTGGATTGAGGCTCTTAAAGATAATGTTTCAGGCCACTGGTGGGGTGACTAAAGAGATGTGTAGACAAAATACAGACTTTTCTTCCAAATGTCATGGGCGAAGGAAGGCGACAGGAGTGTGACAAGAAGCACACCGGAGGCAGGAACTCTGGGGGAAAAGCAGGAACACATGCGGACAGTAAGGAAGAGAATACAGGTGCAGGACAGGCGCTAACTGAGCTGCGGGAGACACCACTCACTGCTCCCCAGGACTGAGGGAGGAGACAGTGACGTTCAGGAAGCCACAGTGACCTTCTGACATGAAGGAAGGAGGCAGCAGAGATGACAAGTCATGTGCAGAGGCGGGACTGGGGTTGTCACCATGGGACAGAGTCAGGCAGCGCCACAGGACAGGCAGGCAGCCCCAGAGCTAGTGGGGCCCACTAAGGCCAAAGCACAACCGTCAGACAGCCCGGGCTGCAGACTGTCGGCCTCTCCTGAGGCTCAGATGGCCAGGGGCTGCCAAGCCAGGCACAGGGTTTATGTGAGAAGAAAACCTAGAGAATAAGGATGGACAGAGCAGAAAGGGTGCAGGTGGAGCAGGTCAGGGAGGCATGGGCCAGGCAGAGGTGTGGGGCTGGGGTCACTGAGATCCTGGTGGCCAGGTGGCTCTGTGGAGCAGGGAAGATCTGGCATCAGCTCTTGGTGCAGCTGAATTTAACAGCAGACACCTCTGTGTAAGTGAGGCAGCAGTGCCCAGCACAGGGTCCCCCACACCAATGGCAGTATAACTCCTGCCTCCTGCAGGCATTTCCGGTCAGGCCCCTCCCACATGACTCCGGGCACATTGCTTCACCTCTCAGCCCCTCACTTGTAGTACATAGCTCTATTACTGCCTCACGGAGTTGTTGAATGAACAAGACAGAATGTATGGGTATGATTTCATGGATGAGAGCAGGAATGAGTACCTGGAATGCCAGCCGATAGCCACCAATATGTGGCTATGATCGCAATAGCCAGTGTCATGATGGATAGCAAGGAGAACGGGAAGAAACTCTCTGACCACTGGGAGAGCCTAGACATGAACCACACCCCTTGCAGTTATCCCCACAGCTGGAAATGAAGTCACAGCAGGACTCCGAAGAGCACAGGGAAGGGGAGGGTACTGATTAGTGGCAGAAATGTACCTTAATGAGTGTGGGGGTGGGCTTGGCGGTGGGGAGAGTGGTTCCATTGGTGAGGCTGGGAGGCAGCAGAGGCGGGGGAGGCAGAGGAGGTTGCTCTGCCAGGAAAAGCATTTCTCCGGAATCTGGGCCCATCGGAAGTTGAGACACAACCTGAGACAGAAAAAGGGAAGTGAGGACATGGCCACCTCCAGGTAGGGTGTGCCTAGCCTGCCCAAACCTGCACAGGGTCCTCAGTTGCCATCACTATCAGAGGGGAAATGGTGGGCAGAGACCAGGGAAGAGCAACCCCAGAGAGAAGGCAGTAAAAAGTTCACAGAACTGAATATACTCAAGAAAAGCAGGCTGCTCTGAAGAAATGAACACAGAATGGGCCCGTGAGGTTTGCAATCCCACTGCAAGGCAGCTGTGGCCAATGTTGTCCTCCACCTGACCTCTGGCTGCTGGAGACGAGCCATTGCCCACATCTCCCACAAGCAGGAGCTCAAGCAGCCAGCATCTGAGCCACTAGGGTAGCGCCCCCTTCCCCACACCCTGGCTTCCCTGTGCAGAGCAGGAGGCACCCCCGGCCCAGAAGAGAGACCTTACTCAGGGCAGCCCCAGCACTGTGGAGCTGGGGAAGGATCTGGAAGCAACACTCACCTGGGTGGGGGATGCAGAGGTGGCACTGGGCAGTGGTTCGCTGACTCGGGCCTCCAGGGGTGACGGCACAGAGCCCTGGGACTCATGACTGGCAGGCTGCTCGGGGGATAAGGCATCGCTGCTGTCCTCATCGAAGGAAGAGCTGTCTGCTACTTTGGGATAGTTCACCTGGCCCACTGAAACCCAAAGCTGCCATGAGACTCCACCTCCAGCCCAGTGCACAGGTGAGCAGGGACAGGCCTTGCTCACCAGCCACAGGCAGAGTGTCTGGCCCAGAGCCCACATGCCCTGTGAAGCAGGAAAGCCAAGGGAGACTAGCAGCCAACCTGCTTTCCTGGTCTGAAAAAGCTCTGGTCATCATCATGACCCTGCAAGAGAGGACAGAAAGGCCTCCTAGGCCATCAGAGTGACCTGTGGGCTGAGCAAATGCCTCCTGTAGCCTCTTGCTTGTAACTCTATACTGTGTTTAGTCTTCAAAGCCAAATTTTCCCTCCCTCCCTTGCTCCTCCCTGGGAAACCCGGGCTACCTTTCCACCTCAACCATCTCCCTGTTGCTAAAGGTACAATGTATCTTTATCCCATGCTGCATAAAACTACCTTCTTCCCCCATGATGCTTACAGATGGTACAGTGAGGGCTCTGAATGAGGGACCCAAAGAGCTTAGACAACAGCCCTGTGAGTGTAGCTGAATTTCCCAGAGGTCAGGAACAGACTAAGGAGCCTGGCTCTGGGCTTTGAATGGAGAGTATCCCAGAAAGGGTATGCCTGCCTGCACAGGTGAAATAGAGGAGGTGTAGGAACCTCCTCTAGAGGCCAGTGGCTCCCAGAGACCCAAAGCCTGGGCAGCAGGGTCACCAGAAGAAAACATAATGCTGGCTGTAACTGCCCTGGCCTGACTCACAGCCAAGCTCTGGATGGCTGTGAGTGCATGTCCTCCTGAGGCCAAGTGGGAAGCAGAGGCAGGGGAAGAAGGCGCAGCACAGAGCTGCTGTTCCACGGGGTCCCAGTGGGCAGGAAAGATGGGAACAGAGGCAAGGAGGTTATTTCAGGACTGTCACAGCCACCAGCTAAGCACTGCCATGGGAAGAGGTGGGGGTGGCAGGTTCTGAGCTGATCTGTCCATGCAGAAAGCACTGAGGCAGTGGTGAAGGCAGAGGTGAGCTGCCACCCAAGCCTGGGGAAGTGTGCTGTGTGGGAAGACACCAGATAAGAGGAACAAGGCACAACAGCTGAGGCTGGGTTTGTCCACACAGTAACTCTCCTAGCAGCTCTTCCCCTCTAGGGCCAGGGCCAGGGCCAGGACCTGAGGCTCTCTCCTCCCTCGGGACCTGGGAAGGACACATCTGAGCATCTTTCCTACTGGCAACTGTGGCGGTGTCTGCTCCTCTCTCCCCTTATCTGTCCCAGCAAAGGCAACTACACAACACAGAACAAGGCTTGCTGACCATGTGTACCTCATGCCAGACATACAGCTAGATTTCCCTACAATTTCCTACTCCCAGCCAGGGCACCTGCTTTGGGATAGCAGCCCCATGGTGGCCACTATTGGCAATGGCGAGCCAGGGTGGAGGAACTATAGCTTCCACCAGATTAGTCCAATCCAAGGAAGCTGCTGGTCGTACTGTGGAAGACCTAGGGCTGGTACAGGCCAGGGTCACTACAGACTCTCTCTTCACTCACAGTCACATGCTGGTAGAAACATGGGGTCCCTGCCCTCCAGGTGGTTATAGTCCAGCTCCCTTGGAGCTCAGTGAACGCTCTGCTACAGAGAAAACACAGAAGCTAAGGGCACACTGAGGAGAGACTCAGGGAAGACTTCCTGGAGGGGAGGGCTTAAAGTGAACCTTTAAGATAACTGAGGGGCCTGGAGGAAGGGTGGGGTGGGAGCTTACATGTGTGGGAAAGACCCCAACCCCCGTCACCCCTTTTCTCAGGCCTCAGGACGGTTCACTCCCCCTACTCCCACTGCCCACTTCCTTCCCTTTCATCTGAGTCAAACTTCCTTCCCAGCTTTGCCTCCTCCTATCTGAGCCAAACCTCACCTTAGTGGGGTTCTATTTCCTCCTCCTCTTCCTCTGAAGCTGCCCATCCTCCCTTCTCCCTGACTCTTTCCTCTCAGCCCAAAAACCTACTCCATTGCACCTGGCCTGAAAGCCCCTCCTTAACCCAGCACCTGCCTCTGTTTTCCTTCTCCACAGAACTACTGGGCAAATGAACATTTGCCATCACCACCTCCTTACGTCCTACTCAACCATAAAATCTGGTTTTTGCTGGCAAATGTTCCGTGCTCTTTAAAGTCCCCAACAATCACCCCATTGCAAAACTCCTCAAACAAACAAGTTGTGTTCGGCCAGGCCTCTAGGCCACTGCCCATGCTATTCCTTGACTGGGATGTCCCTCTGCACCTTTTCCACTCGGCAAACTCTGATCCAGCCTCCAGACTGTCCCCAAAAATGCTACATTGTGTGTGGCCACCAACACCTGCCCCCATCCCTGAGAGAAGTCCCTCTGCTGAGCACCACTGCACTGACACACACATATCCATTGTTACACACTGTACATTAGAGCAGTTGCCAGCTGGTCTGCAATGGGTGTTATTGCTGACAACAACAACCATTGTGTGAGTCTCTCTAGGCGCCAAGGACCATGCTGGGCCCTTTATATCTATCAGTATGTGTGATCCTGCAAGCAATTCCACAAGGCAGGTGACTCTGAGACAGTATCACAGGGCCATGCCATTCCTACTATGCAGCACTGGCATCTCACTGGGAACCAGATTCAGAAATGAGTTGTTTATACATCAGTCTTCTTACATCAGACCCATGTGAATTCTTTGAGGGCACAAGTCATATTTTATTCATCCCTGTGACATCAGGACTTGACACAGGGCCTGGCACGCTGCTGACTCTCGGCACACATTTATCAGACTGTGGCTGGCTGCAGAATCCAGGAACTGGCTTAGCCCATACACTGGCCTATAACTGGGGCTGCTGAGAAACACACAGAGGAAAGCATGGAGATGAGGCAGGATGGATGCCAGGGACAATCTGTAAATTCTAAGGGCTACTGTGCCAACATGGGAAGAGGGCTCCTCAGGGCCCAGGGTGTGCCAGCCTCCAGGAGGATGGCTGCAATGCAGAGGATGCCCTCAAAACTGCCAGGCACCTCTAATCAGGGCCCAAGGCCTAACTCAGCATGTCTTGGGGATCTGGTGCAGTGCTTCCCCTCTGGTCAAAACTAAAACTCATTGTTAGAGGAAACCCTGAGCCTCTTTCTCTGAAGGCACAGCTGCCTCAGGTGGGGCAGGCATGTGCTGTCTTGTCAGGGATCAGATCTTGGGCCCACTGCAGTGAAGGAGACATGTCTGTACCAACTATCACCAAAAATCTACGTGTAGGATAATAAATATATTTGTTTTTTGTCCCCAATTCTCATCACAGAGCAGCTAAAACCCTTGGAATTTCCTTAAGGTCACGACTGTCTTCTATTATGTGTAACAAGCCCCTTTCCACAACACCTGAGCTAATGCTAATGCGATGATCTGGGAGAGACTAAGGATTGGGCCAGTCACTAGAAAGACCAAGTGATTAGAGGATTAGAGGACTGTAAATTTCAGCACCATCCACCAACTCACCAACCTCCAGGAAAGTGGGGGTGGGTATATGGGACATGTACGGTGGGGCTTTGAGATCAAGCTCTTTAAGAACTCTTGGATAACAGGATTTGATGAGTTTCTCTAGCTACTGGAAGAGTGGAGGCTCGGGGTGGACAGGGAGGTTCCAGTGCCACTGCTCCCCATGGCATGCTGCTACACTGCTACCGGTCCCTCCCTCTGGCTGTTCCTCTGCATCCTTTATATTAAATCAGCAAATGTAAGTGAAGTGTTTCCCCGAGTTCTATGAGCCATCCTAGCAAATTATCAAGCAATTGAGGGTATGGGAACCCCAATTTATAGCTAGTTGGTTAAAAGCAAATGTAAAATAACCTGGGGCTTGGGATCAGCATGGGAAGTGGGGCTAAGTCTTGTGACTGAGATCTCAACCTGTGGAATCTGATGCTATCTCCAGGTAAATGGCATCTGAAATGAATTGGAGGACACCGAGCTGGTGTCCAAAGGAGAGCTGCTTGGTATGCGGGGAAACACCATGCCAGAATACCAACACCAGAAGTACGCTCTACTGAGCGTGAACAGAGAGAACAGAGGCATTTCCCCTTTACACTAAAGGAATCAAGTTTAAACCCACGAGTATGCCAAGAGGCCCTGCACTCACTGCTCCCAACCTCTTTTTTTTTTTTTTTTTTGAGAAAGTGTCTTACTCTGTTGCCCAAGCTAGAGTGCAGTGGCACAATCATAGCTCACTATGGCCTTGAACTGTTGGACTCAAGCGATCTTCCCACCTCAGCCTCCTGAGCAGCTGGGACTACAGGTGTGTGCCACTACACCCAGCTAATTTTTTGATTTTTTTGTAGAGATGCATCTCCCAATATTGCCCAGACTGGTCTTAAACTCCTGGGGTCAAGTCATCCTCACGCCTCAGACTACCAAATCACCAAGGACCGGGCCTCCACCTCTCACCTTGACACTCCCTTCCAGGGCCTTCTTATCAGGTGCTAGGGTTGTTCCCCAGCCTGCAGCACTGTCCTCTCCTCCCTTGTCCCAACCCCTCCCCACATGCTTTCATGAATTCCTGCTCAGCCTTCAGCCCCAGGCTTGGCTGTAACCTCCTCTGACAGCTGCACCCTCCCGATGCCACCAGGCTGGGTGACTCTACTCTGTATTTCCTGAGTACCCTGTGCTCCCTCCAACACAGCTTCTCTGTCTTGTCTATTTACCTGCCTGTTATCTGCTCCTAGGAGTGAACTCCATAAGGACAGAGAACTTGGTCTGCCCTGTGGGGCTGTGGTCTTAGCACCTAGCACACTGCTTGGGTCCATCGATATCTGTTGAGTGAAATATGGAAAGGGCCCGTCTCCAAGAAGAGATTTCACTAATAAAAATAAGCAGTATGGCATAGATTTCTAATTCCTGGCATCTCCACATGTTCACACACACTGATCCTGACATCTATCTACTCTATGAAAAAGTAAGCAGCCCCTGAGTTGACAGAGACAGAAAGTGAACAGAGCAAGGCCTCTCTGTTATTTACTTATTGATTGTTGTATGTCCCTGTTTTCTAATGCAATGGGCACTATTCCAAGCTTGTATGAGGCTCTAAAACTCTACGCCTTGGTTCTCCCAAGGCTAAGCAGGGAGTCAAATATTAAGAAGCCAAGAGCCTCAGCCCAATTCTGCTTCAGCCTGGCACTCCCTCCCCTTCTGCATCTTGGCTGCCTCTCACACAGGGTGGCTGGGTCCTCCTCACCAATGATGGCTTCTTTCAGGCTGGACTCCACAGGAAGGATGTTCTTCTCTACCAGCTCCATGGGGCCAGGCCTCTGTGCAATCTTCTCGTTGAGGTCATCAGCTAGTCTGGCTCTCTTCAGCTTTAGCTGCTTGGCCTGGAGGGACGGCTCAGCCGAGGTCTCTGCCCGTGGGAGAGAAAGGGGTGCAGGAAAATCTATGAGTGGACGTGGTTCTGCCCTGGGAACTCCAGAGCAGCTCTCCTTCCCCCTGGGCAAGAGTAGAGACTGTGAGAATAGAAAGCATATCCCAAGCAGAGAAGAGTGGCCTGGCTTGAAGTTTTACAAAGAGAAGGGGTTCACACTGTGACCAGGCAGTGCACAGTCACACATGATTATAACCAGGCTTAGGCAAGAAGCTCCACCCAGAAGACGTTCTGAGGTGGAGCTATAGAATGAAGAAGCACCAAATGACAGAATGGTCTCCACTCTCCCTTAAACTTGCTGTGTTCTGGGGCAATTCACCAGTCTACTCTAGGTTTCAGTGCCTTCATCTGCAAAATGTGGGATTCAGACTAGAAAAGTTTTCTTCCAGTCTAAAAACAGATTAAAACTAGACAAACGGCTGGGCATGGTGGCTCATGCTTATAATCCTAGCACTGTGGGAGGCCAAGGTAGGTGGATCACCAGAGATCAGGAGTTTAAGACCAGCTTGATCAATATGGTAAAACCCCATCTCTACTAAAAATGCAAAAAGTAGCCAGGCTTGGTGGCGTGTGCCTGTAGTCCCAGCTACTGAGAAGCTGAGACAGGAGAATTGCTTGAACCTGGGAGGCAGAGGCTGCAGTGAGCCAAGATCGTGCCACTGCACTCCAGCCTGGGCAACAGATCAAGACTCCGTTTCAAAAAACAAAAAAACTAGACAAATAAGTAAATATATTTATGCTGATTCCAGGAGCCAAAAACTTTCCTTCATTACAAATGTGGAAAGACGTGTCCAGCTGGGGCCAGGTGGGTACATTTAGAATGATCTTAGCTGGAGCATGGTATATCACACACACTCAAGTGAATGCCAAGTAAATGACTGACTGAATGAATACAAAAAAGTAAGTAAGTGTATTTTAAAAACAGATTTTAGGTCAGGCATGGTGGCTTGCGCCTATCATCGCAATGACAGAGTGAGACTCTGTCTCAAAACAGAACAGATACCGGCAGAGAGAAGCGATCTCACACCAAGGGACAGTGAGACCCTGGAGAACAGGCCAAGCCAAACCAAGATCATGTGACTGTGCTTCTCAAGATTCCCTTGGACCAGTGGTGGCTACCATGGCATAGCTTCTGTACTGTGTTAAGGCTCTGGCTTACCCACTGCCAACAGAAATGGGAGAAGAAAGAGGGAGGAAGGAAGTGGGTGGTGCAGTGGTCAGAACACACAGTGAGAACTGGGTTTAGATGAAAAGGCAATTCCAATCTCCACACCTTCCAAAATGTGCATCCTGACCAGCTCCGATCTCTCCGGCCGGGAACGAATTTTCCGTTTGAGATAGTCCTCTGTCTACAGAAAAAACACAGCAAAAAACTCTCAAATCTAGGTCACAGGCTTAGGGCAAGGACAGGACCACAAGAGCAGCCTGGGCTGTGGCGGCTGATGAGTACCCCTGCAGTCCCCACAACCTAACTTGGTGACTGCAGAGGCAAGAGGCCCAGAGAGAGCACATCAAAATCCAAGTGCACCTGCCCAAGGCACCACCTTCAAGACCATTTGTCTCTCTGAGGTGGGACTGACAACATAGCTATTAAAAAACTATGCGCCGGGCTCGGTGGCTCATGCCTGTAATCCCAGCACTTTGAGAGGGCAAGGCGGGTGGATCATGACGTCAGGAGATCAAGACCATCCTGGCTCACATGGTGAAACCTTGTCTCTACCAAAAATACAAAAAATTAGCAGGGTGTGGTGGCACGCGCCTGAAGTCTCAGCTACTCAGAAGGTAGAGGCAGGAGAATCGCTTGAACCTGGGAGGTGGAGGTGCGGTGAGCAAAGACTGTATCATTATATTCCAGCCTGGGTGACAGAGTGACACTCCATCTTCAAACAAACAAAAACCCCAAAAACTATTACTCTTACTACCATAAAAGTAATAATATATGTCCATCAAAGAAAATTTAGAAAACCAAAAAGAAAAATAACAATAAAAAAAACTTTAACCAGTCAGTGTTAGTATTCTGGGATATATGTTCCTAGTTATTCTTCCATGCAGAAAACACGCTTAACTTTGCAGAGCTGTAATCATACTGAATATGATTTCATATTGTGTTTCAAAAAATGTAACACTAGGCTGGGTGTGGTGGCTCACGCCTGTAATCCCAGAACTTTGGGAGGCCAAGGTGGGTGAACACCCGAGGTCAGGAGTTCAAGATCAGCCTGGCCAATGTGGTAAAACTCCATCTCTACTAAAAATACAAAAATTAGCTGAGCATGGTGGCAGGTGCCTGTAATCCCAGCTACTCTAGAGGCTGAGGCAGGAGAATCACTTGAACCCAAGATGCGGAGGTTACAGTGAGCTGAGATTGCACCATCGCACTCTAGTCTAGGCAACAAGAACCAAACTCCATCACAAAAAAATAAAAATAAAAATAAATGTAACATTGCATGGTTTCAAGAGCATCTTCCATTCATTTTGAACGTCTGCCAAACGGAATACTAATTTTGATACATGGTATTAAAGCTCTAGTTCCTCAAAGTCCAGTGCCCTAATTTCTGCATTTATGAGACTCTGTAGAAACTAAACCAGTCCCTCAACAATCACAGAGCCACCCACCGAATGAGGCTAATTATAATATATATGTTATCCCAGATCTGACTCTAGAATCTATGCTCTTAACCTCTGCATCAACATTTTCAAACCACAGAACGTTCGTGGATCAAGACCAGCACAGGCCAGAGAACACTAGGAAATGAAGTCTCAGAGAATATTATATATAGTAAAGGTCAAGACTGGGGAAAAAAAAAAAAAAAGACTTGTCCTCACCGTAGCCATCTGCTGCCTTGGAGATCTGGCTGGGAAGCTCTATGCTAGCCCAGGGCTGGCTGAGCTCTCCAGGAGATGGTTTAAAGTGGCTGTAGGCTCTGGGTCTATTACCCCATGTGCAGTGAGCAGAAGTACTGCCTCAGCTGCAGCAGAGAGTGGCAGAGCAGGTGGCAGGTGCCACAAGTCTTCATGGACAACAGTGGGAGGCATATTCTCCAAGCCATCTGAAGCTCTGAACTACTGAGGGAGAATACAGTACCACTGCATTCTGGTTTGGGAAACACATGGAGATGCTAGGAGGGTGGCACACCCACCTGGAGCAGGCACAGAAGCTCCTTGCCTCTTCCCACACACCTATGCATCTCTTCCACCTGGCTGTTCCTGAGCTGAATCCTTTATAACAAATACTAAACATATTAATGATGTCAAATGGTTGAAACTTGATACCTAGAAGCTACTCTGGACTGATTCAGAAGGTACAAGGTCTCCGATGGAAAACCAGAGAACTTTTGGTGAAGAATTTAAATATATGGATTTTGCAACTGGTATCATTAGAGGCATTCATGACCACTGAAACATATTTGTGTCTAAGAAAACTGAGGGAAAAAAAAATCAGTTTGGCCAGGTACAGTGGTGCATGCCTATACAATCCAGCTGCAAGAGGTCAAGGCAGAAGGATTGCTTGAGCCCAGGAGTTGGAAGTCAGCCTGGGAAACATAACAAGATCCCATCTCTAAAACTACAAAAAAAGCAAAGCAAAGCATTCAGTTGTGCAAATACAATAGCATCTGAGAACCCCTCAGGTGTGATCCTGACATAGCCAAAGCCATGGTGGATGCTTTCCCACCACGTGGAGCTGCCTACTCAGCACGCACAGATGTGGGTAGTCAGTTCCAACACCAGAAAAAGAAATGAAATTTCTCTTGAATATGAGAAATCTTATTCATCTGAAAGTATGACACGCAAAAGTAGCAGCTTTTCAAAGCTTTAAGCTTTCAGAATGAAGCAAATTCTATTATAACCAATCCAATATATTCATTTTTCATATCTCAACTAAGATAATTTTTAGTACATGCATAAATATGGAAGCGGTTATTGTAACATGAAAGTCATTTGTGAATAAATGTGCATGGTAAGCAAATTGAATGTTACGGTTACCATGTGTTAGGAAATATAAAATCATTTTGCTTAAAAAAAAATCCGGGATCCACAGACAAAAGTTTGAGCCCCAGTTTTGCCACTTACTGGCTGGACAAATGAGTCCAGCTGCGTCTATAAAATGAGGATAATACCACCTAATTCGTAAAAGTTGATGTGAGGATAAACAAGAAACAGATCCAATCTCTCACATAAAGGTGCTGAATAAAACAGACGCTTCTAATCAGCTCTATCCATCCCTGCCTATTTGAGAAGCAGTCAAGGAAATGATGCCCAGTCTTCTGTCCGAATAGGGGCACTGGCAATGCCATTCATTCCTGCTCCACACTACTCTCCACTGCTCTCAGCAAACTAAACCACTGCTGCTTGTTACTGCTTTCGCTCCCAGTACCCATGACCTCATTCTTCCCACTTAAGAATTAATCATGATTTTTGTTGTTTTGTTTTTTTTTTTCTTGAGACAGAATCCTGCTCAGTCGCCCAGGCTGGAGTGCAGTGGCACAATCTTGGCTCATTGCAACCTCCACCTCCCAGGCTCAAGTCCCTCTCCTGTCTCAGTCTCCCAAGTAGCTGAGATTACAGGTGTCCACCACCATGTCCACCTAATTTTTTTTTTTTGTATTCTTAGTAGAGACGGGGTTTCACCATATTGGCCAGGCTGGTATTGAACTCCTAACCTCAGGTGATCCACCCGCCTCAGCCTCCCAAAGTACTGGGATTACAGGCATGAGCCACTGCACCCTGCCTAATCATGATTTTCAAGGGGGAAAGAAATGAAAGTTTTAAAAAAAAAGTCTTAGAGGTAAATATTTCTTAGACTCTAGAATAGCTGTGAGGCTGGGCACAGTGGCTCATACCTATAATCCCAGCACTTTGGGAGGCCAAGGCAGGTGGATCTCTTGAGGCCAAGAGTTCGAGGCCAGCCTGGCCAACATGGCAAAACCCTGTCTCTACTAAAAATACAAAAAATCAGCCGGGGTGGTGGTGCATGCCTACTGTCCCAGCTACTTGGGAGGCTGAGGTAGGAGAATCGCTTGAACCTGGGAGGTGGAGGCTGCAGTTAGCTGAGATCACGCCATTGCACTCCAACCTGGGTGACAGAGCAAGACTCCGTCTCAAAAAATAAAGTAAAATGAAATAGCTGTGGGTCTTTAAGGAGCTGCAGTCTATGATCTACTTAGGGAGATTATCTTCCCATGATTTTATGTGAAAGGAAAAAGTAAAGGGAGTGGGAGGGGGAAGTAAGTTGTGGCAACTTCCCCATCTCTACCCACATTGGGCAGCGGAATATTCCCCAGGCGCCCCAGGGAACTGAAACTGAGAGTCGGGATGGGGATGCAAGTAAGGTGCTGCAGCAGAAAACTTGTGCTTGGAGTGTCGGCCAGTTTCTGCTTTCTGCAACGGTCAAGTGGACACCACCTATTCTGGGCAGATGGAGACCAGGGAGGTTTCCTGCCCCTTGGAATGCCCACCTTGTGAGGTGTGGGCAGTGTAAACCTGGAAAGCTTTTCCATTGGCTAATGTTTGTGTCCCAACATCTACGAAATGTTAAGTGGAATTAAAAATGGGGAAATACTAGTGGTCTCCAAATCACTCCAACGTTCAGGGAAGGAAAACTGGGTGATCACTCCATATCCTTAAATGTACTAAGGAGAAACCTCATCTCAATCATATTCCATATAATCACCATGGGAGGTGGATGGGGGAAGGGATGAAGTAGGAGAAGCAGAGCTTTCCATTTAGAACTATGAGGCTAAGGCTGGTCCTAGAGTCTAGTAGGCTCTGGCCTCACAGTTCTATGAAAAGCTCTAAATAGAAATATAACCAGCAATGCAATGAGCTCTGAAAAATGCTCTCTGGGGGTTATGAGGGGAAAAAAAGGTACCTTACCCTGGCCCGCTCCAAGCTCCTTCTCTGCTCATGAAATGCAGCTGGACTTTTCAAAGCTGTTGAGAGAACAGTAAAGAATTACCTGCAAGCAAAGCATCACATCTAGTGCTACAATATTGAGTGGAGAAGGCATAGTTACTGTTAGTAGACGTACTATAAATATCGCTGAAGTGAAGGCCATGACACCTGGGTAAGCACGTATCTTTATGGTTTAGCTACCCCATTCAAACAGTTTTGGTAGAAACCAATATATGATTCCTAATGGGAACTATCACTGCCTAAGCTCAGGCTGTATAAAGTACACTCATGGTATGCAACTGTAACAAATACCCTAACCCATGGCTGGACCTTCAGCCACAAAGCCCCCATCAGCCAGGCCTCCAAGGATGCCTGAAGGCCTCACGTTATTCTCAGGAGACCAGCACACAGGAAGGGGCAGAGATGCATGCCAGGTCAACCTTACTTTTTCAACCTCATGAGGAATCATAAAGTGGCCAAACTCTTTCAATGGGACAGTTAAAACCAAAAGGATACATGTATGTCCACTCGGTGCTATTTCCTTTTACACTGCACCTGATATTTACAGTGCTGCTAAAATTAACTTGAATTTCATCTCTAAGGACTAAAAGAGCTCCACAGCAATTGTACGTGAAGGAACACACACAACCGACAGCTGACAAGTAGGGCTCAGCTCTATTCTGGGGATACCACACAAAGACCACAAGTCTTGACTTCTGCAAACAATGCTCAGGTGGCAAGACCAAACCAAGGGCCTCCAGAAAGGCTACACCATGAATGGAGGGTCTGACTCCTTTTGTCAAAAATTTGGCTGTTAGGACAAATAACAACTTAAGACACTTTGAGGCTGAGGAAAAGGCCTGACTCACTTCAAGTAGGGAACAGTGGCAATAAGAGAGAAATTTATAAGACTGTGGTCAGTTTCACTTCTGCTGCCCTTACAATTTCCCAAGAGCTGTGAAACTGTGAGCAGAGATAACTTTTGTGAGGCTGCTGGCTGTGGCAGGAGTGCAGGGTTAAGGAGCTGCTAAAAGTAGCACTAGAGCATAGATAGGACCCTATCCTGCCTGGGCCTTTGTGCTTCTTCCTCCTCCCTCCCCCCAGCGGGGGGCTGGGCCTCAGCAATAGCAGTCCCAGCAGAAAGCTTCAAAGGTCCAGCAGTATTTGTTTTTTTAAAAATTCTGTGAATCTAAGGATAAAAAAGAAACCAGTCTTAAAAGCACTACTGAGATCCCACCTTCTAACAGAAGGGGGAGCTCTAGATTTAACAAATAACATCAAAGAAAAACCAGCACAAGTTACCTCCTCAACCCACCTGGGCACTATCCAGGCCTCCCTACTTCTTATATGGTCAGGTCGTGGGCATTTCAGTGGATGAACATACACCCCCTGCACCTGCTTCTACTGTGTAAAGCTGCCTCAACTCCAAAGGCCCTGCTCTGCAGGAACCTGGGTGTTGGAAAGCAACCTTCAAACCTCAGCTCTTGGAAAGCTTAGCATATGCATGAGACAGTAAGTACAAAGAATCAAGAGAAAACAAACACTGTCCACCCCACCCCACCCCATCCCACCCAGCTTCCTTTCCTGCCTCATTGTTTTTCTACAACACTCATCACTGTCTTGACATTCTTAATACAAATACTACATATTTGGCTGGGCATGGTAGCCCATGCCTGTAATCACAGCACTTTGGGAGGCCAAGGTGGGTGGATAATGAGGTCAGGAGTTCGAGACCAGCCTGGACAACATGGTGAAACCCCACTTCTACTAAAAATACAAAAATTAGCCGGGCATGGTGGCAGGCACCTGTAATCCCAGCAACTCAGTAGGCTGAGGCAGGAGAATCACTTGAAACTGGGAGCTGAGATTGCACCACTGCATTCCAGCCTAAACGACAGAGTGAGACTCCATCTCAAAAAAAAAAAGAAAGAAAGAAAAAAGAAATATGATATATTTTTCTTGTTTGTTTACTCTCAGTCTCTTACATTTACAGTATGCTCCCCCACCCCCATCAGAGCACAGCAAGGGTTTTGTCTATTTCTTCAGTTATGGTATCTCTAAGTACCTAGAATACCAGGCACACAGTAATTATTCACTCAATGAATATTCTGTAAGAAGCAGACACAAAGTGACTAGTAACAGGAGGATTCTGCAGCAGAGCTCTAAACTTTCATCTGAACTGCCAGAATTCTGGTTCTCAACTGGGTTCAAAACTTCACAAAAGTTCTGGATAGACAGTCAAGGGTTGTGCATTCCAGTACTGCCTGCTACCAATTACTGCTGGGTGACGTGGGTTGTGACTGCTTTCAGGGTCTAATTTTCTTTCAGACTGAGAATCTACCCACCTCTCAGAACTCTTAAGAAAGAAATACCAGCGAGACTGCCCTGAACCAAATGGTACATGTGCCAATATATTCAGGTGGTGTTGTCACCAAACACTGTAATTCCGTTGAATCACTGGCTTGATTCACTCACAGGCCAGCTAGTTTCTAAAACACAGCCACAGATTCTCTGCCTGAAATCCTGGCTAACTTGCTGCCCCAACAACCCACACTGGCTGGCTATCCCCAATGGGTAAGGTACAAACCCAACTTGTAGGAAAACAACTCAACTCATAAGAACTTCTTGAGGACATCATCTTCATGTACAAGGTGGTGAACCACTAGTGCAGGACGGGTGATAGGTGACATGGCTACAGAACACAGCAGTCCCCTCATCTACAGTTTTGCTTTCCATGGTTTCAGATATTCCAGTCCAACCAAAGTATAAAAATGCTACACTATTTTGAGTGGGCCCATATTCACAAAACTTTTATTACAGTGTATTGTTAAAATTGCTCTGTTTTAATTTCTTACTATGTCAGATTTATAAATAAAATTTTGTAATAGGTCATACATATAGGAAAAAAACACAATATATATAGGATTTTTCAGGTATCCACTGAGGGGTCTTGGCATGTGTTCCTCGGGAATAAGGGAGGACTACTGTGAATGAATTGCTATCTGGTCCCATTAAGGACACTTTCATGTAATAGCAAGAAACGGATTAATATCTATTGGGTGCTTACTTATATGGTGAGCACTGTTCTAGGTATTTTAAACCTGTTTGCTAATTTAATATTCCTAATTCTATGTGGTAGGTAATATTCCATTTTATAGATATGGACAGGTCCAAAAAGGAAAGGCAAGCAAATAGCAGGGATAAGATTATAACCTAATCTTTTAAGGGTCCTGAATTGGAAGATATAACCACAGTGGCTCAAACCTGCAATCCCAGCACTTTGGGAGGCTGAGGCAGGCGGATCACCTGAGGTCAGGAGTTCAGGATCAACCTGGCCAATATGACAAAACCCTGTCTCTACTAAAAATACAAAAATTAGCTGGGCACGGTGGTGGGCACCTGTAATCCCAGCTAATGGGGAGGCTGAGGCATGAGAATTGTTTGAAACTGGGAGGCAGAGGTTATAGTTAGCCGAGATCGTGCCACTGCACTCCAACCTGGGTGACAGACTGAGACTCTGTCTTGAAAAAAAAATAAAAAATCAAGATAGTTAACGATCAATCCCAAAAGACTGTTTTCATTTTATGGTAGCAACATTACAATCTCACTGGATCCTCTTCACAGTCCATGAGGCAGGGACTGTGATTTATGTGTGATGAAGCTGACACTGGCTGAGATGCAATAACCTGCCAGATCCTTCATTCATTGAGTGGTGGTCCCCAACCCAAGCCTAGTTCTGCCTTCCCTTTCTTCCCTGTCTAAACCTTCTGACAAGTGTGTCGGTTTCTCTCAGTCCCTGAGTACACCAGTTTAGTCTGTGCTCCTCTTTCCCCATTTTTAATTCTTCTCTCCGATAGCAGATTCAGAAATTTCAACAGCCACTTCTGCCAGGTGAGAGGAGGGAGCAATGGCCCTGCTTCAGGTTTGTGTCAGGTGTTTCTCAGTTCATCTGGGGAAGAGACTGAAGTAGCAACAGCAAGTGCTCTTGGTGCACTGGAGTTTAAGGTGGAAAGGGCAACTCCTCTGTGTGTCCAACCAGCTTTGTTAAAAGCCACCGTGTGGAGGATAGCCTAGCGAAGGAGATGTAACAGTGATATAAGTAAGCCCTCGACTTTCTTGATAAAGGAGCAAATGACAATGGGGAGTCAGAATCACCTCAAGCTCCATGCCAAAGAGGTAAGACATGAGGAAGCAGAAAATAGGTTTCCAAGTTTAGGCCTCTGCCAGTTGTAGAAAAAAAGGACTTAAAGTTAACCCATAAATGTGCGTCCAACTACGAAGGCTGCATTCATCTTGGACTCTGTCTCCCTTCTCCCTGCTACCTTAATGGCTTTGCCAGGAGAAGCCAGCATCTTACTCAAAACTGCATTTTTCCAGACACTCCTAGAACGCAGTTTCTAGAAAGAGAAGCCCTCAAAGACCAGTGCAGAGACAAGAGCCATGGGTGTTTATAAGAATATACATATTCAGTATCAGAGGGCATTTATCAATCCTTTCCTGCTGCCCTGAGAGCTGGTTCCATTGGAGCTCTTGTGTGGCTTCACGTGAACAAAGGGAAGTATGGAGTACCTCCTGAATGGAAAAATAACCAGCCTCCCGAGAGAAATAAAATGAACAGAAGTGGCCAAGAGGTGTGGCATTCTTAATAACAGTTTTAGTTCTAGATGTGAACTGGTTGGCTGGTTACAACTACTAATTAATATTCAGTTCCCTCTTTCCAACACCCATTTTCCTGCTCCTCTAACATGTTTACTGCCTAAATTAAATGAGTCATTTGTGAATTAATGAAATAAAAAGAGAAAAACTGTTTCCACTTTATTTTACAATATATACTGGCATCCAGGCCAGGCGCAGTGGCTCACACCTATAATCCCAGCACTTTCAGAGGTCGAGGCAGGTGGATCATGAAGTCAGGAGTTAGAGACCTGCCTGGCCAACATGGTGACCCCATGTCTACTAAAAATACAAAAATTAGCTGGGCATGGCGGTGCACGCTTGTAATCCCATCTACTACGAAGGCTGGGGCAGGGAAATTGTTTAAACCTGGGAGGCAGAGGTTGCAGTGAACCGAGATGGTGCCACTGCACTCCAGCCTGGGTGACAGAGCAAGACTCCGTCTGGGGGGGGGGGGGGCGGTGGGGGGGGGAAACACACACACACACACACACACACACACACACACGCACGCACGCACACAGGCAACCAATATACAGCAAAGGGGGAGCTCAGTGCATGACAAAGATGTGTGATGACAGTACAGGAGCCCCACGGCCAGAATGGTCTTGATTTAATCTGGCATCAAAGAGTAAGCATGAAGACTTTTTTTTTTGAGACAGAGTTTCGCTCTTGTTACCCAGGCTGGAGTGCAATGGCGCGATCTCAGCTCACCTCAAGCTCTGCCTCCTGGGTTCAGCCAATTCTGCCTCAGCCTCCTGAGTAGCTGGGATTACAGGCACGTGCCACCATGCCCAGCTAATTTTTTGTATTTTTAGTAGAGACGGGGTTTCACCATGTTGACCAGGATGGTCTCGATCTCTTGACCTCGTGATCCACCCGCCTCGGCCTCCCAAAGTGCTGGGATTACAGGCTTGAGCCACCGCGCCCGGCTGAAGACTCTTAAAAACCAACCTACTGCAGTAATTTAGGTTATCAAGCCAATACTTTTCCCTCCCCAGCTCCAGATTTATTTAAATAAGTAGGTAAATGAGTCTTCTAGTATTCACAAGCAGTTCTAGAAATGCATCTGAGCAAGGAGTAACAGCAATTCATTATCAAACCTCATTTCCTCATCACTATCATGAAGGAATATATACTGAGTGCCTAGGTCTGAATGTTGCTTTATTAGGTGTTATCGTAATAAAAACAATGGTTCCCATTTCTGATAAGATCATATGCCAGAAGCTCACCAACAATTCTGTATCCAGAGGAACTCAAAGGCTATGAACATAAATTACACTTAACAGAGGTCACTGGAGTGCCACAGTCCAAGTAGCCCTTCTTTCATGCAAGCCAGTGGGGTTTCTTTTTCCACTGTGGATGCAGGGAGCATATACACAGAACATCCATGGGGGCTACATGTGTATATGGGAATGAACCCATTTAACGAACCAGGTAGGAAACTAGAAATATATCCATCCATCCATCCCTCCCTCCCTCCATCCGCCTACCCACCCATCCACCCAACCTTCCATGTATCCAATAAGCAACCCTTAAGTAAGCACAACCCTTAAGTAGTCACTGAGGATAAGAATATACAGATGGGGTCCCAGCCCTCAAAGAGAGTTCATGGTCTAGTGGGGGAAAGAGACAGTTACAACCTAAGATGGAAGTAAAATAGTAGTGGTAATTTAAGGTGCTATAAAAAACAAAAAAGGCAAAATTTGACCTGAGTGAAGAGTGTGTAAATGAATTGAATAGGAACACCAAACACAGACAAGGAAGAGTGGGGAGATAACTGAGGCTGAGGAAGAGCCAGAGCACAAACATGAAGGTATAAAAGAACAAAGCAAATTTAAAGAACTACAAGCAGTTTTATATGGTTGAACCAAGGAGTTCATGTGAGGATGCTGTGGCTGGAAGAATAGGCTAAGCCCAGTCCATTAACAACTTTTTTTTTTTTTTCCCTTGAGATGGAGTTTCGCTCTTGTTACCCAGGCTGGAGTGCAATGGCACAATCTTGGCTCACCGCAACCTCTGCCTCCTGGGTTCGGGGAATTCTCCTGCTTCAGCCTCCTGAGTAGCTGGGATTACAGGCATGCGCCACCATGCCCAGCTAATTTTTTGTATTTTTAGTAGAGACGGGGTTTCACCATGTTGATCAGGATGGTCTCGATCTCTTGACCTCGTGATCCACCCGCCTCGGCCTACCAAAGTTACAGGCTTGAGCCACTGTGCCGGGCCCCCATTAAGAACTTTAATAGGCTGGGCACGATGGCTCACACCTGTAATCCCAGCACTTTGGGAGGCCAATTGGGAGGGGGGGATCACTTGAGGTCAGGAGTTTGAAACCAGCATGGCCAACATGGCAAACACTGCCTTCACTAAAAGCACAAAAATAAGCCATATGTGGTGGTGCACAACTGTAATCCCAGCTACTTGGAAGGCTGAGGCAGGAGAATGGCTTGAATCCAGAAGGTGGAAGTTGCAGTGAGCCAAGATCACGCCACTATACTCTAGCCTGGGCGGCAGAGCAAGACTCCATCTCAAAAAAAAGAAAATAGAAAAAATCCCACGAAACTTTAATGTACTACTGTAGGGACTTCTGCTTCAGGGAAGATGGGGTAGATGTATTTTTCTGTATTTCTGCCACTAAGTAGTTAAAACTCTTAACATTCTATATAAAGCAATCAAAAGTAGATTGTAAAAGGTGGAGAAAACTGGCTAGGGATCTTGGGACCCCAAAAAAAGACATGATGGTAAGTTTCCCACCACTTTCTTTTTTCTGCTTCATTAAAGGCTTAAAGTTGAAGATGATGGCAACCCCAAAATGCCAATGAGTACAGCCAAAAAAAAAAAAGCCCCAACAAAACATATCCTCTCTAGCCAAAGGATTAGGAAAGGACAGCCCAGCATGACAGGAAACTTTCAGATACTCGTTCTACTCCAAATACCACAGAAAAAAATGGTGGTCTCATTCCCACCTTTCCCTAAGGCCAAGTTAGGAATCTAGACTTCCATCCTTGCAAGGGTGTAATGAGATACACCACCCCTTGCTGGGGTGGTGGCAGAAAGGGTCAAGTAGGAAGCTACTTTCATTCCTACCAGCCAGTAACAAACACCCCTCCCCACCTAGCATTGATAAGGCCTCTGCCGCCCAGCTGGATGATGTCAGAGGAGGGCTGGTGGAGAGCCATAACTTTCACCACTGCCCAGTGGTAATGAGGGCATGCACACCATGGTGAAGACTATAATGGGAGCTGGAACTCTCATCCTCAATGAGAAGCCCCTCTCCTACCACCAACTCAAATGTCAATGGCTGCCAAATGGAGAACCTAAACTTCTACCTCCACCTGGTCATAACGAGATGGCACCATCCCCACCTTCCCTACTGAACCAGTGTCAAAAAGGTCAGCTGAAACAGGAAAGAAAATGCAGAGAATCATAACATACTACAAAATGTCCCGGTTTAAATTTAAAAATCACTCAGTACACTAAGAACCGGGAATAGCTCACACTAAAAAAGAGAAAATCAAGAGATGCTAATACCAAGATGACAGATGATAGAATTATCTGACAAAGACTGTAAAGCAGCCATAATTTTTAAAAATGCTTCAATGAATAATTATGAATATTCTTGAGGCTGACCATAGTAGCTCACAGCTGTAATCCCAGCACTTTGGGAGGCCAAGGCAGGTGAATCACTTGACGCCAGGAGTTCAAGACCAGTCTGGACAACATGGTAAAACCCCATTTCTACAAAAAATTCAAAAATTAGGTGTGGTGGCAGGCGCTTGTAATCTCAGCTACTTGGGAGGTTGAAGAAAGAGAATCACTTGAACCCAGGAGGTGGAGGTTGCATTGAGCCGAGATCATGCCACTGTACTCCAGCCTGAGTTACAGAGTGAGACTCTGCCTCAGAAAAAAAAAAATTATGAATATTCTTGAAACAAGTGAAAATACAGAAAACCTCAGCAAAGAAATAAAAAAATCTCAGCAGACCAAGCACAGTGGCTTATGCCTATAATCCGAGCACTTTGGGAGGTTGAAGCAGGCAGAACACTTGAGTCCAGGAGTTTGAGACCAGCCTGGGCAACATGGTTAAATCCCATCTCTACAAAAAATTAAGAAATTAGCCGGGTGTGGTGGCATGTGCCTGTAGTCTCAGCTACTCAGAGTGGAAGGATCACTTCAGCCCAAAAGGTCGAGCTCAGGCTACTGTACTCCAGCCTGGGCAACAGAGACCCTGTCTCATAATTAAATACAAATTAGAAATCCCTGTAAAGAAACTAAGATATATAGAACAAAAAATGAAATTTTACAACTGAAAAATATATGAACAACAACTGAGGACAATAAAAAAGAAAAAAAGAACTAAACAATATAAAGAAGAATAAAGTGGATAATGACTGAGTGAACTAGAATACAGAAAGAAAAGAGACTGGGGAAGGGAAATAAAAGAAAAGAGCCTCAGGAACCCATAAGAGTTTAACAAAAAAATCTAACGTTGTGTCACAGAAGTGCTGAAAGAGGAGAAAAAGAGGGCGGGGCTGAAATAGTTCTTAAATAACTGCTGAAAACTTTCCAAATTTGGCAAGATACATAAGTCTACAGATTCAACAAGCCAAGTTAAATCCCAAATAAGATAAACTGGAAAAAAATTTATAGTAACATACGCCATAATTAAGCTTTTGAAAACTAAAAGAAACTTAAAAGCAGCCAGAGAAAAACCATTTGAATGACAAGTGTATTTCTCATCAGAAAACCATGGAGCCCAGAAGGAAGTGGCACAGTATTTTTCAAGTGCCATTAAGGATTGTATCCTGAGATAGAAGTGTAGCCACCACATTAGTCAGGGGAGGGATACATGACAAGGAAAAGATATAATCAGAACTGCATGGATGGGGGTGGGGGAGTTGTTTCTGACTTGATGTTTCATGTTTAAAAAAAGATGAAGGCCCAGAGCAGTGGCTCACACCTGTAACCCCAGCACTCTGGAAAGCCAAGGCAGGTGGATCACTTGAAGCCAGGAGGATGGCAACAGCCTGGGCAATGGGGTGACAACCACTCTACAAAAAATATTTAAAAAATTAGCCAGGCATGGTGGCAGACACCTGTAATCCTAGCTATTTGGGAGGCTAAGGTAGGAGAATTGTCTGAGTCAGGGAGGTCCTGGCTATAGTGAGCTGTGATCACACCACGGCATTCCTGCCTAGGCAACAGAGAAAGAGCCTGTCTCAAATACATAAAATAAAATGAGCAGGAATACACCTGGTAACTGCCATATATTCATTACCCCTAAAATACACGCTCTCACAACTCCCTTCCCACCTTTTAATTTTGCATTTTTCAAACCTACAGAAACACTGAAAGAACAAATAATGAATACCTTTATAACTCTGACCTAGACTGACCAGTTATCTTTGAACCATATTTGTTCTCTTTCTCTTTCTCATACACCGTATTTATTTCTTTTCATTTATGGAATCACTTCAAAGTTGCAGATATCAGTTATGACATTTTACCCTTAAATTCTTCAGTGTGCATTTCCTTAACATAAGGATTTCTCTTACATAATTAAGATACTTTTTTTTTTTGAGACAGAGTTTCACTCTTGTTGCCCAGGCTAGAGTGCAATGGCACGATCTCTGCTCATTGTAACCTCCGCCTCCTGAGTTCAAGCGATTCTCCTGCCTCAGCCTCCCTAGTAGCTGGGATTACAGGCATGCCACCATGCCGGGCTAATTTTGTATTTTTAGTAAAGATGAGGTTTCTCTATGTTGGTCAGACTGAGTCTTGAACTCCCAACCTCAGGTGATCTGCCCGCCTCGGCCTCCCAAAGTGCTGGGATTACAGGAGTAAGCCACCGCGCCCAGTCATAACTAAGATACTTTTATCACACCTGACAAAATTAACAATGCAATAACCAACGTCCATATTTGAATTTCCTCAATCCCCCCCAAATGTCTAAAAACTGTTTAGATTTTTCCCCTAATGCAAGATTTAATTAATAATCATGCACAGCATTTGGTTGCTGTCAATTTAGTCATAATCTAGAACAGTATCCCTGCCATTTTCATTTTCAAAATACTGACTTGTTTTAAGTATCTAAGCTGCTCGTCTTACACAATGTTCTATATTCTAAATTTGCTTCCTCATGATTAGATTTAGGTTAAACATTTTGGCAAGAATACATAGGTTTATATATACTTCTTAACATCAAGAGGCACATGTTATCAGGCTGTATAACCACTGATGGTGCTAAAAGCTTGAAAGGTGACAGCAGATATTTCTGTCTTTGTAATTAATACATAATCTATGTGGTATCATTTTGAAGCCATGTGAAAATCCTGTTTCCCCACAAGTACATAATGGTATCACCATCTATTGATGATCCCTGTCTGAAATCATTTTTACAAAACTAATTCTTCAAATAAAATTGTAAAATATCAAGGACTGCATTTTTATGATCACTCTAGTAATGATCAAGAGGCCACTTAAAAAAACAAAATGGAGTGACTGGATGAATGGTTGTGACATTAACACTCTCAGACAGGTGATAAGGGGAATAAGTTTAGGGCAGTGGGGGAGAGACTGTGCTCAGTCTTTCAGAACCCCAGACCTCAAGGATAGGCATGGAGGAGAGCCCGGCACAGGAATCTGAGGAGGGTCACAGAGGCAGGGAAGAGATGAGGCACAGCTATTACCCAGAGTAAGCTTCAAGAAAAAGCCTGTAAACAGAAAGACAGAGAGATGCTAAAAGTGGAAAAGTCAGGCAAAATAAGACTTATAAAGTTTCCAGAGGATCACTTATGCTTACGACATGGCCAGTGGTGTCAGAAGTATGCCAGTGGGATGGAGGAAGTAGATACTTACTGCAACAGATTAAGGAGTGAATAAGAAGTAAGAAAGTGGAGTCAGAGGTATGTGTCCCCTAAGAGGTTATTTACAGATGTGCTAATGATTCCTTACTCAATCACTCTTCCAATAAATATCTGCGAGCCTACATATGTTGGACCCCTGTTTCAGTGTTGGGTTATTCACGTTTTCGTGGAGCTTAACACTCAACTGAAGAAACATGTGCATAAAACAAATACACAGTAGGAGGTGGTGTATGCTATGAAGAACTATAAAGCAGGGTATGACTGACAGAGAGTGATGGGGTGAGGTCATTTTTTATGGAGGGGTCAGGGAAAGACTCTGAGGTGACATTTGGCTGGGCATGGCAGCTCATGCCTGTAATCCTAGCACTTTGGGAGGCCAAGCAGGCAGATCACTTGATCTCAGGAGTTCAAGACCAGACTGGGCAATATGGTGAAACTGTCTCTTTGAAAAATACAAAAATTAGACAGGCATGGTGGCACGCACCTGTAGTCCAAGCTATTTGCGGGGCTGAGGTGGGAGGATTGCTTGACACTGGGAAGTTGAGGCTGTGATGAGCTAAGATTGAGCCACTCCACTTCAGCCTAAGTAACAAGGTGAGACTTTGTCTCCAAGAATTAAAAAAAAAAAAAAAGGTAACATTTGAGCAGAGATGTAAAAAGAGGGAGTGCACTCTGTACTCCTCTGGCGGAGAGCCCTCCAAGCAGAGAACAGCAAATGCAAAAGCTCTCGGTGGGATCCTGCCTGTGTGGCATCAGGGAGGCTGGGGTGGCAGGAAACAAGGAGAAGAGTGGGTGGAAACACAGTGAGACAAAGCCACACAGGATCCTCTAAAGCTCTGAACTTTAAGGAGAAGAAATAAAGTAGAATGGTGCCTGTGAACCTCGACGCTGACAAAAAGGCTTCTGAGGGTAACATAAATAAACAGATTTGCTGAAAATGATCTCCTTGTTTTTCCTCCGATAAACTCCATGATGTGTTAGAAACTACCTCACTTGTGCTTCTTAGTACTTACTATTTTCCACATTTTGCAGTTGGGAAATGACTTGCCTGAGATCACATCCTAATCAACTACAGACTGAAGACTAGACTCTGGTTCTTCTGATTCCAAATCTTTATTTGCATATATTTCAGCAAGAGGCGGCAGAGGGGAAAGGAGTATAGAAAAGACATTTTCATGATCAAGTATCTATTCTCCCCAGCAAAGTGCGTGATATGCCAGGTGCAGTGTGGTTGTAAACCCAATACTTTTTTTTTCCTTCTTTTTTTGGAGACAGAGTTTCATTCTTGTCGCCAAGGCTGGAGTGCAATGGCGCAATCTCAGCTCACCACAACATCTGCCTCCTGGCCATTCACCTGCCTCAACCTCCGGAGTAGCTGGGATTACATGCATCGGTCACCACGCCTGGCTAATTTTGTATTTTTAGTAGAGACAGGGTTTCTCTATCTGGGTTAGGCTGGTCTCAAATGGTCTATCAGACTCAGCTTCCCAAAGTGCTGGGATTATAGGCGTGAGCTGCCCTACTGGGCTATAAACCCAATACTTTGGGAGGCCAAGGAGGAAATACTGCTTGAGCACAGGAGTTCAAGACCAGCTTAGGCAATATAGCAAGACGCCCATCTCTACAAAAAAATTAGCTGGGGCTGGGTGAGTGCGGTGGCTCACGCCTGTAATCCCAGCTGCTAGGAAGGCTGAGGCAGGAGAATCACTTGGACCCAGGAGGTTGCAACAAGCCAAGATCATACCACTGCACTTCAGCCTGGGCAACAGAGTAAGACACTGTCTCAAAAAAAAAAAAAAAAAAATATATATATATATATTAGCTGGGTGTGGTGGGACATCCCTGTGATCCCAGCTACTCAGGACGCTGAGGTGGGAGGATCACTTGAGCCCAGAAAGCAAAGGCTGCTGTGAGCCAAGATCACACCACCGCATTCTAGCCAGGGCAACAGAGCTAAACCTGTCTCAAAAAACAAACAAACAAAGATGAGAGGCCGGGCATGGTGGCTCCAGCCTGTAATCCCAGCACTTTGGGAGGCCGAGGCAGGTGGATCATGAGGTCAAGAGATCAAGACCATCCTGGTCAACATGGTGAAACCCCGTCTCTACTAAAAATATAAAAAATTAGCTGGGCATGGTGGTGCGTGCCTAATCCCAGCTACTCAGGAGGCTGGGGCAGGAGAATTGCCTGAACCCAGGAGGCGGAGGTTGCGGTGAGCTGAGATCGCGCCATTGCACTCTAGCCTGGGTAACAAGAGTGAAACTCCATCTCCAAAAAAAAAAAACAAAAAACAAAAACAAAGATGAAACAAAATGTGGACGGGTTACCAAACAAATAACAAACAACAGTGATTTTAATCTAGTTTTTTACATTTGGCCATCTTTTCCTAGCTATTCCTTTGGAAATAAATGCTGCCTTGTCATTTCCTCTAATACTGGCAATGGGATAGCAGGGAAGGCTTCAGATTTAACCTCAGAAAATGTGTCAAAGGGGCACAAATTATCCTATTCCTTTTCCCTTCAGCGCAGCAGAAATGGGAGTATCTGTATAATCAAACTCCATCCAAAGTTAACTGAGTCTTTTGCCACATCCTTTGGCCCGAGCATTAGAGTTTGTCGTGCAACTTTAGGCAGTTAATTGACTTGCCAAAACTGACCTGCGATATGGAATAAAGCTATAAGAGAAGCAGGCGAGCCAGGCTTTTCCAAACAGCACTGGAGATGAACGCTCAGAATTTTTCTGTACCCAGTCATCTTATATGCAGTAGCCTCATCTTAGAAATTTGCCATTAACTATTGAATCATGTGGACAGGTCAATCCTCTACTTCAGAACTCTTGGAAAGAAGAAAGTAAAAATATTCTATACCATACTCAAAATAAAAAGGGGATCAGCAATCCATGGCCCAGTGTTTCTCCAAGTGTAGTTCAAGAACAATTTGCACGAAAATGTCTGTGGTGTGCAAGAATCTCTTGACATGCAAATCCCTAGGCCTTAAGAGTTATTGTTTTTTCTTTTTGACACAAAGTTTTGCTCTTGTTGCCCAGGCTGGCGTGCAATGGCACGATCTCGGCCCACCGCAACCTCTGCCTCCCGGATTCAAGTGATTCTCCTGACTCAGCCTCCTGAGTAGCTATGATTACAGGCATGCGCCTCTTTTTTTTTTTTTCAAACAAGAGCACAAATCCAAATTTCTTTATTGACTTTTCATTAGTTTAAATCCTTGAGGGGTACAGCATCACTCAGATTCTGTGTCCAACAGACTTAGCAAGAAGGTTGCTTCGGAATTTGGCACAAACCATGTCACTGTTTCCGTGGGCCCGAGTTACCTTTCCCCAGATCACTCTAGTTTTGTTTGGTTTGCTGCCTGGAGTCACTGTGTTATTCTTTGCTTTGTATACGGCACATCTCTCGCCCAAATAGAATTCTGTTTCATCTCAGGCATAAACACCTTCAATTTTAAGAAGAGCTGTGTGCTCCCTTTGGTTCTGGAGACCCTGCTTATAGCCAGCAAAAATAGCCTTGGACCACAGCCTTCCAGACAGTTCCTTTTAAAAGTCCTGTTCCCAGCAGGCCTCCAGAGGAGCCAAGATGGTGGTAAGAGAGCTTTTTTTTTATTTTGAAACAGAGCCTTGTTCTGCTGCCCAGGCTGGAGTACATTGGCATGATCTCAGCTTGTTGCAACCTCTGCCTCCTGGGTTCAAGTGATTCTCCTGCCTCAGCCTCCCTAGCAGTGGGATTACAGGCGTGCACCATCATGCCTGGCTAATTTTTGTATCTTTAGTAGAGATGGGGTTTCACCATGTTGACCAGGATCATCTTGATCTCTTGACCTCGTGTGATCCACCGCACACACACACCCGGCCCCAGCCAATTTTTAGTGGTGATCGGGTTTCTCCATGTTGGCCAGGCTTATCTCAAACTCTAGACCTCAGGTAATCTGCCCGCCTCAGCCTCCTACAGTGCTAGGATTACAGGCGTGAGCCACTGCACCTGGCAAGAGTTAAAATCTTTAGTAAGTTCTCTGGGTAATGCTAGAGCCACTAAATTTGAAAAACACTGCTTCCCTAATTTAACAAAGGCCAGGAAGAGGTGAGAAAGTAAGAATTTTATTTGCTTATTCTCTAACACCAGGTGCTGATTAAAAGTACACTTGGTAAAGAAGGACTTAATGAATATTTCCAATAGCTTGATTCAAAATGTCAAATCTGTTGGCTGTGTGGGTAAAGAGTTTGAATTTCCTGGACTCCTTTCAGGATCACTGCAATGCATTATTTTTCTGGGAATCAGAGAATCTGGGCTTTTTGCCATTTTCCTCACACCCTAGCTAGGGCCTAGTTCAGATGGAATGGATTCCACCCTCTGACGTTTTTACCCGGGCGTGGTAATCACCCAATGGAAGGCAGCTACAGAAATATAGTCCTTGGTCTTAGCATCCAAAAGGTGAGGAGCACAGAGGTTCACTGGTAATGCAGGGAATGGAGAGAGTCCCTCACACACTGAGTGACAGAAGAGGTTGGCCATGTCACTGGTGTGTAAGGGTTGACACTAGCACTAGATAGAATTTTTCTTAGGATTCCATATCCAGGTAGATCAGAATCTCTTAATCTGGGGTACACGGTACCCACTTTAGAGCAGCTATAGCTCCCTGAAACTGTGTGACTTTTAGGTGCTTGCTTAGACAACTGTGAGAGGATGTGGAAGACTATGAAGAATACATGGCACAAAATAAATCAAGAACCTCTGACATACCCAAGGGTTATTATGCAAATGTAGAAAGACGCCCATGGCCTTCAAATTTCACAACTAGCAGACATAAACAGCAACCTGAAAGCACTTATACTGAAGGACTTACAAATGACAGGGTTACTCTCTCACTTCCACTACCTGATCTCACTGACTATGGGTCCTGCTCTGATGCTGTTTTCAATTTTCTTTTTAAAAAATAGTTGTATTATTTATTTATTTATTTATTTGTTTGTTTTTGAGATAGCGTGTCACTCCGTCCCCCAGGCTGGAGTGCAGTGGTACAATCTTGGCTCACTGCAGCCTCGATCTCCCAGGTTCAAACAGTTCTCCTACCTTGGCCTTCCAAGTAGCTGGGATTAAAGGCACCTGCCACCACAGCTGGCTAATTTTTTTATTTTTATTTTTTAGTACAGACAGGGTTTCCCCATGCTGGCCAGGCTCATCTCAAACGCCTGACCTCAAGTGATACACCCACCTCAACCTCCCAAAGTGCCGGGATTACAAACATGAGCTATCACACCTGGCCTCTTCAATTTTCAAAGATTTTTAAAAGTTGAAATTTGGGCGAAAGCATAGCAGCCTATCATCAAAAATTCCCATCTGGACAAGAACCATTATAAACTGTGATTTTCAGGAATTAGCACAGAGTGTGTAGCGAGAAAACCTGGATTGGGTCTGCCTATTTTTCAGTGGCCGTGTAACCTACAGCAAGTCCCATGATCCCTCTGAGGCTAAGTAGTCTCACCTGCAAAATGGCAATGACACTAACTGCTGCACTGGGTAATTATTAGCATTAAAGTAAAAGTGCTTTGCCACCTGCTAGGGGCTATGTTAAGCTTAAGGGCTGTTACTGATACAACTTTTTTATTCTTTATCACCATTCTGAAAGCAGCAGGAATATGGAGTCAAATGGTGAGAGCTAACTGGACTGGGCTTGATTTCCATTTTTTGTCTTTCTGTTTTTAGCTGACACACTAAAATGCCTATAAAAATCCTTTAACAAAGACCATCAACCAGAGTTCTGTCAACAGTTCCAGAGACTGACCATGACAATGAACACCAAAACTAAGTTCATGCGAATCAAAGAAAGAATCTGGGTGGTGGGGTGTGGAGAAGGGACTGCATATTCTGGCACAAGCAAGGATCCAAACTAACAGTCATAAAAGGTTCTTCATACACATCCTGTTTTGGTATGCACACTTGCCACCACCCCTGTTTTGGCACCAGCTATCACCCCCACCCAAGCCAGCAGGAAAACCAACTACCAAGAATGAATGTAAGAAGTGACGACTCAGGATGCTAAATCTTTTCCTTCCCAACAATGGAAGCTGTTCCAGTGTCTCCTCCTCTTGACCCAATGATGGTGAAAGAGGCTCAAGACTGGGAAAGGTGAGCACACAATCTAATTCAGCACAAGTCTCAACAGACACAGTGAATTCCAAAAGGTTAATGTACTATTGGTTAAATATTTTGATTCTGACCTTCTAGGCTTCTCTTTGACATATGTGCCAGCCATGTTTATATGTGGCTTTCACACCATAGCCCAGTGTAAGGCTCTGGATCAGTCTATTTTCACTCCAGTATACTCCTTGGTAAAGTGCAAACCAATTTTTTAAAGAAGCTATTGCCTCTTTCTGAAGTCCCCGTAATCAGTATGCCTAAGTGATCAGTTTAGAATACAAGCTCTAAATCACCTATGCCCTCCTGCAAGTAACATCCTACTTGGCTGAAGACTTTTAAATCACCACCATCATCAGTTATTTATCAGGTCTCCCCTTGGGCATGTGATTCTTTAAGATGTGTATTGTGGCCAGGCATGGTGGCTCATGCCTGTAATCCTCGCACTTTGGGAGGCCGAGGTGGGAGGATCATGAGGTCAAGAGATTGAGACCATCCTGGCCAAGATGGTGAAACCCTGTCTCTACTAAAAATACAAAAATTAGCTGGGCGTGGTGGTGTGCGCCTGTAGTCCCAGCTACTCAGGAGGCGGAGGCAGGAGAATTGCTTGAACCCGGGAGGCAGAGGTTGCAGGGAGCCAAGATTGTGCCACTGCACTCCAGCCTGGCTCCTGGTGATGGAACGACTCTGTCTCAATCAAATAAAATAAAAAGATGCGTATTGTTCGGTAAAACAGTGAGTACTATCTATAAGTGACTTTATAACCCTCTTTTATTCTTGATAAGAAGTTAGCCTTGGATATCTCAGATTCTTCAATAACCAACTACTAATGAAACATAACACCTGCTGTACTTTTTAAGATATTAATCTGTAACAAGAACCCATATCAAGAAGTCTACTTTTAGCCAGGCACAGTGGCTCACGACTGTAATCCCAGCACTTTGGAAGGCCAAGGCAGGCAGATCACCTGAGGTCAGGAGTTTGAGACCAGCCTGGTCAACATGGTGACACTTTATCTCTATTAAAAAATACAAAAATTAGGCATGTGTGGTGGCAGGTGCCTGTAATCCCTGCAACTTGGAGGCCGAAGCAGGAGAATCTTTTGAAGTCAGGAGGCGAAGGTTACGGTGAGCCGAGATCACCTCACTGCACTCCAGCCTGGGCAACAGAGCAAGCCTCTGTCCAAAAAAAAAGAGAAGACTGCTTTCTATAGCCTATTCAATATAGCTCATGGTTGGATTCTTCTTCACACTGAACAATGAATACACGCAGAACATGAACATACCACTCACTGCAGAGTATTATTTTAGGACATGTTAGCAACTGGCCAAGAAGGAGGTTCTATGCTAGTCAATGATCACTGAGGCAGAAACACATCCTACAAGAGCACAAGAGAGAGGAGGACCCTGACACAAATGCGACATAAAATGCCTGGGAGTGATGTGCCTTGTTGGTCTTCTCCAGGGATACAATGGAAGACTCCTGAAGCCACATACCTAACACAATTTTCTCCCAGCTTCAACTCTAGGGATCAGGTCAGTCTCACTCCTGGAAAATATGTTTCACTACGGTGTTTATCAAATGCAACTTAAACTAGGGATTCCACTACAATTACGCAGGGTCTTACTCTGTCATCCAGGCTGGAGTGCAATGGCATGAACACAGCTCACTGCAACCTCAACCTTCTGGAGGTTGAGGCTCAAGTGATCCTCCTGTCTCAGCCTCCTTGCTAGGACCACAGGTATGTCATACCACGCTTGGCTAATGTTTTTTTATTTTTTGTACAGATGGGGGTCTCATTTTCTTTCCCCAGCTGGTCCCAAATTCCTGGGCTCAAGAGATCTTCCTCCCTTGGCGTTCCCAAGTGCTAAGACTGCAGACCTAAGTCACTGTGCCTGGCCTAAAACTCCACTTTCTAATACAAAAGCAACTAGCCAAATTTGACTATTTTAGAATAGCCACATGGGCCTATTTAAATCTAAATTAAAATTAAATAAAATTAAAAATTCAGTTTTCAACTCTAATGTGTTCAACAGTACATGTGGCTAGCGGTTAGTGATACAGAAATAGTTCTATCTTCATTCAACATACTATTGGACAGGGCTGGTCTAGATGCCAGATCTTCTGAATTCATAACTTGGAGAAAAAAATCCCATGGCATCCCAGTATGTATGTATGTATGTATGTATGTATTTCTGAGATGGAACCTCACTCTGTCGCCCAGACTGGAGAGCAGTAGCACAATCTCGGCTTACCATAACCTCTACCTCCGAGGTTCAAGTGATTCCCCCTGCCTCAGCCTCCCGAGTAGCTGGGACTACAGAAATGCAACACCACGTCCGGCTAATTTTTTGGGTGTGTGTATTTTCAATAGAGACAGGGTTTTGCCATGTTACCCAGGCTGGCCTCGAACTCCCGGGCTCAAAGTGATCTGCCTGCCTTGGCGTCCCAAAGTGCTGGGATTACAGGTGTAAGCCACCATGCCCAACCCATCCAAGTATTTAATAAAGATGGCTTGATAGTGACAATGTTAAATCATAACCCTTTCCTGTACTATAACAAGAAACAATGAAGATTTAGGAAGATCTTTCCAGGGGTTACAAAAACTAAACATTACTTATAATTTTTTAGCAGAGGGGTATATTAAAAATCTGTATCTTCTCAATTTTTCTGGGGAACTGAAACTTCTGCAAAAAATAAAACTTATTTTAAAAGATTCAGGGGAACCTCTTTGCACCTATTCTGGTTCAGGGTTTGTTCAATAAATAAAATTAAATTTAGGCTAGGTGCAGTGGCTCATGCCTGTAATCTCAGCACTTTGGGAGACCAAAGCAGGCAGATCGTCTTGAGTCCGGGAGTTTGAGACCAGTCCGGGAAACATGGCAAAACCCCATTTCTACTAATAATACAAAAACTAGCTGGATGTGGCAGCATGCATCCGTAGTCTCGGCTATTCAGAAGGCTGAGTTGGAAGGATGGTTTGAGCCCAGGAGGCGGAAGTTACAGAGCTGAGCTCTCACCACTGCACTCCAGCCTGGGTGACAGAACCAGATCCTGTCTCAAAATATAAATAAATAAAAATTTTTTTTTTTTTTGAGACGGAGTTTCGCTCGTTACCCAGGCTGGAGTGCAATGGTGTGATCTCGGCTCACCGCAACCTCCACCTCCTGGGTTCAGGCAATTCTCCTGCCTCAGCCTCCTGAGTAGCTGGGATTACAGGCACGTGCCACCATGCCCAGCTAATTTTTTGTATTTTTAGTAGAGACGGAGTTTCACCATGTTGACCAGGATGGTCTCGATCTCTTGACCGTGTGATCCACCCACCTCGGCCTCCCAAAGTGCTGGGATTACAGGCGTGAGCCACTGCACCCAGCCAACAAATAAATTTAAAAAATAAAAAGATATATGGTTTTCTTTTGGCTCATTTTATCTTTACTATCACCATTACTGTTACCGTATCGGCTCAGCCTACCGTAAAATAAGTTGTAGTCTCTGTATTCTTTGATTTCTTTTATCATCTCTGCACAAACTGGGCTAGCTTAAGGTCCTAGATTCTGTCCACTCATTACTAAATCCTGAATATCTCATTAATAAATCACAAGCTAATCCATTTTTTTAAAAAGAATTAGTTTTAAAAGAGCTTTACCAAAATGGATTTGATTCAAATGTACTCAAGAAAAAGAATGTTGAAACTTAGGCTGCATATAATGTAACGATTCCCAAGTTACAAGTACAAAAACATTATTAAGAAGAAATGCAGGGCCAGGCATAGTGGCTCATGTCTATAATCCCAGCACTTTGGGAGGCTAAGGTGGGTGGATAACCCAAGGTCAGGAGTTCAAGACCAGTCTGGCCAACATGGTGAAACCACGTCTCCACTAATACAAAAATGAGCTGGGTGTGGTGGCAGGTGCCTGTAATCTGAGCTACCCAGGAGGTGGAGGTTGCTGTGAGCTGAGATGCCGCTGCTGCACTCCGGCCTGGGAGAGCGAGCGAGAATTCATCTCCAAAAAAAGGGGAAGAAATGCAGCTTCAGACAGGGAGAGATCATAGTAATCAATCCTGGCACTTTTAAGAAGAAATTTTAACTCTGCTGTGGGTGCACAGAAACACCATTAAAAATGAAAAAACAAGCTCGGTCAAGAAGACAGGGCGGAGGATCTATAGTACAAAAATTATTATTTCCTCACATGTTTGCCGAGGTTTTTCTACTATTTGCACATGGGAAAATAATAAATTGAGGGTTAACTGTAGGATTAGAAACATGCTACTCTATGCTATTTCTCAAGGATTCTCAATTATAAAAGACTGACAAGCTGCTTCTCACATCCAGAAAGATTACAGGAGACTTTTTTCTGATTTGTCTAGGTCAGAACTTCCACGTTTTCCTTTGAAAGGTTATCCTCTGTAACAGCTCTCATGCCTGAACGGTTTTCTTAATTTTCGCTTTAACCTTATGACCCTATACACCTTTAAATGTCACAGAGAAAGGCTGTATGGGAAGCTTTGAGAATAAAGTGTGCCAAATGTGACCAATTTCTTCTGTGAGTCTTCATCCTGGATATGGTGGCATTCCTGGTCTTAATCTTTGGATTTCAAGACCAGCTCCCTATCTCTGCCATCCTTCCTCTTCCTCAAGATATGTGGAACTTTAGACATCATTAGTGAAAATTTAGGGCCTAGACTATATAAGCCTCTGCTATCTGGCACTCTGTATTTGGTAGAGTTTAAGTGATGTTAAGTTTGAAACATGTTTACATAATGAGACTAATAAAGAATCCTGGGAAATGATTCTGTTTAACAGCACATCAGAAACCAACTTCTATATCTCACAGTTGAGATGCTATGAACAGAGCATATCAAGCAGTAGAGAGAGGTATATAGGAACTGAGGGATTCTTTAATCCCTTAAACTTTATGGAAAGGTCACACCCCAACATTGAATGACATAGAGAAACATGAACAACCTTGAAAGGAAGGGAGCCACTGAAGCACACTGTGTCCTACAGATACGACAACGTCAGGACAGCCAGCCAGTTCTACATGATAACTATGTGCAAGTGTTCTGGAAGATGACGTAGATGGGTTTTTTTCCTTTCCAGAGGTAGAAATATTGAAAGGAGAAAAATTTTATATTAGGTATCAACCAGAAATGATGAGACAAAATATAGCTATGATTCCTTGCCCCTTCCCTCAACTTGAGGGCCATACCTACCTCCTGAGTTGTACAACAAACTTAAATCTGAGAGCTCTTTTCAGAAACCCCTCTGGCTAGCCAGGCATGGTAGCTCATGCCTATAATCCCAGCACTTTCGGAGGCCAAGGCGGGCAGATCACTTGAGGTCAGGAGTTCAAGACCAGCATGGCCAACATGGTGAAACCCCATCTCTACCAAAAAAAAAAAAAATAGCTGGGCATAGTGGTGCATGCCTGTAATATCAGCTTCTCAGGAGGCTGGGGAGAGAACTGTTTGAACCTGGGAGGCGGAGGCTGCAGTCAGCCGAGATCCCACCATTGCACTCCAGCCTGGGCTACAGAGTAAGACTCCCATCTCAAAAAAAAGGAAAAAGAAACACCTCAGGCCAAGAAAACGGGAATGGAGGTAAGCACATCAAACAAGATGTGACTTTTTTCAGATCTCCAAATATCAATGACAACTTGCTGACCATTTGCAATGTGCTCCTAGCAGTGTTCATATTTTCTTTAAAAGATATGGTGTGGGCCAGGCGCGGTGGCTCACGCCTGTAATCCCAGCACTTTGGGAGGCCGAGGCGGGGGGATCACGAGGTCAAGAGATCGAGACCATCCTGGCCATGGTGAAACCCTGTCTCTACTAAAAATACAAAAATTAGCCCGGCATGGTGGCATGCGCCTGTGGTCCCAGCTACTCGGGAGGCTGAGGCAGAAGAATCGCTTGAACCCAGGCAGAGGTTGCAGTGAGCCAACATTGTGCCACTGCACTCCAGCCTGTCGACAGAGTAAGACTCCGTATCAAAAAAAAACAAAGATATGGTGTGGAGGGTAGGGAGTGGGGTTAGTGGGAGACAGGAGGATGACTGAGTGTCAAGGTGGCAGAGGATGTTGAAGATTACAACAGGAGTTGGGGGATACAGGGTAGTGATGAGGGAGGGTTACTCACTAGGTGGGTGGTCTAGTTTAAAAAAAAAAAAGCCTTAATTTTGGGAACACAAGACCCTATCCATGTACCAACAGGTACACAGATGAGGAGGAAATTCACACCTGAAACTAACATTTTCTCTCATAATCTAAGAATTTGTTACCTACAAATTCTTCACTAGGAACACTAATAACAAGACTATGTCCATGGCTGAAGGTGGATCTTCATATATTAGAAAATGCAATATTCTTATAAAAGCAGGTCATTTCTATTCCTACAGGAAAGGCACCTGTAGTCCCAGGACTACTTGGGAGGCTGAGGTGGGAAAATCTGCTTGAAAGCCAGAAAGGTGGAAACTGCAGTGAGCCATGATGATGTCACTGCACTTCAGCCTGGATGACAGAGAAAGAACTTGTCTCAAAAAAAAAAAAAAAATTTTTTTTTTTTTTTTTAAAGAAATAGACCCCAGACTCTTTATACTTGTTATAAGGTTCTAACTCTTAAAAATGGACCCTTGGGAGGCCAAGGTGGGTGGATCACGAGGTTAAGAGATTGAGACCATTCTGGTCAACAAGGTGAAACCCCGTCTCTACTAAAAATTCAAAAATTAGCTGGGCATGGTTGTGCACGCCTGTAGTCCCAGCTACTCGGGAGGCTGAGGCAGGAGAATTGCTTGAACTCAGAAGGTGGAGGTTGCGGTGAGCCGAGATCGCGCCATTGCACTCAGGTCTGGGTAACAACATCGAAACTCTGTTTCAAAAAAAAAAAAAAAAAAAAAAAAAGGACCCTACCATTATTGTGGTAGGTTCATCCTGACTTGCTTAAAAGCCTTCGATGACTTCCCATTGCACTTAAAACCAAATCCAGCTGAGCATGGTGATGTACACCTGTAGTCCCTGCCACTAAGGAGCCTGAGGCAGAAGGATTGCTTGAGAACAGGAGGTCGAGTCCAGCCTGGGAAACAAAGCAAGATTTCACCTCTTAAAAATTAAAATGAGAAGTCAAATCCACCTCCTCTGTGTGGGTGATAAGACCCTGGCTCTGGCCCTGCCCACCTTACCCATCTTCACACGTGCCACCTTCTCCCTCTCCACCATACCCCAGCCACAATGGCTTCCTTGATGATATCCAAACACACCAACCTCTTGCCTGCACCAGACCCAAACACTTGCTTTTTCTTCTGAGCCCTCTTCCTGCTTTCTGAATGGCCAGCTACATCTGATCCTTTAGATCTCAGCTCAAATCTTTCCTCTTCAGTGAGGCCTTTCTTGAACATCTTATTCAAAGTGACCCCATCTTATTCCTATTACTTATTAACACACCAATCAGTGAATTTACTTGATAGTACTTACCATGTTGCACTTCATGGCAATTCCTGCTCTGAAAGTTCATGCTCTGAAATTTGTCTCTTTATTACCAGTCTTGCCTTTCTAAATATAAATCACCTGAGAGCATGAACCCGATTTATCTTGCTGTATCAACTAGCACATATTAGGTTCTCACATTTTGAATGAATGAATAAGAGCTAGGAAAATACAGGATCAGTCAGTCAGCAGATAATAAGTTAAAATGAAAAACATCAGTTCTCCCACTATGAAGCCAGAAGTTGTATGACTTTTTTTTTTTTTTTACTTATGCTGTATCCAAGTAGTGATAACATACAAATAGAAAAGAGGGAGAGCCTATGTTCTCTGCTGATTTAAAAAAGAAATATCAGAAGGATCAAAACCTCGCTAGCTCCAGTTTCCACTCTGTTTATAATGCTGTTGGTATTAAAAGCAAATTTCCTTACTTCTAATAGATTCCAAGGATTGGTTTCATTTTTCCTAAGGGATGCACTTCTGCACCCACTGAGCCCAGTGTTGTGACAGAGCCATAATCGACTCTACTCAGTTATGCTCACACCCAGGCCAGCCTTAGAGTATCTGAGGATCTCATTCTACATAAAACTGTGGTTGATTCAAAAATACCAGAAAAGAGGTTTCTCTTCCTAAGAACCAGAACATGAAGGCAAAGCATATGCAAGAAGTAGTTCTTCCTCACAATACCCCAGGCTCAACATCTGCCCCTCCTGTAAAGGGAAGTTTAATAGAGTGAAAATTCTTTTAAAGGTGCAATTCCAAAGTTAAGGAAAATTCAACGGCACCATTTACACCTCATTTAAACCAGGTTTGACCCTTTAAAC